>NC_140593.1:974527172-974921385 GCF_964204655.1 Triturus cristatus
CATACAATAACTTTGAACTTCATGGGCGCGCAGATCAAATAATGCGGCCACCATTTAATTTCTATTATATTCAAAATAACTTCATAGATCATTTATGTACATCAAAATCATACGCAGTTGTCCAACATAGATGTGAAAGCAATCCATAAATTATTTTATCAAAACTTGAAGCCCACATTACATTCCACAAAAAAATCAACATGCAGCAAAAACACAACACAGTACTATTTCACCTGTGTGTACTCCTTTTAACAGCATTCATAATCCCAATTCTAAATTGATCTGCAGACTAAGAGCGAGACAAATTGTGACATTCACATAATTCCTGCCTGATGGGTTTGTGCCAGAAGCAGGTTTTAATATGTGGCTCGTGACAGAAATCTAGTCTTTACACTGTATTCACCATTCTTTCTGTATGCCAGTACTATCTTTCCATTACACTCTCTGGACTGTGCCACTGTTGATGTGTTTCGAACCCTATGTGATTTGAATGCTCTCCTCAGCACAACAGTTGGATACACTTCAGTCAAGCTATGGACATGTATCTTGGCCCTCAAAATCTTCTTGTGTATTTATCGCAGACCTTTTTTTTATCATAAGTGATGACCTGCCAGCCTCTTAATTCTGCATTCCATCTTACTTTCACACTCGAGTCATAAGGAATTTCTCTAGTCAGTGTGATGTACTACATCGGATGAGCAAAACACATGCTGAAAAACGGTACCCTGTTTGGGTTCTTCTTATGTGTGGATCAGCTCTCGTTTAACAATTCTTTAGTTCTGATGTGGTGCAAGAGTGAAATGTTTTTTAAATTGCAGGTCTGCAAATGCCACTTTTAGAAAGTTGGCATTTTCTTACCTTAACCATTCTGTGTCTCTGCCTGCCGCTGAATACACATCTGGGTCAGGATGACCGTTGGGATGTTTTTTGCATTCACTTAGACAGTCACACAAAGGGAGCTGAGGTGTGTTTGCCCTGAATATCCTGTTGGCCCATCAACAGGCTGATGGGCCTACCAGAGCTAGATTGATGGGAGGAGTTGACACTGGCACCTGAATAGGGATGTGCCTGTCCTCACACAAATAATTCTCCACCCCCTGTAATGTGTCTGGAGCCAAGGAAAGGCAGGGTCTTGTGCACTCCCCTTTGAAGTTTGCCTACTTCAAAGGATGAAATGGGTATAAGTACTGGACCTCTGACACCATATACGCTTCTGGGTTGAGGACATTCTTCCAGGAAGAAGAGCTGGATTGCTTTCAGGAGGGAGTGCCACTTTGCTGTTTGCTTTACTGTGTTGACCTGTTCCGTGTGCCCTGGGAGTGAAAGGACTGGACTTTGCTTTCTACATCCTTCTTCCAAGGGCTTGGTTGGAGCTTGCCTCCTGTTAAGAAGTCTCAGGGTCATCAAAGCATTCTCCTACTAGTACTTCAGCTCTTCTGCTGAGAGCCCTGTCTTGCCAAGTGATGCCATATCCAGTTCCTGGGCCCTTGGAAGTGAGTTCTGGTGATATCAAGAAGAAAATCCAATCATCAACTCCAAGCATTATTTGGAAACCATGCAGCACCATCGATGCATTGCCACTGCCTGCACAGGAGCGTTGCCCCGCTTGACGCAACAACCGCAGCTTACAACCAAGGCCCCAGCTTTCCGGCACAGCATGTCCAAAGAACTGCTACAGTGTGAGTCTCCAGCACCGCATCACCGAAGTCTGTGACACATCGCTCCAACACCAACTCAGCGCCTGCTTCAATACTGTGGAATCAACGCAGCACAACTTGACTTTTGATGCATCATCCCTGCGCACCAATTTCTTCATCAACACCACACCATAGTAAGGAAGCGAGGCTATGTACCTGAAAATGACGCATCATCTCCCCTGCAACAGTAAGGAAGCGATGCATCATCTCCCCTGCCTAGCAGTAAGAAACCGATGCATCGCCTGCTTTTTCAGCATCTCACCTCCCCTGCTCATTGTGTTTGATTTTTGACATATCTAAGGTACTTTGGCCTGCTCAAGCGTAACCATTGATTTTGAAGAACTACAACTTTTAATCTTTGAAAGTTCTTAATTTTGACTTGTGCATGTTGGATTTTATTCAGTTAAATATTGGCTATTTTATAATTGGGTGTGGAGTCCCTTTGTAGTGTTTTCACTGTTTTACTGTGTGTTTGTGTGTGTGTGTGTACAAATACTTTACACATTGCCTCTGGGATAAACCTGACTGTTCTGTGCCAAGCTACCAATGGGGTGAGAAGGGGCTATCTTAGGTGTGTAACTTACTTACCCTGACTAAAGTGAGGGTCTCTACTTGTAGATCATATAAACCACTGCCAAATAGAGACCACATTTCTAGCTCTGGACAAGGTAAGGACACAAATAATTGAGTGTGACGTTCCAGTCCTTCCTGCGGTATGGGCCGAGCTGTAGGGTCTGCAATGGCCTTATCTTCTTATCCCTGTAGGACACTCTTGAGTTGGTCTATTTCCAGACGTAATGTTCCCTAGATCCAATGAGGGCATGTATACAGTGCTCCATGACCACTGTATTCATCACATCCCATTCCACTGCCCACATAGAGGCTGTGTTTGCATTTTTCGAAAAACAAGTTGCAGGTGTGTCATGGGTGGTAGTGTGAAACATTTGATCCTCAAATGCAGTGGGCTGAAGATGCCAAGTGGGCATGGCAGTACATGTACCCCCAGCTGAGCCACAAGAGGAGAGGGTTATGATCAGAGAGGATCCTACCCAGGTATTCAGGATAGGACACTAGAAACTGTGTTTCCGGGTAGCATAGGAACTGATCGAGAGCAACATGTAAATCATAAAGAGGGGAAAAAGAGTTTTCTCTAACGCCTGGATGCATCCTTCTCCAGCTATCAACTAGTGAACATTGGACGGGCCACTGCATTAGATAGGCTGCTGTGCGAATCGTGGTGGAATTTGGAAGGAGGGAGTTCAAGCGATCTAGTATGGTATCAAATACACAATTAAAATACCTCCCCTAGAATCCAACGTAAAAGTGGCCAGTGGAGTAACCGGGCTGAGAGGGAAGCCAATGCTTCCCAACAACACTGCAGTTCTGTCTAAGATTACCTCGATCAGAATATATCACCCCTCTGGGTCCATCTCCACCACAATCTGGCAGAAAAGCACTGCTTGTGGGATCTGAATCAGCTCTCTGCATGCATAACCGGAGTAACTAGTGCCGTAGCATTGCCCTGGCTATAATTTTTGGTGTTTTGCGACTTCCCCCCCAGTAAGTTGTCTTTCTTGCAAGAATATGATAGGTGCTCCTCGCCGCCTTGTGTATCGATATACAGAATACCACTTTCGTGTCGTGCTTATACCACAGATGTTCCAGATCATCAGTAGTATTTTACCCATTCAATGTAGTATTGAAGTGCAGCTAAAAAGTCGCAGCGGGAAAAAGGAGAAAAGTGAGCAGCACTGCGTTGCCCAATATTTCCAAGGCAACCAAAACCAGACAGTATCTGATGTCCTCAACAAGATGAACATCCCAAACCCAGGGCAGCAGAGCAACATCTACTTGCCCTAACAAAACCAATGACAGGATTATAAAGCAGAAGTACATCTTCTGGATATATCTCCGCCAAAGCATGGGTTGTAGTGCACATATGGGTGTTCCCAGTTGGCACTCAAGAGGAGAAGGCCGGAGAGGGCACAAGGCCATTTCTAAAGGAGACAGTGTCAAAAGCAGACTATCCAGTAGCATTGTAATGCACATTTAATTGTCAAGAAGGATCAGGAGAGCAGCGGTCCATTCAAGGGGACCATCATGCCAGCCCCGTCAAGGACAGGATCCTGCACCAGCAGAAGTGCCACCCAGGCTCCCAGGGTAACAGGCCAAGTGGAGAGACTCTCAGTTCCTCGGGACAGGAAATTGCTAAATTATTTAATCAGACATCTGGGGAATGAAAGGAGGGAGCAGCATGGAGGTTGCACTGGCCAGAGAGTCATTAGACCCCCTGATGAAAGCTGCATCGCTCGAGCCCTCCACAGAGCCCATTGACGCAGAAGTACGCAGGTAAGATTCCGTAGTGAGAGGTGAGTTCCTTTCATGGTGTGCCTGAGCCTGCATGGAACCCTTGATGTTCCGAGGCCCAGACCACGTGGGGATGAACCAGGGTGAATCTCATACAGGGTGCGTGGAGGTTCCAGGCCCGGTCTCTACACCGGTGAATCCTTCCCCTTTGGTGAATTGTATCCACGCTGGTCAATCCAGTTCCAGCCATCTCTGGGTTCTGTGAAGAAGTAGGATTTTAAATAGAACCTTAGCCTCACTGGGAACAGCAGCAAGTACTTTAGGTCAGCTTCAGACATTCACTCTCATAAAAGACGCCCTCTTACTTTGCACAGTGAGCGTGTAATCTGTGAAAAAGAAAATCTGCAGGCTCTGCATTTTCAAAAGATATCCATCCCAGTTTTCTGGCAACTTGGAGCAACTCAATTGTGTCTCTGTGGTTTAATATTCTGGCCATCATAAATGGGGGGTGGGATGCACACCTTATTCCTCAATAATTCAACAAATTAATCCTTGCTGTGACGAAAACTGCGTGCAAACTGGCTCAGTGCCATGCCCAAATGACACCATCTAGACAAAACTCCAAGAGGTGGGGAGACTTTTCCTCCCCAACCCAGTGCACAGCATTAAATGCCATTTGGCGCATTCTACTTCATGTTCAACAATATATTTTTATGTTTGTTTTTCCTGCGTTTCTCCTTCTTTTTTGTATGCTCTCTCCGAATTTCTAGTCCACAAGTGGAAATAGAAATTCTGGTTTGGGGAGGAAAAGTCTCCCCACCTCTTGAAGTTTAATATTCTGGCCACCACTGGTCATCGAGGATTGCCCAGCAGGGGGAATCTAGTTGGCACCCTGTGGGCCTGTTCCATGATGAAATGAGACAAAAGTTGATCGGGGCAACACAAGTGGAGAGTCAGTGTTCAGGAAAGGTAGTGGGGTTGTTGCCCTCCGCACCCTGTGGAAAACCTATGATTCAGATGCTGTTACTTAAGGATCGACCTTCCAGATCATCGATCTTCCATTACAGGAGTTTGACTACGCTGCTGAGGGTCTTGACCTGATCGTTGATGGTGTTAGTTGAGGTTGCAAATCATGAAGAGCAGTTTCTGTTTGTTGCACTCTGTCTGAAAGCTTACACTGATCCTCCCTCAGGAGTACCCATTCAAGGGCCAGTGCGTTCAGTCTGCCCCGAGGTCCTGTCTGGTTTCTGTGATGGCCTGCAGAATTTTGTCCAGTTTTGTGGCCGTGGAGCCAACTCCAGCCAATGTTAGGAGAGGGGTCAACAGTGATGCCAACCATTTCAGTGCTTGCCTTTTCTGAGGCCTGCACCTCCAGTAACTGCTTCCCGCTCCTCTGATGTACCATTCCAGGTAATACCTAGGGTGATGTCGGTGGCTCAAGACGTAGGGGAAGGGGAGGGAACAATCACTCCTGGAGACCCGCCATCCCACATTCCTCTTAACAAAGTCAACGGGGCTGGGGAAGCTCAAGCACCCACACAGTGCACACCAAGCACCATCTATTCCTCTGTGTGTCCAAGTGAGGGCCTCAGAGGCAAGGGGATTCACGGCATTGTTGAGGTTGTGTGTTGCAGTCGTAGTCACCTCGGGCAAAAGAAAAAAGGGGAGGCAGTCATTAACATTCTCTCCTGCAGTGGTGGTTACTCTTTGCCCCAGTGAAATCTGGACAGTAGTGGCCAATCCAGGAATGCAGACTATTTAGTTTGCCAGGCCCACCGCCCCCCAATGGTGCCAGTCTACTGCATTCAGGATTGGGAGGCAGGAGAAGCCTTACAGCACCTGTTCGGGGGGCACTGCAATTAACATGTGCCCCAATGGTGTCCATGGATGGGCAATTTGACGGGGAGGCATACAGTGCTAATGAGGTCTTTATGCCACATCCTCTCACTCCTGTTTTTAGGGGGTAGGGAGCTGTAGTCCATCATCATCCCTCAGCCTGATGGCTCAGACAAAAAACAGCTCCCCCCAGCAAGACTAGCTGGACAGAGCCACAACAGTCATATGGGCGGGCCCCCCCAGTTGCTACACATGCAGACTCACCACTCAGTCCTCTTGAGAGAGCCCAATAAGATATCCAGGGGCCTGACATGAAGGCAGCCTCCAGAGAGAAAGGGGATTTCCACACCAGCCGGTCTGGGTGCTAATGTGTGCAACATGGGCGGGTGCAGGACGAGTCTGCCAAGTTGCCTGCCTCTTCCCTGGCACAGCCCCTCCAAGTAAGCCTGCTACGGGATTCCAAGGAGGAGGAAGTTGCAGTGGCTGCTCAGCTGTGTTCGTCTCCTGTACAATGCCTCATGCTCCCTGGTCAGCTCCACTGCTGCAAGAGCCAGTTGGCCGAGTCTGTGGCTCCTAAGCAGCGCCACTCTATCAAGAGAGGTCATCTATCGATATTTTGTGTTCCGATGCCACTAGGAGCCACATGTTGAAGATGGATTTCGGCACCCAGGATTGAAGAGCCCTAAGCATGCACTCCTGTTATCTTGCTGCGTCAGGCCACGCCCACTAGGGTGTGTTTATTATTTTGGTAAGGGTTCCCCTCGAATGAATTAATAACCAACTTTCTGATAGTAGCCTGTTGTGAAATGCTATAGGCTCGATGAACAGCTCATCCTAGAAATAGCAAAATAAAAAAAAACATGAAATTCAGTGACTTCAATGGTCTGACCAGAGCCAAGTTCTTTTGTTTCTGCCTGTGGTGCATTGGCCCTCAATACGTTCAGTAGCATGTTGACTAGTCAATTGTAGTTTTCTTATATATGCATAATATCAAAAAGACACCATATATGTGTCTCCTTGTAGATAGTGTGATTTATTGTGCTTATGCCAGTCACGTAATTTGAGCAGAAAATCTTTTGCAAGAACTGGAAAATTGTATGTGTAAACATTTGCAATGCTCACAGCATGATATTAGAAAACAGAAAGGACGTTCCTTGGAGCTAATATGTCCAAAACCTTTCATATTCAAGAGTATACCAAGGATTTTTATGCCGGCACCCACCCACTCATAGCATGCATAAGATACATTGTTCTTGTGAGACTTAAACAAGCAACCCATGGAAAACTAGGCTACTTCACTCACCTCTACTGTAGACACGGGAATACTTTACACTACCACACAGCACATTAATCTGACACTCCCACCCCTTACACCATGTTACCAGTGACTACTGAAAACGGATTATGACCTCTTGTTTTCTAAACCCTACCCTTTCCAGTGATAATACTGATACAATCTGAAACAACCAAACTTCTCCTTTTTAGAGGGAGTTATTATTGGCTGCACAAAAAGGCTCCTTTATCCAGCACATAACCTCTCTCCTTGAGGCAACAGGTTTTATCAGTGTTAACCAGTCTACATTTAAACCGCATCATGGAACAGAGACATTGATAAAAAAAAATAAGATAAGTTATATTCTCTGCTTCTTGATGGGATCTGCATCTCAGCAATAACCTTGTTGAACAGTTCCAATATTTAGATGCCTTCAACAATAACATGCGTCTGGAGTTTTTAAGGAATCTCTTTAGGAAATGGTGGATAGACTTCTTCCTTCCTTTATGGAAATACTCAAACATTGGTAATAAATCACCAAGGAACCTGTGTTGGGCCTTGTTTTGTTCATTGTATATGTATGATAGCTGGGTGATATAATCGGGAAGCATATCATGAGTTGCCACTTGTGTGCTAGCTGCATTTATAGCTAAAAGGCTCATTTTAGGTTTGGAAAGGGGTAGAGGTGCTGTAAAGTTGCAGGGCTCCCACCAAACCCATGCTTCCATGGCCTCACTTAGAGGTGCACAGATACTCAAGTGCTAAAACTTTCTGATGAGTGACTTGTGGGAGAGGTCGAGGAGGATGAGTGCGGCCATTTCTTCTCTGTCGAGAATGGTTTTGATGTAATTGTTGGCCCCAATACGATATGTCTATGTGCTGTATTTGGTGTGAAAGCCTGATTAAGAGCTGTCTAGCAGTTGATGGAAGTGATCTGCGAGTTGGGAATTGATGGCTTGTCCATGATTTTAGCTGTAAAAGGCAGGAGCGAGATGCGTCTGTAGCTGCTGAGGGTATTGGGGCCCGCTGTTGGTTTCTTCAATCGGGCGTTGACTTCTGCATTTTTCAAGCAAGACGGGAAGGTGGCAGTGGCTATGAAGATGTTGATGATAGCAGTTAGTGCAGGGGAGATTATGGTTGTTCTAAGGTTGTATATGAAGGTGGGGTATGGATCTGAGGGGGCTCCTGAGTGGTTGGTATTCATCAGGGTGGTGCTTTCTTAATTCAAGAGGGACTTCTAGTTGCTTAGCTGCTGTTTAGCAATGAAGAGGTGTCCGGCTGGTCAGGGGAGTTCATATCAGTATGCTGTGGGTTGAATGTGTTAGAGATCATGGCAATCTTCTGTTCAAAGAAGTTTGAGAGGTCAATGCAGAGTGTTTGGGATGAGATGATTTCGTTGTTGGCAGCTGCGGGATTGAAGAACTCCTTGATGATAGTGAAGAGTTCTTTGCTGTTGCCGGAGCCAAGCTTGAGTCTGAGAGTTGGGGCCTTTTACTTTGCATCTCGTAGTTGTTGGTGGTAGAGGTTGAGCAATTTATTAGTAAAATGTAAGGTATTATAACTATTAAAGAATAGGTACTTTTGGAAAGTTGCCTTTTCTCTGCCAGAGCCCACCCTGTCACAGGTAAATGTTAGTGACCACAGAGGAGGGGTTGCTTATTTCCTTGGCCATGCCTCTAGGGTTGGCTCATAGGCTCTGGACAGATGGAGTAGGATTCTGGCATGTTGATGTTGGTTAGTGATGTACAGTGTGGAATTGTTTACTGTTAGTCGACAGGAACTGCTGAAAAAGGCGGTACAGTTACAGAAGGGAAACATTTCCGTATTGGTCAGGAGGAAGTGTACTTCTCCTAACATCCGGAAAAACCTAGAACTTAGAAATGTTTGGGCAACTAATATCTCCATAGGACAGGGGACAAACCTGACAAGTAATCCAACAAAGATGCATTCCTGCTTGGCCTAAATTTCAGGCTGCTCCTCCTCAGAGGTTTTACACAGCAGCATACCCATTTCAGTGAGTTGTCGGAGAGAGAGTATCTGGCCATGTGCAGTCCTCTTTGGCTTCATTTTGCAGCTTTACCCCACTAGAGGAATACAAAAAAGTGATTATGTCCAAACTTAGAAATCTTCCCCAGGCAAAGGAGCCAAATGTATCTGGCTGGAGAGTTACCTTCCTTGGGCACAAAATGTTATTTCCACCCACTCGGAGATTTACCACCAAAGTCAATGGCTTCACTGGACCTGGTCAAACCACTTTCAGGCCTTGTGGGGCCCTTCTCACCTACAGCTACTTCCTTGCCTCGTAGAGGTTTTTTAACTTTAATTTCAGTGACTGAGGGCTGATTTATCATACTTTCATGCAGCACCATGCAGCAAGAGACCTTGCTGTTCTGCGTGAAAGAGAGAGGGCAGGTAAGTGCTATATTTAACATTATATGGTGCTTTCATGTCATCTCCTTTTGCTGGCACACAATATGCTGCCTTGCACCAACGAAGGCACCCTTGTGCCGTGGTGCAAGGGTCCATGTGTTGTAGGGAGGATTATTTTTGTGCAGGAAGTGGCACTTTCCTTCACAAAAACAATCCTCAGAGGCATTTTCCTTTTTCTAAGTGTGCTGCAGATTGCAGCAAAACCTAGAAAAAGGAAACAACAAGGAAAAATAAAGATATTTTTCCTTGTTGCACCTCTGGTGGGAAAGCATAAAATTCTGGTTCCTGTATCCGACCTATGCTCCTTTGCACTCAGCCTTACATTGCACAAAGGTACCTGTCATGTGAAAAGAGATGACTACAGCTAGCACTTAATGCTTTTTGGCACTGTTATTATTAACAAATGTAAACATTCCAATATCTGGTTCCTCTTATTGGGTGTTTGACATTTTGGTGTAAATTTGTTGGAATTTCATGTTATGTATTTTTGACTTTTTTACCGTTTGGAACTTCTAAATGCTCTACAAATTTTCTTAAGTTAAGGCTGTCTGCTCTGTTCCATTGCTACAAGGGGATGAGATCAGGTTTGAATCACCGAAACCTTTACTGGACCAAACAAAAATAGTGACCTTATTACTTGAGTGGACTACCATCCACCCCAACAAATAATCCACTTTGTCACAGTAAATATTAACACCTACACCAATATGGGACTAAATCTGAAATTTAAATTTCTAAGACAGTGAGTAGAGAATTTTCACAAAAAGGAAGGAATACCTTTGGGAATTCTAATTTGATTAATACTCCTGCTTTGTTTTATATGTTCCTTGGAAATTCATCGCACACACAGATCAGTTCTGTCTGGCTGATTCTGAGGTAATTGGCAGTTTGCCTTATTGGCTTAATACATTTTATGTATTGGAAGGACAGCATTTTTAAGGAGCTTCACTTTGAATAATGAAAACAGATCTTTCAGAGCAATCCAAACACATATGGCGAAGGTGTAATGACTCTGAAGCACACAGACTTTAGAAAAAAAGAATTATTAGCTTTCTTACCAACCCATATTTTAACCTCTTCTGCGGGGAATGAGAGGGGGACAATCTAGCTTGTAAAATATAATGTTTTAATGAGGAAAAAACAGTATCTAATAAAGGAATAGTCCGAGCAAAATGAGGAAGGGCTACAAAAATATGTACACAATAGAATCAGAATCAAAATATATTTTTTGTTTAGTTAATTTAAATCATAACAATATACTAATAATCTCAGTACAAAACACAATTAAAATATGGCTTCAAAAGATTGTGATTTTTAATAAATCATTTAAAAAGTCACTGTCATTTTGGCATATATTGCTCACACTGGCGGTTTACAAAGGGCAATTGTGGGTTTTAATCGATTTCATACCCAGGAATCGTAGCTGAAAGTGTCCCAGGTCCATGTTGACTATATGTGCCAGTACAGGTTAATTCTGCAATATGGGCCTTCTTGTCGTGGAATTATAATGGAATTAACAAGACTGCACCTCCCAGAATGCTTTTCACTCAAGAACCTGAGCAACATGTCAGAGCCACAAAGTGTTGCTTAACACAGGAAACGATTGGGAACAGTGACCTCTGCATATTGTTAAGCAGAAGCATGCCAACACGAGTCTTTCCTAATATGTACACTTGCAATTTACAATCATCCATCTTAGGTTTATGTTAAACAGTCATTGCCGCGTTATTACCAGTGCACACTTCATAAATTAAAAGAACAGCAGGTTTCAAAGTTTTTCTTAGGAACCGAACACCAGCACTGCCGAATGCTGGGGAGCTGAACACCAGTGTCACCTAATTTTGATTACAACAGATCATGCTTTCTTCTCATGGCCATCTCAAGGGGAGGGCAGATAGGGTACTCTGCCCTTGGCCCCTGTGGTGGAAGAAATTTAGCCCACGGAGTCTACTCCATATAGAGGGGCAGTTTTACAAGCCCCTTGCGACACATTTACGCCGCCGTTGCGTCACTTCTGTGATGCAGCGGCGGCGAGAGTCATGCACCATGTTGCGCCGTATTTACGTGACGCATCTAGGGAGATGCCTCACGTTGTAAAGCCCTGCGCCACATGTGGGCGTTCCGGCACAGGGGGGGGGCGTTCCGGCGCAGGAACGCCTCCGAAAAGTGGCTGAGTGAAATCTACAAGATTTCACTCAGTCACTTTTACGGCCATGCTGCGTCAAAACCCTGCGCCTGCTTGAAGCAGGCATAAGGATTGATGCTGCATGTTAGGAATAGGGGCATCCCGAGCCTTGCTGAAGCTGCATCACGCTTGCGACGCGACTCCAGCAATGCGCCGTCTTTCCGCCGGGGATGTGACATGCATCTGCCCATCCGTGCGCCACGGTGCACCACATTGTAAATGCGGTGCATCGGTGGTGGCGCACGGGTGGGCAGATGCGTCGCAACTCTTCTGGCGCATCCCTGCTGATTAGCAGAGATGCGCCAGAAGTTGTAAATCTGCCACATAGAGTTTCCACCAGAAATTGGTGGACTTTAAGTTCTCTTCAAACTCCAAATGAGGCCTTATGCCCTGTAACATGCTTAAAAGGAAAATAATAATAAAAATGATAATAATAATAATAATGATAATAATAATAATAATAATAAGGCTCATTTCATAAGCACTGCATTTTCCTTTTTCAAAGATTCTAACCATAGATAGCAAGGCTGAAAGAAGGAACGGGCTCCGATTAATAGACCTCTTCTAAAGAGACAAATATACTGCGTATATTTGAAGCTCTGTTGCTGATGGTGCAAGGCTCCTTGGCACAGCACCTGCTTCCTGTGAAAAGTCTCACTTTTGAGTCAGGTTTTCATTTCCTCCCTGCATGCCTAAGTGCTACTTCCTCTGTTGATGTTCAGCATCACACCTGAAATTCAGTTGCTGAAACTACCGGAGGTTTTCAGAGGATGCTGTGACTCCAGTTTCAGCAGGAGGAATTAATTAATGACTTTCTCCCTAAATAGAAAACACCAGCATAGGGTCATCGGCCTCTTGAAGAATATTCACCTGGTCACAAGTCAAAGAGCCACACCACCCCTGGTAAGCAGAAATAGGAAACATCCCTGTTTAGCAATCAGAGCAAAGAAGGCCTGTGATCAAGATATCCTAGAAAATAGGAAATTCAATTAAAGAATGGTCTCTTGGAAAAGGATGGGGTGTTCTATAGCTAACTGGCTGGTGGCGCTCAGGGGGTCTCAATAACCTTTTATAAGATGAAGGGACAACTCTGGAAAAAAGAAGACCTGTGGCTTATTAGGGAGGGATTGGATGAAAAACTACCTCAACCACATTTTGAAAACCTTCCAATTACTAAAACAGTCTTGGTGTAGAGCCATTTGTGTGCATCTTCTGGCCACCAAATCACAGGTCCACAGATGGACTTTCTGGGTTGTGCTGCTAATTGAGTAAGTAGAAATATGGTTGAATTTGCTTAGCCTCAGTGGCCTCTTTTTAGTGTGCTGCCAGGTTTCATAGAAAATGTTAACAGTTTACCATGTTATATGTTTTTGTAGTCACAGTAACAAATAGGAGTTTCTTGCGTAAGGGAGACAAAGCAAGATTGGTGGCCCCTAAGCTTCTGAAAACAAAAAAAATATACATCCTCCCATTCAGTCTCCTGTTATTTGTGGAGCAATTAGGACCAGAGTTAGGAAAAACTTATGGCCTGGCTTGGATGATACAGAGAAACAAATCCTAACCAGGAAAACAAAGACCACCATACAGAGAACCTTGAACAGCACTTTATTGTTGCTGGATAGATAAAGTGGTATCTACCCTTGCCCTGAGTGAACCGACTACATGTGAAATTGGAATCCAAACTTTTCTTTGCCCCAGCAAACATGCTAATCTGGCATGTGTGCTGATGCCCAGCCCTTACGATTATGATTCTGAGGTTCAGAATTTATTATGCAATATTGTAGCCCCTGAGGATGTTCTGGCCTTACATATTTGGTGCCAAGTTTATACTCCAGATAGATACCGAGTGATTGATGGCAATGAAGGGTGAGAATCCCAGGTTGGTGAGAGGATATATCTGTTTATAAGGCATGAATTTCACTGTGGAGCACAAAGTTGGACTGAAACAGGAGAATGAAAGCTAGACTTTCCCGCTCATCTTGTATTCTGGTGATCAGCGCTCTCCAACGGTAAAGTTAGGCTTTGGGGAGTTTGATCTTGGAGGGCCATCTGTTGGGATGGGAATGTCTCCTGCATGATAAACTGGTATTTAACCATGCCCTGAGTGACACAACTGCTTGTGAAACTGGTATCTGTACTTTTCTTCGGTTGTCCATGGTGATTCTGAGGTCCAGAAGCTGTTCTGTTAGATGGAAGGGTGCACCAGCCCTACCCCCTAGCTCCACATGAAACTAATTCCCATGTCCTGGGTTGGTCAGATAAAGCAGTTGTGGCACTGTCCTGTTTTATAACACTGACTAGACTTTTTTCTCTAGTTCAGATGGAGCGCAGTGCCTCCAGCCCCTACTTGTGTAAAGCTCTGCTTATATGTGGCACCCAGAAGCTTGCACTGACATCCTGTGTTCATGTTGAGTGCATGTTTGTGAAGTGTGGTAGTAGTACAGTGTGGTGTTGTAAGTGCATAGTTTTTGAGACTAGCAGGATCCATTTTGGATTGTGTCTGGGTTCACATGGTAGAAGATGGAGGTTGGAGTACAACTTATCCAGATAATATAAGTACAAGGAAGGCCGATGACAATTAGGAGCCAGCATTGCATTTTTTAATGTTTTTATTTTACGGAGTTTTATAGAGCGCAAACTTGACCCGAATTGGGTATCAGAGTGCTTTACAAAGCACCAGTTGTATTACATGAGGACACATTCATTTTTGTTAGGCACGGGGAGATTAAGTGATTTGCCCAGAATCACAGGATGTTCAGCATCATTGCCGAGACTCGAACCCAGTTCCCCAGATTCGAGGTCGACCGCTGTTGGACTTGGCCCTTTTTGCAGGGTCATCCCTGAACTTTTTGCCTTCCTCCTATATTTTTTCTGACCTGTTGTTGGCTGTTTTATGACTCTGAGCACTTCACCACTGCTGATCAGTGCTAAAGTGCATATGCTCTCCCTATTGTAAATGAATGTATGATTTGTGATTCCATGATTGGTTGGTTTGGTTTACTTGTCAGACCCTAGTACAGTGCACCAGGAGTGCCCAGTGCTTGTAATCCAAATGTTGCTGGTGGGTTTACAGCACTGGTTGTGCCACCCACAGAAGCAGCCTTTAAAAATGTGTCTAGGTCTGCCAGTGCAGAGCCTGCGTGCAGTCTGGTACTGTCATGCTGACTGGGCAAGTGTACCCACTTGCCAGTCCCTAAACCTTCCTTTTTCCTCATATCAGACACCCCGATGGTAGGCCCAAGGCCAGGGTGCCTTGTAAGGATAAGGTAGGACATGCCCTGGTGTGTGTGGCATGTTCTAATAGTGAATTACAGCCATTTTAGTTTTTCACTATTGCAAGGCTAACTGTTCTCCATAGGCCAGAATGGGCAGTTTGGTTATTACATCTTATAATCTTAACTGACTCAGAGAACATGGTAGAAATTCGAATTTAGTATGCCTGAACTCAGGATGATAAAATACATCTTTTAGTGAAGTTGGTTTTAACATTCTGTGTTTGAAAATGCCACTTTTAGAAAGTAGGCATTTTGTTGTCTAACCATTCAAACCTGCCTCTGCTAGGCTGTGTATTCCTTTGTCTGGAGTTTGAGTGACAGGGCTCGGGAATTCCAGGAGACAGGGTGAGGTGTCCCAGTGGTGAATAGAGAGAACTGCATCTTGATGGGTGGGAGGAGTTGCACCTGGGACCTGAATAGGGCTGTGACTGCCTTCCACAATGCTGGCTCCACCTCCTGGGGAGCACCTGATGTCTCTGCCCTGCACAGTGAATGAAGAGAAGGAATCCTGTCAACAAAGTGCTCCAGAGCTGTACTTGTCTTCCACAATGCTGGCTCCACCTCCTGTGGGGCGTCTAATGTTTGTGCCCTACCCTGTGAAAGGGAAGAAGTCTGGTAAACAGAGTGCTCAGGAACTGGTTTGGACTGGTCAAAGGCCCCTCTGCCTCCAAAAGGATTTTGGGGTATAAGTATTGGGACCCTGATTCCAAGAATTTAGATCACTTTGGGAAAATAAGAACCTCTGCTGAGAGAGGAACCAGAAGAAGCTGAGGAGGAAATTATCCCTGAACCTGGGGGATTGGCCTGCAGTGGTTGCCTTACTGCCAAAGAGAGGAGAAAGGAACTCTGTGTGTACTTTTGCTCAACTTGTGAAGGATCTCCAAGGGCTTGGAAAAGAGCTTGCCTCCTGCTGAAGTCTCAGGAACAACAGACTTCACCCCCCAGCTCCCCAGAGTTCTTTGGAAGTGCCTGCTGCTGTTGTTGGGCCTTCTGAGGGACTGCGTGTCGCAAGGAGCTGGAAGCGTGACTCAAGAAGGAGAAGCGTGCCGCCGTCGGAGCTGTTGTCGTCGCATCTCGTAAAGTGTGTCGCCGCGGCAGCATCGCATCGAACGGAAGCATCTCGCATCATCCAGGAAGTGTCTCGCAACGCCGAAGAAGCGTGTCGCCATCGCAGCCATCGTAGCTGACGCATTGCACCGCATCAAGAGAAGAGTCTTGCATCGAGGAAGAAGCGTGTTGCCATCGCAGCCATCGTAGCTGTCGCATTGCACCGCATCAAGAAAAGCGCCTCACATCCACGGAGAAGCGTGCCACCGTCGGAGCTGCTGTTGCCACATCGCGTAAAGGGGTGTCGCCACTGTAGCATCGCATCAAGCAGAAGCGTCTCGCAGCGTCGGAGAAGAGTGTCGCTGCCAAGGCGCTGTCGTTGCATCGCGTAAAGGATGTCGCCGCTGCAGCTGAAGCATCGAGTCGAGTCTTCTCGCAACATCGGAGAAGTGTACCGCATCTGAAAGATCTTCACGTCTTTATTTCTTTGCACCAAAATCTTCAACGCATCCACATTGTTGCAACACTTTCGTTGCCCTGCGTGTCGCATCTAAAAGGTACATTGACTTAAAGTGTCGCATCGAAGAACTAAAGAGAACTAAGCAAAATTCTACCATCTAAAGTATTATGTATTTTTGTCGTTAATGGTCTTGTGGTAAATCTATATAAAGAATACTTATTTTTGATATAAAACCTGTGTGGTGTCCATCTGTAGTGTTGTCACTTGGTTACTGTTTGTGTTCACAAATACTTTACACACTGCCTCTGAGATAAGCCTGTCTGCTCGTGCCAAGCTACCAAGGGGGTGAGCAGGGGTTATTTAAGGAGTGTACCCACCTACCCTGACTAGAGGAGAGGGTTCCTCTTTGTGCATACCTGTGCCAACTAGAGACCCCCAAGTCTAACAACCGCCCTAGCCTTTAGGCCAACTCCTTTCCCCCTTTCTCCTAAGTGTTGTGAAAGCCATCATCTTCACAAAGACCACATATGTACTGCAGCCAAAAAAATAAACTTGAAAGGGAACTACCTAAAACTGGTTCATAGGCTTTGGACAGTTTATCAATATCAATCAGAATAAAGGTGGGACTCAAACTATCCCACTTTGTTTTAAGTTTTTCTTATCCAAGGAAGAGAGTGCACTGCAAAATATTCAAAGACATACTGTGGTTGATGGCTGGTGTCTGCTCAATAGCCACTTTCCCAGAGGTGAGGGTCTATCGTCTTTAGTCTGTGAATCTTGCTGGAGGGCTGTGGGCCTGCAGAGATTATAGAAGATTCCCTGTCTGCTCTGAGAATTAAAATGTGTGACTGGCCATGCATGAGGAGAGAATGTCAGGAAGAAGAAGCCCAGTCATTTTCCCATTGTATGGGGCACCTTGAAGAAGGGACTTGCTAAAGGGAGTTTTACCCGGCCTCCCTACACGTTGGTTTATTTTGCAAACTATGTGAAGCATCATCAAACCCAAGCAACAGCATGCCTTCCTATATCATCACGAGGTAACCTGAAGGAGCTGCAATGGCACTGCCCTTAATGTGCTCTCAGACGAGGCCCGACAACATTGTCATAGCACAGGACCCACGTTGGCCAGGAGTACTTAAATGCCAAAGATGAATGACCACTGAAGAGACCTGCAATGCTGTTAGGTACCCAGCATCAAGACCAAAGAGAAGGGTCCACTGTCCTTGCTCCTGGCCCGTTGGTTCACTGACTGTATGATCGCAAAGGGTGCACCACCACCAACCCCTGCATCTGACACCATCCAAGCGCAGAAGTAGCCTGAGGCCTAAATATAGAAACTGAAAGACTATGTCTTGGACCATAAAGAAATTCTGCAGTTAAGAGAGATTAACGACTGCTGTTGGCAACTCTTTTTGATCAAGCTATGATACAAACTGACCTACATGTTACTGTATAGAATAAATGCTCACACAGCCCAATTGTGAGCTTGCACTTGTCCATGATTCCTACCTATGATATCTTTTATTGCTCCTAGAACTTAATAGTCAGGTGTGCAAAGTTTGCTAGATCCCCTTATTGCTCTGAGATTAATGCACCTTTTTTTTATTAAGACAAGAAGAGGGATGGAAATTAATTATTAGATTTTTGTGTCTGTCTTTACCCCCACACTTCCTCATTGAGAAGCATTTGAAAGCTGACCTTTGCTACCCTGAGAATCAAGTGCAGACGGGGTGTACTTAGCCCAGTTTGCAGAGCCACAGTAGACAATAAGAGGCAATGAAAGCAAATTACCCCACCCACTACAGTTGTCACCCAGTAGTTACTACCAGCCCCGTAGCCGCCTGAACATGGTCTGACAATTGGTCACAAGAACCAGTGCAGAGAGCACCAGGGTAATGTGGTGTCTGCAACATAAACCTAATGGAAATCACACTGCTGCTGATTGCAAACATGATAAACATTGTGTGCAGAAGACTATGAAAAGCCTATTTGTGAAGTCCAGTCCTGAAGCAAGATGTGCTATGATTGCTGATGCTCTCAGTGATATCCAAATAAGAGGAAGTGTTCAGAAGGGGTTGAAGCTGAAATAACATGTCCTGGATATAGCAGTGATTAATGGCAGAAGTCCTAAGATTATTTTGGGGGCTCCGCATGCCAGTCTTGCTTCACATATGCAATGCCAGGTAAATATCAATACCACTTGGCTAGTCTTCTTTGTGTTCTGTGTTAAGATTCTTCTTATGAGTCCATTGTGACCAAATGCCAGTCCTTATAATTAATGCGGTATCATTTGAAAATGATGAATTAAAGAGGCACTGCATGTCTGCATTTGATTTCGTTATGACCATTCCTTCTTGAGCTGCAATCGATTTTTCTGTCAGAGATTATACACCAGTCAATTTCCCGCTGCCATACATCTATAGCAGATGTGTTGTCATTCTTCCATTCTTGGGCAATGTCTCGCTTGGCCAACATCAGCTCTATGACATAAAGGGACAGATTGCGGTTAGGTAGGTCAAGTTCCCTCTTCACACCTAGTAGCAATGTATTTGGAGTCAGTAATTTCATTCTGCCAAGGGCAGGGGATTATTCAGAGATAACTCTATTCCAAAGTGTTCGTAACATTCTACAACTCAGGAGGATATGTGAAAAGTTGCCCTCCTCTGGCATGTACATTATACAAACAGGGTCTAACACAAGTCCAATTGTATAGAGTTGTGAATACTTAGAAAATACTCTGTACTCCTTTCTTACCAGAACAAGTCTCAGAGTGGTCGACATGGTGATCACATGTGGTTGGACACGTACCGTCCTCCTCTTCACATTCAAGTGTGCTCAGATCACCCTCCTTTTTTACTGAGGTTCCTCAAGGTGTCCAGCGCATGCTATAGAAAAGACTTCTGAGTCTAAGAGACAGCACCATTGGTTATTTTGTTGAGGAATATCCTTGCCTCAATTTGTGGGTAATCTGGAAGCTGTAACCAGTTAAAATCACAGGTACCCAGTGCGTGACAGATTGTCAAACATACGAAATATTCATTATTGTTCATGTTGAACTTTTTTCTGAGGCAATCCAATGATTTTATGGAATCTCTCAATGCCTGGTCATTTTGATGTACCTATTGTGTCACAACCAATTAACCTTTCTATACGAAATGTTTCTGCCAATACACCATCCACTCAAAAGGGAGTTACGTTGTAACCGTGTCCCACAGAAAGGAAATTATCTCCTTTCAACCATACAGAAAATGCATATATGTGTTTTCACCCATTGCCAATCTGTCAGTTCAGATTAATGGTTCCTCTTGAAGGGAATACTGGTAGTACAAAATTACCAAAGGAGAGCACCAATAGTAGTTACAGATGTGGGGTAGTAAAGCATCTCTCCAAACTTTGTGGAAAGTGAAATTCTGGGTGTCTTTCCAGACCAGAATAAAGCCTTGAGCTCATCATCAATATTAACCCCGGGCGTAGCACTACGCTTCGCCCACGTAGTGTACGTAGCGCTGCCTGCTTCGCACTTTCCGAAGTAGGCGAAGCAGGGCAGCGCTACGCACACGCCGAGGGCGAAGCGTAGCTGCTTGCCACCCGCCACCCACCTCCCGCCTGCCCTCCTTTTAATAATATAAGCATTGAAAAATAAATTAAAGTAAGTCGACTTACCCGTAAGCGCGGCGTCTCCGGGGCTCCCTCTTTCTGTTTCTGATTTCTTCTGGCAAATGCGCATGCGCGGACACCCGCGCATGCGCATTTCTCGCGAGAAATGCGCATGCGCGGGCGTCCGCGCATGCGCATTTGCCAGAAGAAATCAGAAACAGAAAGAGGGAGCCCCGGAGACGCCGCGCTTACGGGTAAGTCGACTTACTTTAATTTATTTTTCATTGCTTATATTATTTAAAAGAAGGGCGGGCGGGAGGTGGGTGGCACGTAGTGGGGCTACGCGAAGCGCGTAGTGTGCGTAGATTTGGGCACACTACGTGCTGCTTCACGTAGCCCCACTACGCCCACTACGCCCACCCTTAATCAATATCCTTGAAGTAACAGATTTGGAAATCATTCTGCAAAGAGCAGTCATCCCAAGTAATGACTGCAACAAAAACAAGGTGATGGATGGAATGCATTCCTCCCATCACCTTTTGTTTTTTTATGTAACACCCTAAGTGGCCAAGAGCATGCCCAGATGTGGGTAATGTGCTCACTGCGCCATTAGAACCAAGCTACAACCAACTGCAGAGCCCCTACTTAGGTGAAATTGATCTTGGGTTGCTTGTGATCCAGTTCTTGGAGGACCTGGTGTGTTAGTTTGGGTTGATCTGTTTCTATTTGAGAACGCTCCGGACTAATTTGCACATGGCTGGTTCCAAACTGAGGTGGCATGGTGAGCAAAAAACAATGGATTGGAATGCTACCCCAAGTGATTGCCAGTGGTTATACAAATTGCAAGCATTTCTCCAATCACATTTTATGTGTTTGATGTGCTGTCTTAAGTGACAAGGGTATGCCCAGACTTTGGTCCCTTGCTCACTGTGCCATTGAAACCAAGCTACATCCCACTGAAGAGCCCCAATCAGGACAAAATGGTCTTGGGTTGATTGTGTTCCGGTTTAGGGAGGACCTGGCCTTGTAGTGCGGGGTGGACTGTCCCTATTGGAGCAGATTCAAGTCTGATTTGCCTATGGCTAGGTCCAAACTGTTTGGTATGGTGTGAAAAAGAATGATGATGCTACCGCGAGTGATTGCCAGTAGTTAGAGAAATTACAAGCACCCCCCCCCCATCACTTTTTGTTTTTTGCCTTGCATTTACGCAGCCTGAAATAAAAGAGGAAACAAAAAAAGTATCCCCACCCAAACTGCTGATCTCTCATAAATAAACGAACACCCAGCATCCTAAAAAGTATTTGGTTTGCTAGTATTTTTATACTGAATGAATACACAACATTAAAAACGACATTAAGCTATTCATGATATAACCATAAGAACTACAAACATACAGAAAATATCAACGACCTCTCTTGTGAGGACTTGAACAAAACATTTCCATCCAAAGGACCAGCTAACAACAGCTTTTATAAATGTCTACCTGTGACCCTTGTCCAAACAAAATTCTGAATTATTGGTGAATCTTTCCGAACATAATCACCAACCCTTTCTCACAAGGAGCCCTCCCGCCCACATAAAAGTGGCCAAATAGCCAGATTTTAAAAACCCTATCAAAATCTTTCATAGAGGGCTTATGTCTCATGGCCAAACCAGCATTCAGCACTAAAACAATTACCTAATGCATAGAGTAACATGTCAGAGAATATAACTTGAATAGTAGTTTGTCGAGGCCCTGATTTCGAGTGACTTGATAGGTTGCGAAGCTATTTACCACACCCAAAAAACACTGACACGCCTGGGTGTGGTGTTTACAATGTACGGTAAATGTTTTTGACCCCAAAATGTCAACAAAAAATGTGGAATGACATGTGGAATTTGTGCTTTCGGCGCCAATTTCTGCATGTCACCGAAATTATCACATTTTTCCTCAATAAATATGAGAATGCTTGACCGGCCATCATTTACATAAGGAAAATCGCTCGGGAATAGAATAAAACTCTAATTCGTTCTCAAAGAGGAGTTTGAGCCCAGGTTAAATGAATGAAACATTTATTGTTCAGTTAAAAAAAACTTACAATATGACACATTTATACAATTGTGATATATATTACCATTGAACAACTTTAAAAAAAAAAACATGATTAAAAAAAGGTTAGTCCCGCAATAATAACTCAATTCATCTAGTTAAAACATGTAAAAAACATGCACGTAAAGTGCATTTGCTGGTGACGCAATCCGCCTACTATTTCCTCTTACCTAAGGTACCCCGTTTATTCTATTCGTTACTAACTTGCTACACTTTGGGGTATATTCACAATAATCTGTGCTAAACATCACCCAAAAATGTTAACGCAACTTTACACATCGCAGCCTATCGTGGGAAAATAACCCTGTGTCAACGTGGAATTCACAACAAGGCGACCCCATGCGATAGTTTGCCGAAACCGCGGCCAATGCCCGCGATACAACCACCTCGACAGAGATAAAAACACAAACCCCAACGCGAAAAAACCTCCGATGGGCGAAAGCGCAATGAGGAAAATAGCGATAAGCAGCGCCAGGCCTGCAACACCCACCTGGCAGGCGGGAAAAATCACCATAAAAGTAGAAAAAACACCCAAACTCAAACTGACCAACACCCAAGCACCATGGAGGCAGCTGGAGCAGGCGCAGAGGATGAGCGCAACCCCAAAAGCACCCCGGACGACCAGCCCGGGACCTCGGGGACAGGGAAGGGAAAGGACAGGAAGAAGAGGAAGACGAACTTTAGTCCGCAGGCGAACAGGATCATAGTCACGTAGGTGATGGAACACCATCAACAACTGTTCGTCCCCTCCAACGTGTCATTGGGCACCAAAACTTGAATATGGCGGGACATCGTGGACAAGATGAATGCCGTCGGAGAGCACAAGAGGACAATGGACGAGGTCAAGAGGCGATGGAATGACATCAAGCGAAAGACCAAGGAGAAACTCGCAGCCAACCAGAAGGCAGCAATGCAGACTGGAGGTGGGGGCCCAGCGCCACAGCTCGTGCTGGATGACATGGAGGAGCTGGTGTTGACAGTCATCAGTGTGGATACTGTGGCTGGATTAGGGGGCCCTGGCACTGCTCGACAGGACACAACACAACCGTAACAGGGTGAGTGACCACCAGGTACTGGGGGGATGGGTGGAGAGGGCCACGATGGCACACATGCACAATCAAGCAGAGTACAGTGCACACCCTCAAAGACTCTGGGTCATCGCCCAGATCTATAAACTGTCACTATGTACAATGCCATGCTGTCTGAATGTCAACATGTACTATGCGGCTACATACATGTGGACACATTGCAATACACCATCTCCCCTTCACATTGCAGGGCCACCGTCAACACCCCCTGCAGAGCAGTCCCAGCCACTCTTCACTGATGGCGAGGAGGACAACCCCAGCATCGACGCACAAGCCCTCCTAGACAACATTGACATCATCCGCGACTCACCTTCGGGATCAAGGCTGCCCAGCTGCATCGAGGAGACCCCACCCACCACCCAAACCACCCAGCAGGAGGCACCCATGGCCCCGGCAATCTCCCAAGACCCCCAGGGACAACACACAGCCTTCCAACGCTGTGTGCTTGAGGGCCAGAGGGAGACGGCTGCGCAGGTGCGGGTGGGTTTCGACCTCATGGCTACCAAACTGGACGCCATCCATGGGTGTCTAGTTCCGCTCCATGGTCTCCAACAAGCCCTTTCATATCGCTGGAGTCATGACACGGAGAGAAGAACACCTGTCCACTCAGAGGGGCTCCAGCGATACCAGCCGTGAGCTGGCACACATGCGGAGGCTCATGGAGGACATGGTGCTTATGGAGGTGGGAAAGGATGGCAGCCACCGCTGCACACCAGCAAAATGTAGCTGGGATCTACCATGCCCTGCAGATCCTCATTATGGCATTGCTGCAACAAGGTATGACGATGATAAATGCTGCTGCCCCCACACCATCCACATCTCCGCCCCCTGGTGGGCCATTGCCTCACAGTGCGGCAGATGTATCCACTCCGGCACCTGATGTGTCAGTGGCACACAGTGCCTCAGCTGGTACTGCAACACCCACGGGTTGGGCACAGCACACATCCAGGGATGAGGAAGTGGATGGGTTTGTGATCATGAGGCACTAGCATTAATTTCTGCCACCTGGCCTGTTTCTGCTTGGTGTTGCACATGGACCCATGACCTTCCACTGACCCCCGATACACTATGATGCACTCACCTTGGACAGCGACATGGACTGCTATATCCTGTTTGATGACCAATGACACAGCAACCAGACTGCTGACTATACCCTTCCTCTTCCGCAGTACTTGTCATCCCCGGATGGACTCTGGCTGGCCCTCCACGGGCCCATATTGTGGTGTGTGCTTGGCATTGCCCTGTACCGCTTCAGCTGCAAAATTACACTGGATGTGCAATAAACATCCAGTGTTATGTCTTTCATCATTCATGTATGAATGTGTGGATGAATGTAGGAACAGGGATTTCCCTTGCGTCAATGATGCTCATCCTGTGGGATGCCAGTCAGAGGGTGCTACATTGCATATTGTGTATCGTGTGCCGTGGACACTACAACAGGGACACACGCATCAGTCACTTCCATGTCCGGACATTGACTGAACCACACCCAGAGCCCATGAGTCATTGTTGCAAGCCCTGCGCTGGTCTGGCGTATGGCAGGCCAGACCATACCGCTTACGCTCCGAGGGGGGGGCCCTCATTGCTACCCGTCGCAGGCGTACTCGCTGGTGGTGTGCAGGTCACTGGTCTAGTTGTCAGCATGTCACAGCCACTCCCTGAGGGCAGGTTTGCACACACACCACACCCATCCGGCACAGGCGTCACAGGCCATGTGACTCCGCCAACATAAGGGGCCGACGACATCACATTCCCCTCTGCCAGTGGTGACTGAATGACAGACGCTCCACGGTTCTCAATCATAAAGGGCCCACGAGTTTTTGCACACAGGGTTAGTGGCACCCGAGGCCTTGTGGACGTCACGGGCCCACCACCACGTGGAGTGACTGGGTTTGCACAGGGTTAGTGGCACCCAATGCTTTGCGGCCGGCACAGGCACCCCACCACGGGACGGTGACTTTGGGTGCACTGAGGTAGGGGCACCTTAAGTGCTGAGCGGGTCTGCAGCCTGCGATGATGCCCCGTCCCGGCGGTCCGGACAGCTCCGGTTTTGTGTGCCCTGCTGGACCGCAGTGTAGGCCAGAGCCATTGAACAGCGCAGGCCTACTGCCACGTGGAGTTGCTTCCGGGATCCCAGAGTTAGTGGCACCTATTGGGCTGAGCGGGTGTGCAGCCTGTGATGAGGCTGGGTGCACTGGTATGTCCTCTGCCGTGGAGTAATCAAGACCCAGCAGCAAACATGAGACCTGGTGGCCTATGGAGCGGAGCTGCATGATGTGGAGGGTGCCATGTCTGCGGGCCCCGGGCTTGTGGCTTGCAGTGGCACGTGGTGGGACCTCCTGTCTGCACGCCAGTGGCGGAAGGTGAGCAGTGAAGCCTGGGTGCGCAGGGGCGGGCATGCACCGCTGGGCGGCGGGAGGGGCTGGGGTGCATCTGCCTGGGTGCACAGGGGCGGTCAGACGATGATGTCTTGTGTAATTGTATGTACTTTGCCAGTCATGTATCTGGACTCTGTTTCAGATGACGGCTCTGTTTCAGATGTGTGACCTGGTGAACTGCACTACATACCAGCACGTGGTTGGAGACACACCAGTGGCAGCAGGTGAGCAGTGTGGCCTGGGTGCGCAGAGGCGGAACTCTCTCTCTCTCTCCCCCTCTCTTCTTATCTCTCACTCTCCCCCTCTCTTCTTCTCTCTCTCTCTCTCCCCCTCTCTTCTTCTCTCTCTCTCCCCCTCTCTTCTCATCCCCTCTCCCCCTCTCTTCTTCTCTCTCCCCCCCTCTCTTCTTATCTCTCTCTCCCCCTCTCTTCTTTAGTCTGTCTCTGTCTCTCTCTCCCTCTCTTCTTATCTCTCTCTCCCCCTCTCTTCTTCTCTCTCCCCTTCGCTCTCTCTCTCTCTGTCCTCTGATGTGCGCAGGACACACCTTCTCATCATGATTTTTGTCTTGCAGGCTGTGACCTACGGACTGTCCCGAGGGGAGCCGCCATGTGTCTTCATTTCAGTTCAGTGCTCATGTTAATAAAGTTTCATTTGTTGCCTTGGAAGTGAATGTGTGATGCTCATTTTTGTGACGACACATGCATGTCACCAGTTGTGATTGTGCGACATCATGCGGATTATTTTGTACATGTTTAGGTGTAGCTGATGTGGCATGTCTTTGATCGGGGGGTGCCAGGGAGGGGGGTCCTGAGGATGGTGGCAGCGGGTGTTGTTTCCCTTTCGGCCCTCAGGGCTGCATGTTCAGTTGCCCGGGTGCATCTGTTGTCCTGCAGGTGTGGCTGTGGGATGGGCTCCCTTTTGTGGTTCAGGCTGCCGTCCGACTTTGCACCAGGTCGGAGCAGGTGTTATTTTCCTGCTGCTAACGCGCCTTATCGCCTGATTTGTGTTCTTATTGCAGATCTGGCTGGTCATTCTGAATGTTGTGGAGTGGTGCTGTCGCTGATTTTGGCACGAGAAACACCTACTCTTCATCTCATTTACGATAGTTGCGGGGGCCATTTGTGGTGATGTTTTTTGCGGCTGCTATCGCGGGTAAACTGGTGCTGTGTGATGTTAACACCAGCTTGTGATTGGGGCGATAAGTTTATCGCTACTTTGGCTGCGATAAAGTGCCGTTGACTAGGCGATAGATCCTTGTGAATATGCCTTTGAGTAGATCTAACCATTCCTAATGTGTTGAGCACGGATTAGAAGTGAGCCTTGCTTGACCTTGTAATTAGTGCCTCAGTCGCAAACTCATTTGCAGCACATAAACAGTCCGTTACTAGTGTTTGATGCTACCCATTGTGTAATCGACAGTAAGCTGCATGGCGTCACGTGGTGTTTATTGGTTAATGGTGAAGGGCAGTTTAAATTCCCGCATTCTGTGCAAATCTCTTTTTTCATGTCCAGCTTCAGTTCTGTTACATGCCTTATCTGCCAAAGTGATGGCCACTTCGCAATGGGGGAATTATCGATATGAACTATTAACAGCCTAAAACTTCCATGAAAATTGCAGGTGGGTGCTCTGGTTGCTTCTCGGTGTTCAAGCAAAGACCAAGACGTAACAAGCATTTGCAATGCAATAGGTCTCGCATTTGCGAGAGTTGGAGCTATTGGCATTGTAAATGACAATGCCTTTTATTCATTTGTTTTGTAAACCTGCAAGCGGTGCATAAACACGCACTTTACGAGAAGCAAGGCTGGCAGTAAAAGAGACTGCCAGCCTTGCTTCTCATAAGCATAGACTATAAGTACAAAGTGCTTGTTTACGCACAGCTTGCAGGTTTTTCAAACGCAAAAATAAAAGGCATGTCATTTACAATGTCAATAGCTCAAACTTTCGCAAATGCAAGACCTATTGCATTGCAAATGCTTGTTTTAAATACCATGCAACCTACCTTGCAGGCTACCAGGCTTACACAAGCTGGACTACATTTAAAAGGGCATTTTTACCTGTCAAAAGGTTATGCAAACAGGTTGCACTGCAGGTTTTCCACTGCAGCAGCCCGGCTACAAAAGGTAGGACTGAAGCCATATTTCTCCAGCTACTATAGTGGATGGCACAACAGGTGCTGTCCTCCACATGCAGCATTTAACTTCCAGGTCCTAAACACTTTCTACACCATATACTGGGGGCTTACAGGAAAGTTAAATGAGCCAATTAGGAATAAGCCAATTTAAGTATGTTTAAAGGGGGAGCAATGGGACTCCATTTCTGGTTAACAGAGTTCTAAAGCCAGCACAAATATAGGGTCCAGCAAAAGACGAAAAATCTGGGGTGACTATATAGAAAAGGCAGATTTCCTACCGGCTTATAACATTGTTCAAGAGTCAACTGAGGCCTAGTTAAGCAACACGACAGAACAATAACTGGGAAATATTTATAGAATATTGTTAAGCAATACACTTCATGCTTATTATTGTGCAAGGCCATACAAAACACATCAAGCAATGACGGAAATGTAAACATGATATTGCTTAAGTGTAATTTATGCATGCTATGGAATCAAGCCAATGAAATTTCCCAAAGCAATGACTGTACTTTTTATCCAGTAAAACAGAGGTTTGCTATAGCAGCATATGCTTCTTGTCCGATAAGATGACACTTATAGGCCTAGTAACACCACAAATAAGTCCAGCATATACCAGGACCAAAAACCAGGAAAAGGTACAGCTCATTTAATTTGAAAAGGAAACTTTTGAAAATCTGCAACTTGTGTAGATGAGTGGCCTGCTCCCATGCGGATATTACCAAATAATGTAAATAGTATTCTTGTATTTACATTTATACCCTACTACAGTACATCCTACTGTTTATACAAACATCTCTGAGTTCAGCAGAAGCAAAATACATTTGTGCTGAAAACAGGTGGATGTATTTCTCCAAGGTACTTGTTATACACTAACAATGCCTGAAGAAGAAAACTATTAAAGACTTGAGGGACGTTCACTAATTTGAAGGTTCTACCACTAGACGCGTTGTGCTCCTCTTGTGGGGGAAATATTATGTGCCAATGAATTTTGCCAACTATTGAGTCATTCATTTTATTTCAATGGTTGATAGTACAAAACATAAATGGATGCAGAATCCGACACTCGCTTCCACGTGGTAAATCATAACCTAAGCTATAGCCCCACCTCTGGCTTTCTAAAACTAAGAATTAAGCCACATCAGGGGTATGTTTTTGTTAGGGGTCAAACAGTTAAATAAGGTCAATATAAAGCTATAAACACACTGCAAATGTCTATTTGCACAAGTACATTAAAATCAGTGTTCGGTGTTAACCGTTTCGTCCACATTTCCTTGCCAAATCGAGACATCATCAGATTCAAAACACTGGCGTTCTAGACCTGTCTATGAATGTTGTTTCAAAAAGGAGGTGCTGGTGTAAAGTGACTATTGGCGTCACATTACATCTCACACCAAGACAGACAGCATCAGCAACGTTTTAGAATGCATGTTGCTGGCAAATGTTAGAGGTGCAAGACTGGGTAAAGGACACAGTTTTTCCCATAGCTGGGAGACCCCTTCATTTATATCCTGCACACACAAGGCTAGTCCACTCTCTTCCCACTTACGCCATACCCTCTAAGCTCCATACCTTGCTGTTGGCGCAGGTCACGCTCCGCAGGACTCTGTAGAAGATGGGCAGCAGCGCCATGATCATCAGGCTCCCGTAGTCCAGCGCTGTCTCCTCGGGGGAGGCCGGCAGCAGGGCAGATGCGTTGCAAGCTGTAGGTCCGAGACGTTGATCAGCGATGCCTCCGCCATGGGTGGAGGTTCGTGGGGCTGCGGGGTCCAGAGAAGGAGGTGGGACGGGAAGGCGCAGCGTCGAGGCTGCGTGGAGCTCTGTATTAGGGCCCCGGACAGGGAAGAGACTGCTCTTTCAAGCTCCGCTGCTTTTTGGTACCGGTAAGGGCACGTTACCTAAACAACTAGGAAGTGACGTCCCTTCCGGATGAAGTTCACAACTTTATCTAATACTGAACATAATTAGTAGTGCCCTTTCTCATTTCTGAGCGCCTGTGTCCCTGGCCCTTCCAGTCCTCTCGGAGTCATGGCGCCTCCTATCACCTCATGTGATAAATATAGGAAGACGATATATGAAAAAAGTAGGCTGCACCGGTGATTTTAATAAAGTCCCCTCCAAGGCCGCCTTCGTCTCACCGTTTGTGTATAATTAACGAACCGAGAGAAAACATTAATCTCGGTGCCAAAAGGCAAAACTTGTGTCAAGGGCTCCTGGACTGTGAAAGACTTCCTCCAGCGAAGAGAAACAGCAGAAAAGTAACCCCCTCCTGGTACCTAATTGTAGTAGCGGGTTAGCGATGAAGGAAAGGAGTCGGAAAACGACGGTGACAATAACAGCTGTCTTTTATTGTTTCTTTTAAGTTTAAGAGAATAATAGGACCACAGGCACAGCAAGCACTGCATACGAGGAAGGTCAGGCTAACAATGACTGCCTTCCCGTCACATAGTTCTAAAATGGAATAGGACGCGTATTAACAGCTTAAAGGGAAACAAACTAAATAATAATTCTGTAACATGCTCACTTGTATTTTTGCTCCTTATGTATCATTACTGCTGCTATTGTGAAGCACTCTGACACCTTCGGGTAAAGTCCGCGCTATATAAAAACGCATTAAATAAATAAATAAATAAAGTAATAATGTAGAAGAGTTCATGTAATGATACTAAAACAACGTGTCCGATTGAAAACGACTTCAAGAAACTAGAGGAGGTTTGTGCGTTGGTGATGTGCAAAGATAAATTTTAACTTTCAAAATAACTCCTCAATTCAATTCAATTCAATTTCAATTTTATTTAAATATGATTTTGGAACTCCTTGGAGATCCACATATTACAAAATAACAGCCAAAATATAATAAAATGAGTCCACATATAATCGACTTTTTCTAGCAAAAAATGTACAGATTATCATACCGTTCATCTAATACAATTCTAAAAAACATTTGAAAAAGTTAAAAATTCTGTTACAGAAAATTTCGTTTGGGGGACTGAAGATAGCATCTATCAGAGATCTTGCGGATAAAATACCAAACTGAATACATACAGGCTTTACCCACAGACGACGGTGGGCCATTAATGCTGGACAGACTAGCAGGACATGTATAGAGTCTTGGACTGAGATATTGCAAAGGTTACATATATTAGATATACCATGCCATTTGGCCAACAGCTTATTCAGTGGAAGGAGATCCTGCCTAAGAAGCAGCCAAAAACGGCGCAAACCATGGGGTATATTCCAGGAGGCGTAAGGTTGTATTTGTTTAAACAAATAGGAATCAACAGCTTGAGTGGCCCCCTTCTTTTGTAAAATCAAGTTACGATCCCTTTCGTAGCTTAGCTTCCATGTGGCTTGTTTTAATGTAAATTTTAATTGTTGCATAGAAAGGTCTAAAAGAGTGGCTTCCTCTAAGTCCAAGAGTGTAATGGCCTTCCTATAATTCTTTATAAGAATCGAATGCTCTTTTAGTGGGCCCATCAACTCTTTTGTGATGAGGGATCTTAGTGTGGCTGGCTTTCCTTTGACCAAACAGATAACCCAGCGAATGACTCCTGCCAGACCCTGTGCCCAGCTACTTCTTAGACCGAATTCTAAACGAAGGGCTGCTGCACTGCAACTATTATTAACTGAAGTTAAGCTTCTCAAGAGGGAACCCTCGATAATGTCCAAAAAACCCCATTCGACTAGGTCGATGAGTTCTATGCCGTAAAGCAAAGTTGGGGGGACTTTTGCCCGGAAAGCCTCCAGCAAATAACCAAAGTGTCTTTTACCGGTTGATTTGTATAATGCTCTTAACCCATTTCCCTGCGACTTTGCCTTGCGGGAACTATTTTCTATATGGGATTTGTTGCTCAAGTTGCTATTTACAACCTTACCCAAAAATACGTATGATTTTACTCTTTCTAATTTTTGGCCTCCCAGCTCCCAGCTAATGTGTTCCAACTTCAGTTTTTTTCGCCCCTCCATACACATTACCTTGCTTTTGGAAATGTTTATTTTCAGGAAATGGTTTTCGGAGAATGCGTATAATGAATGCAGACGGTTGTTAAGGCCTTTTGGAGTAAGGTCTAGGATTAATATATCGTCCGCATACATTAAACAAGAGATATATCTGTCTCCCAGACGTGGGGCAATTCCTTCGCATGCAGATATGATAAGGGGGAGATCACTAACGTAAAGGGAAAACAAAAGAGGAGCTAAAAGACAGCCCTGTTTAAGGCCATTTGCCGATGGAATAAGCTGGGATAAGCCCCTTTCACCCCCCAATAGCACTCTGCACCACGTGTTATCGTGCAAATCTTGTACCAAGCATAAGAGTCTATGAGGCATTCCCAGGGCATGTAGCTTTCTCCACAGTACTTGTCGGTCGACCTTATCAAAGGCCGTGGAGAAATCTATGAATGCCGCATAGACTCTCCCCTTTCTGGCTCCAATATATTTATCGGTTATTACCTGGAGGGCTGTTAAGTTGTCCATGGTACTGTGGTTTTTCCTGAAACCTGTCTGCTCGAGAGGAAGAAAATTTAAATGCTCCACCCAATCATTTATTCGTTTGAGCAGACATCTTGTAAAAACTTTGCCGATTGCATCCAACAGTGCAATCTGGCGGTAATTCTGAGGGGATAAACGATCTCCCTTTTTAAACAATGGTACCAGGATACTTCCCTTCCAAGAGGGTAAAACCTTACCTCTAGATAAACAAATATTGAAAATTGGACAGAGTAGCATACTCCATTTAGCCCTGTTCTGTTTTAGTACATTAATGGGCAATTCATCCGGGCCCATAGCCCCGGAGTGCCTCATTTCTCCAATAGCTAAGTCTATGTCCTTTTCTGTAAATGGCTCTAAAGACAAGCTCATTTCGTTTGGCCGTACTTGCGAGGTCACCGTATTATTGCTTGCATAAAGATTAGAGACAAAATCCCTCCATATTTGTTCCTCAATAGGGATGGGTGAAGGGCTTGTTCTCAGTCCGCACCCCTCACCTATAAGGGACCAAAATTGCCTCATTTCCCCGTTAATAGCAGCTTCTCTTATTTTTACCCAGATAGCATCCTCTTTTTCTTTGCGTAATGTGGTTAATAGCCTTCTCCGTTTCCTTTTTAACATTGTTATTTTTTGTGCTATAACAACAGATCTATTTAAATATTGGGCCCTTACTAATTTATTAATTTCTATGTTAAGCAGTCTCAGAGGGCTAGTAAATATTCCAAAGGACTTTTTCCTATTGAGCTTTTTTGCCCCTGTTATCACTGACTTCAAGAACAGAGAGAAATTTTCAATTTCAGAGCCATACCAGGAAGGAAGCTCAGATATTGCTACATCGAGCATTTCTTCCAAATTTCGACACGCCCTTGCGTTCCAGTAGCACCTTCCTGATTTGGAACCGAAATTTGTTTGATCACTATTCAGAGACCACTGATCACATTTAGATGGCTTTACATTCATCGAGATGGAGAGGATTCTGTGATCACTTAACAGTGTATCAATAATATCGAGATCCTTCAATAACTCAAATGATTGGGACCCCATTATTACGTAATCAAGAATCGATTCCCCTTGGTAGGATTTGTGCGTGAACTTAGCCGGGGAATCCGAGGGGAGTCTCCCATTTGCAATAATCCCATCCATTTCTGCCAACTCATTTAATAAAAGTTTGCCACGTTTATTTGTTTTTATATTTTCAGGAAACGCTGCCCGAGCAATATGGAGAGTTTCTTCTCTAAGTTTATCACAGAATAAGTTTATGCTTGAGTTGGAGATCTTGCAATTCAGGTCCCCGACTAAAATTATAGCCGCCGTTGGATCTTTCTCCCTGATACTCTGGCTATGCAAGAAAACCTTTTTTAAGATTGCATTAAAACCAGCTTCCGGTGGTATATAGACATTTATCAGAACCAGACGATTGCCAGTTTTAGGATTGCCAGACTCAAATAAGGTTACTACTTGGAAGAGTTTACTCGGATCCATATAGTGCACATAGTTCCAATTTATTCGGTTCGATAAGAGGCAAGCTATCCCCCCACTGGCATGTCCTTTTTTATTCGGGGTGGCGCTACCTTCCAATACATAATAATCTTTCCCTATTTGAATTTTATCGGTACACCATGTCTCCTGGAGGCATATTATATTTGCCTCCAGGGACAAAAGGAATGCCGTTTTATCCGGACTGTTTTTTAAACCGGCTGCATTCCAGGATATTATAAATAATTCTTTGCTAAAGATGCGAATTAGATAGTTGTTTATTTAGGGATCTTTCTGCAAGAACTCTGGGAAGCCAATTCCATTGAACATTTTCCTCTCCGATATCAGATTGATAAGATGGCAAGGTAGGGTTAGCATAGGATACTAAACGAGAATCCTTAGACTTGCATATTTTTAACTCTGTAAGCTCACCCACCTTATTTATACTACCTGTTGCTGCTTGCAACAGAGAAAAGGGGGGCTTCTGGCGAGTTTGGGATTTAAGGATATTGTTTTGTCTAGTATGCCCCAACACCGGGATTACATCTATTCCTCTGCTCTGCAGATCTTCTGAGCGTTGCAGAATTAGATTGGCTACTAACTTGGAGTGGAACTTCACCCTAGTTATCATCCCCACTTCTGATTTTAATAATTGTACCCTATCTAGATCGGCTGATTGTATTAGTTTCAAGTTAGCAGATTCTTGAAAATATTTAAGCAAGAGGGATCTGTTCAGAATGCATTCAGCATCAAAAAGGGGAGAAAATTCTACCCATACGGTATCTATGCTTTTCTCCTTAGACTCTATTAACGGGACACCTCTTGCAACTACTCCCAAGAAAGATGTTGCTAGGGGGTTAAGTATTGGAGCTACTTGGCCGGAGGGGTTTTGCTCCTGTCCTGAAAATGTTGGATTTTTTGACCCAATTATATCCCTATTGATGGTAACTTGTTGGAAGAGGATATTTGTGTCAATTGTTGATGATGGGGAGGGGGGGGAAGTAGATAATAATGCTGGAGTAGCCAAGGGCGGAGGCACAATATTTTCTTTAATGATCTTATTTTCAGGGTTATTATCCTTTTCAGCTACCACCTGAGTTTGATATACCTCATTGTGTAAGGGGGAATTAAGATGTTTTCTAAAGAGGATTTTCCTCCGCCTATTTTTTTCTATCCGTCTCAATAGTTTCCTCTTATTATTTACGTTCTTTTTTATTATCACTGACTTCCCTTTATTACCATTCCCTACCGGAGTGGCGTCCACCTCTCTATCTCCTTCTCCCTGTTGCTTCTTAAAAATAGGAAAAAGGTCATTTCCAGTTTTTGGAGGGAGTTCCCCACAAAATTTAATTTCTGAATCATTAACTAAAGAACAATTTAGGGTGGGGGATGGCTGGGTAGCACTTGTTTTTACATCCTCATATACTCTATTTGGAACATTATTAACTACAGATAATTGATCTTTTATTCCTACCTCATCTGATACTACAGACTGCTTCTTTTGGACTGCATCCTTCTCTTTTTGAGTGCCCAATAAAACTTTCAAAATTTGGGTCACTGTATCAAGTACACAGTCGGATCCCCCCACAAATTTTTCCAATAATTGTAAAATGGACGACAATAAGTGTTCTAATATATGGAGGGAATCAGAAAAGGGTTTGTCTGTCCCCTGACATTGTAGTGCATTTATCCCACTCAGATTTAAATTGGGGCTTATGGAAAAATTTGAGTGTGAGGACTTGGAAGGGGTACTACTGTAAAGATGCAAGCCAGCATGGGTCGATGTTACCGGGGTTTTTAAGTCCATCTCGGCTTTGACCAGGTCAGTCTCTATGTACCTTTGACATAGGTCTTTGTCAAGGACCATTGGAGACAGACCATTGTTGAAAGAATCTTTTGTTGGCGATATATTTACTGTATGATGGGCCTCTTCGTTTGAAGTTTTCTCTATATGCAAGTTATCTTGTTCTATGTCTTTCTTTGTTTTTATGACTACTTCTGGTACCAGTTCAATAATATTTTTCATTGTAGAGAATAGGGGAGGAGAAAAACCACACTCCGAGGACAAAAGTGCTACTTTTGTTACTACTGAACTATTATCCACAATTACCTTTTTATTTTCAGGCATCTCTCTCGAAGTATTGGGTAATATGTCTGAATGGATAGCTCCAGAGTCCTTAATATCCTCCGACATATTATCCGCCACTATAGCTTTATTCTTACCCCTTTCCCAAAGATTAAAAAGCTGGCAAGTGCTTTTCAAATTAGTGGCTTGGCTGAGCTTATTTCGGAGGGGATTCGATCTGGTTTTTAGCCTGATCTTCCTACCAGTATTCTCCCAGACCTTAATTTCTTTGTCATCATCACAAACAAACAATGAGAAACGATAAAAAGTGAAGGGGAAATTACTATTTAGTGCATCTAGGCTGAAATACTTGGCAGTTTTCTCTAAGGTATAAATTTAATGAACTAATCCTAGGCCTGATAATCTATGTCTACAGAACCTCTCAGATTGTTGTAAACATTCTAAAACATTTCTCAGATGGGGCGAGGAGGTCACAAGACAGGTGGGGGTACTCTGGCTGAACAGTATGCGGATAGACAGATGTTAGGGTACTGGCCTAGCCTAGCCTTCTCGTGCCTCTGAGGGCCTCAGAGGGCCCGCCCTTGTCCCGGGCTTCTCCCGGGCGCTTCCCGCGCGCTCCCGCGCAGCGGAGCAGTGACCCTTTTGATATAGATTGGGTGTAGAGGGGGGCGTGGCCTACAGGGAGAGCGTCACCAGGTGGATTGGGTGAAGGAAACAGCAGGGACTCTTGGAAGTTGGAGTCCTGCAGTATTCTCGCTCGCAGCCCTGTCTACCAAAAGCCCTCAGTGCGATGTGTCCAGGATTCAGCAAACCACAGCACCGTGAAGCGGGACCCGGGAAGCGGGTCCGGCGAAAGGTAGCGCCTTACAAAGCGCTAGCTGTGAGCCTCAAGACGCTTCCTCAGTCCTCCAGCGTCAGGATCAAACTCCAGCACAACAAGTAGCAGTGAAAAGGTAACCGCCGAGGTTCAAAGTCCAGAATCTTTTCACTGATTGCAAGGGGGCGTGGCCTACAGGGAGAGCGTCACCAGGTGGATTGGGTGAAGGAAACAGCAGGGACTCTTGGAAGTTGGAGTCCTGCAGTATTCTCGCTCGCAGCCCTGTCTACCAAAAGCCCTCAGTGCGATGTGTCCAGGATTCAGCAAACCACAGCACCGTGAAGCGGGACCCGGGAAGCGGGTCCGGCGAAAGGTAGCGCCTTACAAAGCGCTAGCTGTGAGCCTCAAGACGCTTCCTCAGTCCTCCAGCGTCAGGATCAAACTCTAGCACAACAAGTAGCAGTGGAAAGGTAACCGCCGAGGTTCAAAGTCCAGAATCTTTTCACTGATTGCAAGGGGGCGTGGCCTACAGGGAGAGCGTCACCAGGTGGATTGGGTGAAGGAAACAGCAGGGACTCTTGGAAGTTGGAGTCCTGCAGTATTCTCGCTCGCAGCCCTGTCTACCAAAAGCCCTCAGTGCGATGTGTCCAGGATTCAGCAAACCACAGCACCGTGAAGCGGGACCCGGGAATCGGGTCCGGCGAAAGGTAGCGCCTTACAAAGCGCTAGCTGTGAGCCTCAAGATGCTTCCTCAGTCCTCCAGCGTCAGGATCAAACTCCAGCACAACAAGTAGCAGTGGAAAGGTAACCGCCGAGGTTCAAAGTCCAGAATCTTTTCCATAACTCCTCAAAGTTTATCCATCTTTATAATAACGGCGCATGAGAGTCACTTTTATTTGTGACAGTTGCCTCCAGTGTGTATTGTTCAAAGACGTGTTTGTCCTCTCGTGCCGGCATTCTCCGATCTGTGATGCACTGAAGTTGACGAGGAGGAAGTGGGAGGGGGGAGTGGGGGCGGGCACAGTGCAAATGGTGTGCACTTTGATGTCCTCAGTGGCCGCGCGGCTCACTGACGGACATCAAAGGGGCCGGGAAGTGATCAGGCAGTGCTTTTCAGGCTGCCAAATGGTGCGCGCGGCCGGAGCACATGCACTGTAGTTGGGGGCCTGAAAAGCACTGTTTGCACTTCCAGAACTCGCTTACTATAAGTCTCGCCAGAACAGCGCTAAAGCGCTGTCTCAGGCGAGACCTAAAAAAAACACTCCCTGGTCGATCTGCCTCATCGATTTTTTTACATCTCTCTGCGGTTTTTCATGAACACGGTTGAGAAAAAAATAATTAGGGGCTTTATTCACAGTACTTGGTAAACCTCACACACTCTGGTTACAATTCTGACAAACGCTTTGCATGCAAATGTATTAGTGAGTGAAAGCCCGCCAATGTGTATCGACCCTACAGACATTCATGAAATAATGCATTTTAGCACTGTATTTGTAAGGACATACATTGATGATACACACGTGCAGAGAGTTGTCAAGAATTCTACTGTTGACAACAATTCACACAGTGCCTTTTGCTGCGCCATTAAATAGGGCGGAAGCATTTTGCAGTTTCACAAATGAAAAGAGAGCAAGTGAAGAGGCAGAAATTAGCAAATAACAAAAGTGTCACAAACAGAAAAAGAGCAACTAGTAAGTGAACTAAAAATGAATGTGAGCAACAAAGTGCAGAAAAGCAGTGTGAAATAAATGAACAACAATAGGCGCTATATTCAGTTTGGAACTTTTATGAAGTGTTGAGCATTCGCAGGGAGTACACAGAGTATCACTCGTAACAGAACAGCAACAAAACAACTTCTTTCAATGAGTTTGCTACAAGGCCTCACACAACCAGCTCTATTCTGCTCTGTGATAAAGCCGAATGAAAACTGCAGCGATAAGTGCTAAGGCATAGGAAGAGGAAAGCGAAAGGAGGGAACTTGGACCACAGAGGGGAGAGAGTTAATGGAAAAACAGGAGAAAAAGACAAATGGACTTAATGATTGTAATTAAGGTTTGTGAAGATTAAGAGATCAATGCAACTCAATGTGGGAGATCTTTTTCATGATTTCAGGCAAGATGTTATTTACCCTTATCTTTAAGGGTAATCCTTCCTTTGGGGATTTAGGGCGATTTAGGAACAGCAGATTAAATATTAAGAAGAAATCCTCAATACTTTGTGGGTTCATTTCTTTCGACTGAAGTCTGTGTTAATTAAACAAATCTCATAACAGTGCAGCAGGTGGCATTCCTTCTAATATGCCACATGCCATCAGATATCTATTTTTATTGGATTTTTCCTTCTATGGGTGTTACACGTTAATCGTTATTGCTTAGGGCAATGACCAAGGGAGGTGCATTTTGTAAATCACCAAAAAATAGGCAATTTTTTTTTTTTTTTTTAATCTAAGCTTGTGCTTGAAGAATTTAATGATGTACTAGAATAACATAACTTATTTGACGTCGTGCTTCATACGGTAGTTTTTGCTGCCTCTTGGCACTTTAGTTAACAGTTTGACCGTATTGAACAACTGGGCACAATGCTAATCTTGAAAATATAGATGCATTCATTAATACGTTACTGGAATACAACAGCAGAAAAGCACCAAAAGATCAGACAATAGCATGAAAATACATATATATTGGGGAAAAAAATGAGAAGAGCATAACAATTGTTTACTTATCATTAACTTTGAGACATCACAGGGGCAGAGGTGTGGCACAGCGGCCAGGGCGACAGACGCCGGATTCTGGGGATCTCGGTTCAATCCCCGGTGCTGGCGGCAGATTAGCCCAGCACCATGTGACTCTGGGCAATAGCTTGCTTAATCTTCCTGACGGCCCCCAGTGCCTTGAGACCGATTATTCACTCTTTAAAAATGTGGATTTATTTATTTAGTATAACTGCTATCCTCGAGCTCAGGACAGATTTTGAAGAAAGAGGAGCAAGCGTTTGACGCTGCTTCAAAACCTTGTTCAGAAGTGAAGGTATTTTTTCTATTTATATTGATCCATGGTAGAGAAGTGTTGGCAGTTCCCTGTTCTTTTCCACTGTTATATGTCCGGCTTTATTACTTGAGTGTGATTTGTTCCTGGGTGGCGAGGAATCTGTGACTTCTCAGCACACGTTTATGTGGAATATCTTTCTTGGAATATTAGGAATCACTCTGCCCAGCTAGAAGCGACATCAGTGGCTGACCCATCCCAGTATTCCCCCTGCATAACTGAAACAAGTCTTTTGTTCGTGCTTAATGGGAAAACCCGACACTGTTAGCATAACTCTTCTGCCTTAAACAGTGAGGCTCGATTCACATACCTCCGAGGATCCCATGTCCTCAAATTTGAATGGTCAGGTTTCCACGGAGGCAGCTCTTTGTTGGCCAATGATTCGCCAGAATTGATAACTGTCTAACACGTGCACGTGGAATTTGTGGCCAATCTGATCAAGACCAAAGGTCTGATTTTGAGTGTAGAAGATAGGTTACTCTGTCACAAATGTAGTGGAGTACCTGGTCTGCCAAACTGATGGTCCATCTGCCCGTTTAGAATTGTATGGACTGTCATGCTTCCGAAAGCGGAGCTACCACTGTCGCAGTAGGGCCATAGATGTACTTATAGCACACCATCTGCCCTATTGTATTGTTTTACTATTTGTATTGGTATTTTAAGGTGCAGTGAGGACCTTCATACAAAAGCACAACTCTTTGCTATGACTTACAGCACGGACATTCCGCAAGTGTTTTACAGCTAGCACATCTGTACCATCTCACCAGGAGCCGGCATGGTTACATCAAGACAAGGTCCATTAACTCACCATGCCCCTCCCCTGTCTTCTGCTTCCCCAACTTCAGAAGACTGCCCCACCCTCCCCTCCCCTCTGTCCATCAATAAGAGCAGCTGAAGAGGAAAAGCTAACATTCCTGAATGGCCTTTATGACTACAATAAACGCACTAACAGGGTCCCTCTTCACGCGGTTGTCAACGAGTACGAACTGTGGCCACTTTAACCACCATTTCAGTTAAACAAGTCCAGGGCTCTCCATCATGGTGGGAAGGTTAGTTTAGGTGAACCCTCACTCAATAGGGTGCACAATGATTTCAATTTGGTTTCAAAACACAGCAGAGACCCCTTCATGTTGCTTACCAATCGCTCCATGGCATGTAGGTTTCACATCATATGGTACTATAGGGAGAGTGGCGGGCATTCTTGCTTTCTCCAGTTGTGGGCTATTGTAGGTTTCGTGGCTCTTAGAAACTGAAGGCACATGTGCTACTCAGCTTTGATTATCATTCATAAGTCCATGGACTTTAGCCTGAAACCACCCCCTCTAGAGTAGCCGGAGTGGGTAGTTTAAGGTTTTGAGTAATAATTAGGAAGTGTCTGCCCAAAAGGGATGAATCATTGGACAATCCCACCAAATATGCAATGCCTCCTCATCCTCTCCAGCATCTGGGGGACGTTATGATACATGCAGTGTAGTTTGTGGGGGGTGTAATGCCATCCATACCATACTTTGTAATGAATTTCCTATCCTGTGATCATAGTGGCGGAGGAGTGTATGTCTCTGCTCAGTCTATCCCATCGTCTGGCATCTACAGGTGTAACTAGGGCATATTCACAGTCTTTGTTGTGACACCAAGACTGTGGGGTGTCATGTTCTAATGGGAGTGCATTGAGAGTCAAGATTGTGCCTCAGGTTCCAATCAATTTGGAGAATGAGGTTTCAGTTTCAAAAGACGTCTTGGTCCTTGTGGCTCCTACTTGGATTGTAGGGTGTGTTACCCAGTTTCAGATTTGGAGATAACAAAATTTCACTGAGCCTTGGAGGCCAAATGCAGTTTTACATTGCAGGAATATCTTAGAGGTCACGGTCTTGTACAAGTCTGAGTTCATATTACAGCATCCCTCTCCCCACCGTCAGAAGGCCTGTTCCTCCAGGACAGGGCCAAAGAGTTGTAGTGTATGGGGGAATATGCAGACAGGTAGGACACCAAACATGATGTCTCCATGTATTTGTCGTAGAAACTGGGGAGCTCAGATAGGAGTTGGGGGGTCTATGGCATTTGTCAAGCCACACCAGCTCAGAGAGAGGTGTCTGTACTATGATGTGGTCCTTTCCATTCTAATTGTTTTTTTCCCTAATGCCAAAATGGATCATTCCACCACTACCTGTAGTTGTGCCTCTGCGTAGTAGTGGGGGATGCTGGGAAATACAAAACATCCTTTGTCTCTAGACTGGGTCATTAGTCTCCTGTCAACTCTTGGGGCTTCTCACTTCCAAACGACGTAAGTTGGCATTGAATATGCCGTGGATATGTGGTAACTAGCCAGATTGGAGGTGCTTGAAACAGATAAAGAAGTAGTGTCAGGATGTTCCTTTTTATTGCGTTAATTCAGCCTAGCCAAAAGAGTTTCTACTTACTCCATGAATGGAGGTCTACCGATCACCATAAGCAGGAGGAAGTAGTTGGCATCACAAATTCATGGTCCATGTGAGCTGGTTTTCCAAGTATTTAATAGAGAATTTGGGCCACCTGAAGGGAAAAGGCCCTGTAAATCTGCTCTCCTCATCCAGTGTCAATGTCAAGTTCAGTATCTCAGATATATAGAAGTAATTTTACTGCCTGAGGCCAATTTGAAAGCTTGAAGTAAGTATACAATTGCTGGGAGGAAAGTGCTTTGGGACCCCAGTGTGAGCAGTACCTCATCATTGTACAAGGAGATTTTGAACTCCCATGGTCCAAACATAACACCAGTCACATTCATATTCTGTTGGACAAGACAGACCAGTGGCTCTAATAAAAGGGCAAAGAGGAGTGATGATAATAGGCACCTGCCTGATGCCTCTAGAAAGGTGGTAAGAGGCAGAGAGGTGGCCATTTAGGGTAACTAGCTACCAGGTATCCATTATTTTAGAAAATCACCTGCAGGAATTTGATGCCTAGATCCATCTTCTAGAGCACGAGCCGCAAGAAAGTTCAGTCCACCTTGCCAAAGGCCTTCTCTGCTTCCAATGACAGGATAATCGCAAGTATAATGGCAGGTATACTTTTAAGGGAAGCTTCTCCATCAAATGTATGGCTGCTCTGATGTTATTGTGGGCTTGATGGCCCTGAATAAATATGCTTTAGTCCAGATGCACCATGGTCGGAAAAACTTTATTGAGACACATGGGCAGTATTTTCATGTAAAGCGGAGGTCCGCGCAGTGATTAATGAGGGTGGTTAGTTTCGGATCCAGCAGTTCAGAGTACGTTTTGTAAAATAGTATCATAAGACCATCATGCCCTGGAGTCTTGTTTATTTTTCAAGGCATTAATAACCAATGTAACTTCCTCTGGTAGGATGGGCCCTACAGGACCTTTCTCTGGAGGTGTGGAAGCTAGACCATCTCCAGGAAGGCAGTTACTCAGCCAGGCAAGGGAGTGACTCTCGGTAGAGGGTCTCATAGAAGCGACAAAGCTCATCCATCTTTCTCACACCATCCCTTGTTAGGACCCAGAGGAGTCTAAGATTACTTTAACATACTCTCTTCCCCGTCAGGGCCTGCTCAAGTTGAGTGACAATTTTATCCCCTGTTATGTACATGCAATTTTTCATGTGGAGCAAGGCAAGTTCTGCTTTATTTGTATAGTGTATGTGAAATTGACCCCGGGCTGTGGTTAGAGCTCCGGTATTGTGTCAAAAAATTCACTGAGTGCTTCCCCTGTTCTTGGATTTCTTTCTCTAGTTTCTAGATCTCCAATTTGCGGAGTCTTGCATGCTCATCTACTGCCCTTATACAATGGCCCAAGGTAACTGCCTTAAAGGCATCTCAAACCCCTGTAACTAGGACCTCCCCTCCCTTGTTAAGTTTGTAGTATTTGCCCATGTGATGTCCTATTTCATCTTTGTTTACTGGATCTCTCAGCAGATAGGATGGACCGGCCAGCTCTCAGGGCTCCTTCGTTTATCTGAATGTAAATGTAGGGAGACAGAAGCCTCAGTTCAAGACCAAGATAGGTCCAATCGCCACACCATGTACCATTCCCATGAGAGGGTTGCTTATTAGTCTGTAATCAATTTGTGAGTGGGTTTAGTGGGCATGTAAGTAGAAGGTAAAGGCCATGGTTGTTGAGTGAATCTCCCTCCAGGCATCCTTTAAGCCTCAGTCACCTAGATAAGGCTCCTGCATGCATGCCATCCACCCTCTCCCTGTCTCTTTGCGGGTTCCATACATAGTTGAAGTCATCAGTCACAATAATGCCCCCCTTTACCGCCTCTGCTAGATCCTCCAGGAAGCTAATTAAAAATGAGTCGTGGGTTTTATTGGGTGCGTAGACTGTAAAGGGTCATCCCTCAAACTCGCCCACTAGGATAAGTGATCTGTGCTCCTTATCTGTATTCTCATAGATTGGCTCTACACCCTACCTATTTCTATGTAGTGTGTGTCTTGTTGTATGTATATTTACGTGTCTGGAAGCCACTCCAGCACCAAACAAACATTTTGGTCCACAATAATGGACATCCTGTCAAATAAGACACTCTTATGCAAGGAACATGATAATTCTGTCTCCTTTTTCTCTCCTGACAGGTTGGAAAGCCAACATCAGAAAAGTAGGTACCACTCAAAGGGCACAACTTTTGACACATTTTTGGGGTGGGAAGATTCACTCACTTTTCCTGTCTTGACGAAGCGCCATGAATGCTCCTGACCACTAGGGGTACGAAACATGTTTACTGACTAGAGTTGGACCCAAAAGAGGGAACTCACATCAGACTACCAGGGTACTTTATGACCCCATTGGTAGCATTTACCTATAAAGGTTTTTAATCTGAGTAAAGTAGTTGGTGGCCTCCCTGACCAGTTTTACCCCACATCATCACACATGAGATGCCACCAAACCTAGACTCCTTGCATTCATCATACGGCATACCAATACAAGATTTCCGCCAAAGTGACCCTTCAGGGGACCAGCTGGTCATTGCAGCGTTGGCCCAACGAGGAGCAATAGCCCTATGATGAAGCATGACATCCATTTGGGATGTGTGAGGGCAAAATGAAACAGTCCTGCTGACTCCCACCGTGCATATGCCCAAGTCCTGCACAACCTGTCGATATCTCCTCTATCTCTTTAGAAACAGTCACCCTAATTTGTGTTTGTGACATAAACCTAGGATCACGGGCACTGGACCTCTCATCTAGCTCCTAGTCCCCCACCTCCTCTCTCTAGGAAATCCTTTGATACATAAGTAATTTCCTCCTTTGTTGGATACTCATCATAATGCATTAATTAATACCCAAATACTTTATTTCTCTAAATTTGGAGAGAGGATGTTGCAAAGATCACAAAAGCACCTAACATTACCTACTGTGTTGCAGCTAAAACTAAATAAATGATAAAATATGTCACACAATATTTTTGCTAATGATTGCTTAAGGCATTTACTATACACCTCAGCTCGTTTCTAGCCCAATTGCTATCAGTGGAAGACAAGCACATTGTGGGATAAATGTGGAAACCAGACATCAATGTCAGGCAAATATCTTGCTGCAAACACTGGAAATACAGACCATCCCATAGCAAACCGATCAATACATCTTCCAGGAAAACTAAATCAGGAAATGTGTGAACTAAGCATTGTAAAGGATATTCTACATGAAAACCATTCATTGCAAGGTAACTTCAAATCAGAAGAAAATGGAATTTGAGATTGCATTGTATTACATTATAGTAACGGTATTGCGTTTACTACCACTATGTGGTGGCATTGACCCAGAAAATTTCAAACACAAATGATTTTTGACCAGGGCAATAGGTTTATCAATCTGATCCCAATTCACCCACCTGTGCACTAATGAGCATCCCACAATTTGTATATATAGCAAATTTTTCGCCGGTCATCAAAGATTTCTAAATTTAACAGTGATTTTCCTGCTATGTTACAAATTCTGACATGCCATAGTACACAAATGTCCAAAATTAGTTTTAGCTAGAAGACATTCCTGCCATTGCGATGTATGCTTACTTACCCCCACCCCATGATATTTTTGCTTTTTCTGAGAGAGGGTCGATTTTCTATACTAGAAAAAACCTTTTGCTTACACATATGCTTTCCATGCAAAGTAACCCCCATAATGAAAGCTCTCAATATCTAATCCCCACATTTAACTATGACAGTAGTTCTCCAACTTCAGAAGTACAAGCTACCATACTATTTTAGTGAAAATATTGAGGACCAAAATATTGATAAGTCAAGTGTAGCTAGGTAAGTACTGCTTTGCTTAACTCCTCATTGTATTTTTAATTTATGTAGATGTGGAGTGAATAATAGTAAATCTATGTACCTGTATGCACATACCTTCTTCTTAATTTGGTCCTGGATATTTTAGAAATTATATTTTTATAGCACAATGTTTCTGTAGTTTATTTCTTAACATACAACCATTATTGTCTAAATCAAAGACCATAATGAGAGGATGTAAGAATAAGGGTTTCCATTAGATAGGACAAGAAAAGTACCATCTAACCAACTTAAATTTCCACACTGAATGAAGAGGTGAAATTAAACTTGATGTACTGTAGCTTGATGAGAGCTATAATAATTCACTTTGAGGCATGCAAAGTGACCAACATTATCTATTCTGTCCAAAACCAACTATCAAATAATGGTCTGATAAAACATTTGGCAGAGTATGTAAAGGCCAAGACCAATGTGCAATGGGGATGATTCTGACTCTGAGGGACTCTGGTTTGGTGCAGATGAATTACATTAGATTGTTTCAAAGATCGCAAAGGGGAACTGTCAATTACAAAGATACATTTAGAGGTACCATTTCTCTCTAAATTTTATAAAAATTCTGTGAAATGTTCTGCTCCAGTGATACCGTCTTGCATGCAGATCTTTTCTGCTCTGGTGTTGTAAACTTTGTAGCTGGAAAAATATATTCAGCTTTCAGTGCAGTCAGAAGGCACTTGTTCAAAATCAGATAATCTTTATTTGGAGAAAGTTTCCTTAAAACATATGTGCATATAAAAACACAAGTCTATACATAGTATAGTTAAAATGTTTAATATCCATGATACATAAATTACCTTTAAAATAATGTACAAATACAGTTTTGTTACAATAATATAATAAAGAGATGGATGGCATATACTGATTATTAGAGCAGAGTACTGTGCAACGAGCCATAGATGTATTAATCCGTCTCAAAGTGCAATATTTGCAGATGGGCATACATTTTCCTTCGCTTAATTGCATGAGAAATGAATGTCGATTCTATGGAGCACAATTCTACCGTATTTAAATTATGTTAAAAATTCAGGACCACCCTTAAAGAAAAACCATTTCTGTTTTAAAAATACAGGTTTTAAATAGCATTTCCTTATATCTTGGTAGAATATACAAAACAGAATAAAATGTTCAGTTGATTGCACAGAAGTTCCATTACAGGGACATTTAGGTAAATTTGTTTCCCATACGTCCATTTTTGGAAATGCAACAGCATAATGTCAAATATTTAAACAAAGCCTTGTGAGATAAAACCTTGCCTGTACATTATTTACAAGTAACAAGTTGTTTGGGATATTGCTACATGGATTGTCATTGATATATATTTGTACCATACGTTTACATCTTTCCCTGGAATCTCTCCTGTCCTCCATGAAACTGAAGAGGAGCATCTTTAATTCTTTTTTACTGTAACATAGAAAGCTCATAGGATCATCCAGGGAAGAATTTTGATCTATCGTTGTTAAAAGGCTCTTCACATGACCAAACCAGGTAATTTTGTCTCTGCTGTCAAGGGCTAGACAATCATTAATAATTTCTTTAGTGAACTTCGTTCCAGAATTAGCACAAAGACTATACCAAAATAAAAGTGCACTGATGTAAATGGTGTCTTTGATGTGAGGAGCTGCTAATTCACTATGAACGATGTAGGAGGGCGTAGATTGTGGTACTGCCAAAAGTAGGCACAAAAAAGTATCCTCCATTATTTGTAAGACTGTGCTATTTGAAACCCCCCACAGCCCTGCCCGTACATTACGCTGTTAATGCTTTTAGCTTTATACAAGTGTAGCATCGCCTTTATAGGTTTATTTTCAATTTTAGATGCAAACACAAATAATGCTTCTGACGTTATAATACATTTCAGTTTACCATTGTTTAGATGAAGGCTACAAGAGCCAATTTAGAAAACTGGACACACATTTAGGAAAAGGTATCGACTTCTGTTAATGCATGTTCCTTGACAAAATGAGTTTTCTTCTTCATTTTACCTGTACCACAGCCATGACAACGGTTTTAGTCAAATTTAATCTCACATCTTTATGCTCCATATATTTTTGGGAAATCCATCAATTAAACGTTGTAAGCTGTTAGTGGTGCATAATAGTAGGACCGCAAAATCAGTGTATAAAATGATTGGTGTTTGGTGTCTACCAACTACAGGGGGTCCGCCTTCAGCTATTATAAATAACCCTGTACCCCATTCACATATAACGAAAATAAGAGTGGTGCAAGTACACAATCTTGTTGTATGCCACTTATAACTATAAAGCCTGAGGTGCATTCTCGATACACACCATTACGAACGTGGGCAGTCAGAAGGCCATAAAGCTGCCATAGAAAAGAAATAATGTCAAGAGGGGCACCCAATTGTTCCAGAGTTTCCCACAACTCAGCATGATTGACTAGGTCAAATGCTCTAATTAAGTCAGAAAAACACAGGAATAGATGGCCTTTCCTAGCTTTTGCATATTCGCTAAGAATATATACCATTACATCGCATGCATTTACAACGCATATGATTACAACGCGGTCTTTACAACGAACGCGTTGTTACATCGCAGTACCATTACAATGCAAGTCGTTACAACGACTCGTTTAGATGGCGCACTGGATTTAGGAATAGTATAATTTACTATTCCAACTCCAGTGTGTGCAACAGTAGGGAAGGTGTTGGGATAGTAAATTATACTATTCCTTAGTTTAGAGTGCCATCTAGGGCAAGTCATTGTAACCACTTCCATTGTAATGGTACTACGATGTAACAACGTGGTCGAAAGGTAACGCTATGTAATGACCGCGTTGTTAAGGTTGTTTCCCATTTGCTTACAAACAAATGTATATTGGTACATTGCTCCAAGGTACCATCTTCTCTCCTAAAGCCAAGCTGTGAATCAGTGAGAATATGTTTTTTGCAGCTCATGTCTCTAATCTTTCCAATAATGTTCTGCCAAACAGTTTGACTGATGTATCAAGGAGAGAAATCGGTCTCCTCTGCTTCCTTTTTAAAAAATCGGGACTATAATACTTTCAGCCCATGTTGCTAGTATATATGCTTTTAAAGCTGCTGGGCAAACCTGAGCTAAGATATGTCCCCAAAGCGTTACTTGTGACTTATATGTGATTACAGGGACTCCATCAGAACCTGGGGCCTTTCCATATGCACATCTATCTAGTGCTAGATACACTTTTTCCAGTAAAACTGGGAGTAAATATGGGGGCCAACCACAATTATTTCCTTATTAGTGGGGGTCTCATCTATTCTATTTGGGTTAAAGATTCTATCAAAATGGGTTAACTAGTCTGCTTGCTGGACATGGTACTCAGCCATGTGTGCGGTTATATTCCTGAGAAACGACTGATTTACTGTTCTCCAAAATAAGGTAGTATCCTTACATTCGCCTGACCTCTTTAGAACTTCCCATGCCTTTTCACACAAATTGCCCTTTCTTTTCTCTAGTGTTTTTTTTTATATCTCATTTGCAAATATTGCACTCCTCTATTTCTTGGGGATGCCTGTAGGGCCCTTCTTAGGTTCTGGTTTGATTGGCATGTGAACATTTGTGCTCAAACTACCCCTGTTTATGTAAATTATTGATTTTGGTTTTAATTTTTAAGCTTACTGTTATTGCAGCTCTAAGTTTGCAAAATGCAATTAATATTTTACGAGGACATAAGTCCCATTCTGTACAGGTGGGAAATTCCTTTTTATTAGCTTCAATATTTTTCCTAACAGAATTGTTTCATCAATGCCTGATCATTTTAGACTGATCCCATTGGAACCCTCAGTTACAATCTGCCCAGTTAACAGTTCTCCAGCTTTATGTTGAGTCTTGATAGAGTAAGCAGCAGTTGTAAATGGCCGCTAAAGGCACTTGGGTCTACTGTAAATTTATCGAATGAAGCCATGCCACTTCTAGATATTAAGATGTGATATATAGTCGAGAAACAGCCCCCTCTCAGTAAGGTCGACAACATGGCATTTCCCATATGGTGAATCATTTGTTCAAGACTGTATTTATAGATCAATTCATTAAGGGTCTCCCCGTATACATTGTGTGAGAAGTGTGATTGACCATTTCCACAATCATCTGTATAGTCACACACTTCATCACGTGCCATTTCACATTTTGTGGTGTTAAACTCTCTGACTCGGATATACATATAAGGTGTCTTTATAAAGCCAGTAAACAATTCAAGCTCATTCTGTAAGGTAGTGATCACCGCACATTTAGTTAAATTAAATATGTAGTGATTGTAAACTATGAATACAATCCCTACAGTTTCTTTTGAATAAATGTACATAAACTGGAACTAAGGTGAGCTGGTATACGTTTTAAACAATGTAAATGTTAATAGGGTGGATACCAGCATTGCCAGCCCCTCTTCTGCTCTTCCACTGGGTGACAGAGGAACCGGGGTAATAAAAGAGGAATAGCCTTTAATATTGAACACCCCCTTATGCCATGTCTCTTGTATGCAAATTATATGTGATGGCTTTAATGCCTCCTGACTTCCAGAATTTGCCAACTTGTTATTAACCCCTACGATATTCCAAGACATGGTTAATATTTTTTAACCTTTGGGGTAATGAGAAGACACTCTCTTCTGACCATTTACGCTTCTGTCTTATTTTCTCAATATATGGGGACGGTACTTTACGGCTCATCAGGGATCCTAACTGTCAATCTAGGTCTTCACAGCTATTGAGAGGTGCAATTTTTCAATGTTCCATGTGTTTTTTATTGCAGTATGGAGTGCCTGGGGGAAACTTTGTAACTTGTTGCACAATTATAGGTAGTAAAGGAATGTCCAGATGTGTGTCACCTAATGTAGTTTGCCTACGGCCAATGTCAGGTCCATTCAAAGTATTTGTCCCTGCAATGTCTTTCACAGTTTGCTCTAGCTTAACCATACAGTCCTTTATTTTCCTCGTTTCTGTCAGAATTTTCTTTTTCCTGTTATCAATTTTGTTATGTATACTTTTTAGTAATTGCTCCAGGCCTTTGTATGGATAAGAATCATAGTCTGTTGGGGGGGCCGTTTAACAAAGTATTCTTAACCTTGGTTCCGCTTTTGACAATCTGTTTTTAATGTTTAAAGTTATGTTTCGGCTTCACACCCACATCTTTCACAGCTTGTCTTCATTTTGGAAGGGAGGGTAAAGTAAACGCATTACCACAAGAAAGTTATGTTATTTGGAGTGGTTCCAGTGACAAGGATGGTTGTAATTCATTTGTTGATATAGACTCAAGGAATGTCACATTGTTCGGTACCGGATTCCATGCACTAAGCTCAGTAATAACTTCTGCACTCATGCTCTGTAAAACACTTTTTGTACCCTCATGTCTCGTATCAACATTTACAATCTCTTCATTAAGTCGTCGCAGGGGGGGCGTGTCTAACCACCAAGCATGGTGGACGCATTGTGAGAGAGCTCCGCGCCCGGGCAGCAGAAATCCTGTCCTAATCTTAACAGATCGGAGACATCTGCTCCAAAAAATGAAGAGTGGGCACTCGGCGAGACGCCTGGCTGTAATCTGGGAGTCCGGGGGACTGGCGTCACTGCTTGAGTTGACGAAGAACAGAGAGACGGGCAGAGCCCGCACGAGCCGCGGCCTGGTCTGAAGGCACTGGGGGTGCCCGGAGGCGGCCACCGGTGCCGAATCCCGAGTTACGGGCTTGCACATATCCGACCGGCCCCCCGTGAGTTCTGGAGGGGGCCCTGCGGCGAACACTTGGGAAACGGAAAGCCTGCGATCGGCTGCGCCTGTGAATTGCACAACCAAGGGTGGATCGGGGGGCCTGCTGAGCCGACTACCCAGCCCCCCTGCAGAGGCCGACGGAGTGTTGCGTGGGCCCGGCCTCCCCGCGCCGGTGGAAAGAAGGGACCCGCCCAGAGGTACATGGAGGTGGCCTGACGAGGCAGGCCTGACTGCGCCTGAGGGGAGGAAGAGTCTGGACTGCAATACGCCAGCGGCCCTGGATGCCAGCGGTGGGCCCGGGAGGTGTGGAGCAGAGATCTCCACCGAGTACCCAGACTTAAGTGGTGTGGTGAGGTGAAGCACAGAGGCCCCACAATCCCACAGTTGAGGTGAGACCGTTAGAGGACGAGTGAGGCCGGCTGGCGGCGCTAACACCACCGACGCCCGGGCAGTAGTGACCGACTGCCCGGCCCTGTCCCCTGCTCCCCCCCACCCTTCTGATCCACACGGGCACCCTGAAGCCCCGACCGCCACCTACCCCACGAGTTTCCTGGAGAGCAAGTGGGGTTGCAAACTGTGACACCGGAGGGGCTCCCACACACCGCAGGGGCTGCGACTCGCCCCCCTAACAACAACAAAAAACACCTCTGGAACAGCCTCAGAGCGCCCTGAATGGATCTGCCCGACAGGTTGTACTACCTCGGGGAACACTCATTCCGACATCAGTGCTACCGGTGCTGCTGAGCTGCGAGGGGGACGTGGGCTTGTGACGGCTGGGCCTTGCTGCCGTGGAGCCCGATCATTGCTCAATGGCCTGGCCGACGTTGCAGCGAGGAACGGTGGGGGTACCCATCTGGACGGCTAAGTCAATAGTCAAAGAAAAAGAGCGGGCGAGACTGGCTGGCCAGGTGGAGAGGCGCCCGAAGACTGGGCCTTCCAATGAGATTTATGCCCCCGACTGGAACTGTTACAGCTCAGCAGGGGAAGTAGCGAGGTCTAAAGGGACGCCTCCACCTGATCCCCCTGGCCCGGCAGATGGTAAGTACACAGTGCAGCGACAAAAGGGATCCGGAAGTGCGATCCTTCCTCACGCGTCTACCCTGAAACTACAAGGCCTTTGCAGGCTGGGGTGGCACGGGGGCAGGGGCCTGGAAGTGTGGTGCACAAAATGATAACAGAGAGAAACGACCGGGGAACACTGCCGGGGGAATTCACCCACCTGGGGGATCTCGCCTATCGCTGCTGGGGCCGTGGTGGTGCCTCCCTTGATGATCACCGAGGGCTTTGGACCACACTCAATAACAGCCACAATAATAAAATATTGGCGCACACTAGACTCCTGCCTCCTAATACCTGCTCAGACTGAGCCCATCATTCCGGGATCCGTGGGAACTGCCTTCAAACATCACTGGTGACCCAGTGCGATACACGTTGCCACCCTGCTACAAGTGCGACACGAGGCTAACCTGCACAATGGGACGCCCAAAGGGGAAAAATGCAGACCCTAATAACGTTGAAACTCAACTTACAGAAGACACAGGGCTCCCCACACAAATGACTAACACTATCCCACCAACCAATCTGGAGACCCCTCCAGACAAGTTGGATCTTATACTGCAAGAAGTGAGGGGCTGGAGAAAGGCAATAGAGCAACAAATAGGAACCCTGACAAATGGGTTCACCCTTCTAAAGGCTGACCACACCAAGCTCACCTCCACAGTCAAGGACAATAAGCTTGCACTGGTGGAATTGCTGCCGCAACATAAAGAACATAGGGAACAACTTCAACAACTCCAGCGGCAGGTAGCGGGGCTCCAGGACAGGGTGGACGCCGCTGAAGGGAGGGCCAGGTGCAACAACATTTGTGTAATTGCCCTGCCAGAACGATGTGAGGGGTTGAATGCAACTGCATTTATGGAACAATGGTTCAGGGACCACGTGGACCCTGAGGGCCTTTCGGAGTTCTTTTGTGTAGAAAGGGCACACAGAATTCCCACCGGCAGGCCGATGGTGGGAACCTAACCCCGTCCTCTGATAGTGAAAATATTGAATTAAAGAGACAGGGATGTGCTGCTACTGAAAGCCAGAGAGTTGTCCAAAATTCAGTATGAGAATCAGTGGGTGTCGCTATATTCAGACTACACTATCCTGGTACAACGAAAACGATCCCAATACCAAGAAGCTAAGAACAAACTCAGTGCACTAGACATCAAATATGCCTTGTTATTCCTGGCCAGGTTAACAATGATCCATGACCAAACAACGCAGTTTTTTGATACCCCAGAAGAGGTGGAGGAATGGCTGGAGGTCACGTTCCCCCAGTTGGGGTCCGGGCCATCCTCACAAAATGCATCTAGTGGCCCAAAGCCCAAACGGAGTCGGCGGCTGCGACGCTGAGTGATGAACACCAATTCTCGGAACAGAAGCCCCCCACTGGACCTGTCCCAGAAGGGATGAGTGGAGGCGCTAATGACGGTCAGCATGTTCCGCGAAGACACACATCAAATATCCTCGGACTCCTCTGAGGAACACACTGTACACTCAAACTCTGAAAATAGCGTAGCACTGTTCAGTGGTATCACGCCACAAACTGCAGAGGGCTTCTTGGGTTAGAGATGGGTCTGTGGAGGCGGGAGGCGATTGCTGCACGCGTCACACATCATTAGTGTAATCTCTGTAATCATTGAGCACCTTCCTCTCTGAAGCTCCAATGTAGAAGTATACTACTAAAATCGGTCCGGGCCGCGATGAGCTCGCACCGCCCTTATCTAAATAGCTAGATTGCTAGAACCACTTACCCCCGTGGCTAAAGCAACAACTACACTGTTAATAGTTAACACAGTTGTATATATAGTTTGGACCAGCACAGTTCTACCGCTGGACCGAGTATTTTATATTAGAGTTCAAAAGTTAGTACAGACTGCCCCCCCCCGGCTACACTGCACACCACAGACCCACTCTCGATGAATATGCACAGAGCACTGGTATATTACGCATCCATATGCAGGATAGCTACACAATAATAACCTGGAACGTGAGGGGATTGGGGTCAATATATAAGAGGCATAGAATCCACGCGCAGTTAAACAGACGACACACACACACATAGTTTTCCTGCAGGAGATCCACCTCACCATGGCCGAGGAAGCCAAATTGCGTAAGAAATGGAGGGGCCAAATCTTCTCCCCATCCTATTACGCCTTCACCTGAGGCACCTCCATCTGGATAAGGAGCGGGGTCCCCTTTGAGGTGTTGGAGCAATGGGTGCACCTAATGGGGGGATACATACTAGTGAGAGGAACCCTAGATGGTACACAAATAGTAATAGGGAGCATATACGCCCCTAACTTTGAGCAGGATAAATTCCTCCTGAGCCTTAACCCTGTACTTGCGCCCTGGACAACATACCCATGGATTTTAGGTAGGGACTACAATGCAGTACTCGATATAGGTATGGACAGATCACACCCGCCACTCCAAGGTGCTGGCGCCATTAAGAAGGCTGATGCACTTAGCAAATGGGCAGAGGGATGGTCCCTAGGGGATGCCTGGCGGTTGAAGTACCCCAGCAGTAGAGAGTACTCTTTCTTTTCATATCCACACCAACTGCACACAAGAATAGATAGGATTCTATGCTCTATTCCTACCACTACCCAGATAATGCAAGCCACGTCACTGGGAAAGAACTTCTCAGACCATAACCCCTTAGAGGTCACTACGCCAGTGCCCACCTGGAGGCTATGGCCACAGATGCTTGAAGACTCGGTCTTTCGCAGCACATTATCTGAGGGAATGACAAATTACTTCACTGAGAATGCTGGTACCGCTTCCTCGCCACAGGTGGAATGGGATGCATTCAAGACGGTGATTACAGGAATAGCAATTGGCACCACAGCAGGGATAAGGAAAGAAATACACAATTACATAAAAGAGGTGGAAAACTCATTGAATAAATTAGAACATGAAGCAGTAGTAGACCCTACCAAGGGTGCAACATTACAGGAAGCCCACATTAAACATGCAGAGCTATTAGAAATACTACAACAAATTGACAACACAGGCTACATGCACACTAAGCACGCGGAAGCCGACCAGGATGGTCCACTCCTAGCGCATATAATCCGAGATGACCCTCCGCAGTCCCCAATACACAGGATAACCACAGTGAATGGAACCACAGTAGACACACAGCAAGAAATCAACACAGCCATCTGCGAGTATTATCAAGCCTTATACCAGACACCGACACCAATAGCAGAAGACTCCCTCCATGCTTTTTTAAATGACCTACCATTTCCTAAAGTCACCCAAAGGGCGCAAAAGGATCTCTCCGGCCCTATCACTCGGGCAGAATTTAAAGAAGCCATCCATAATCTCCCGCGAAATAAGGCCCCTGCCTAGGCGGCCTTCCAGTTGAATTCTTTGCTGCATATTCAGATGCCCTGGTCCCACAGTTAGAGAGACTGTATAATACTGCTATAGACACAGGAACACTGCCACACACCACAATGCAGGCTTTAGTTGTCTCCCTCCCTAAACCAGGCCGTTGACACTAGACATCTCTGGATACAGACCTTTATCTCTACTCACAACCGAATACAAAATGCTAAGTAAGGTTCTCTTGCGTCGACTGCTCCCCTACTTGCATAAGCTAATCATTCCTGATCAATGAGGGTTTGTACCGGCGCAAAGCACCTCGCTTAATATTAGGAGACTGTGCCATGTCATGGAATCCACTCCCCTCGCGATAATGTTGCAGTAGTGCAGATTTTCAAGCCGAGAGTCTGTTTCGGCTGAAGAGTAGCCCAAGTCAGCTTAAAAGATGTGGAACCGTCTTCAACATCTTAGAGTACACACCCATCAAGTTTACAGGCATCAAGACGCGGCAGAGTCAATTCAGTTAACTTCTCAACCATGGTATTGTCAGGCATATAACAATAGATCCTTCAGGAGTTATAGAGAAATAAATCAGGTGCCCTTTAAAGAGACCATGTGTGTAATACTGAAGATTTTGTAGATTAATTTTAATGTCACACATAATTTTAAATCTAGGGGAGGCCAAACAAACAATCTCTTATTTTCCTGTTAGAGATAGGTAGGACTTGAATGATAGCATATAGTATAAATTGTATATTAGGCACTAAGCACTTTATTAATGGCTCTTTAAGGTTGTTGTATAGTAGGCTTTTTGTGGAAAATCAAGTGATACTTTATCATCAAAAACTATATGTTGCACTTCTAAATTGACATGGATTAAATACTTAAAAAAATATATTTTTACTCACCTTTTCTATAATATATATATATAGGCAGGTTACGAACTCAGAATGTTACTTGCTGGTTCCCGTGATGAAAAATAATTCGGAAGAATTCACTGCTGAGTGAGTGCTCCCTCGTGCACAGGACACTTTTGGGAAATCATTAATAAAACGGCAGTCCGGCTGTGGAGGAGAGAACCCCCCATCAAATGAATATGGGGCGTGAGGTCAAAGAATTACTCATTGACTTTTTCGACACAGCAGCGCTTTAAAACGGACTAAATAAGTGACACTCTGAGGCCCACTGAAGGGTTTAAATTTTGTGTCTGCAGCTGCACACAACCGAATGAAAGGGTGAAAACGAACAAGGTTAACTACAGATACCAGCATCCTTTGCGTAAATACTCACCTGAAATCCATCAAAGGGTAATAAATTTGATTTATACAACGTGATTTAACCTTGGTCTTGTGTTTGCTGAAACTGCAGGCAGCCTCAGACAAAGGAGCCAGGGGCTCTGAAACGCGTCGGCAGGTTACGAACTCAGAATGTTACTTGCTGGTTCCCGTGATGAAAAATAATTCGGAAAAATTCACTGCTGAGTGAGTGCTCCCTCGTGCACAGGACACTTTTGGGAAATCATTAATAAAACGGCAGTCCGGCCGTGGAGGAGAGAACCCCCCATCAAATGAATATGGGGCGTGAGGTCAAAGAATTACTCATTGACTTTTTCGACACAGCAGCGCTTTAAAACGGACTAAATAAGTGACACTCTGAGGCCCACTGAAGGGTTTAAATTTTGTGTCTGCAGCTGCACACAACTGAATGAAAGGGTGAAAACGAACAAGGTTAACTACAGATACCAGCATCCTTTGCGTAAATACTCACCTGAAATCCATCAAAGGGTAATAAATTTGATTTATACAACGTGATTTAACCTTGGTCTTGTGTTTGCTGAAACTGCAGGCAGCCTCAGACAAAGGAGCCAGGGGCTCTGAAACGCGTCGGCAGGTTACGAACTCAGAATGTTACTTGCTGGTTCCCGTGATGAAAAATAATTCGGAAGAATTCACTGCTGAGTGAGTGCTCCCTCGTGCACAGGACACTTTTGGGAAATCATTAATAAAACGGCAGTCCGGCCGTGGAGGAGAGAACCCCCCATCAAATGAAAATGGGGCGTGAGGTCAAAGAATTACTCATTGACTTTTTCGACACAGCAGCGCTTTAAAACGGACTAAATAAGTGACACTCTGAGGCCCACTGAAGGGTTTAAATTTTGTGTCTGCAGCTGCACACAACCGAATGAAAGGGTGAAAACGAACAAGGTTAACTACAGATACCAGCATCCTTTGCGTAAATACTCACCTGAAATCCATCAAAGGGTAATAAATTTGATTTATACAACGTGATTTAACCTTGGTCTTGTGTTTGCTGAAACTGCAGGCAGCCTCAGACAAAGGAGCCAGGGGCTCTGAAACGCGTCGGCAGGTTACGAACTCAGAATGTTACTTGCTGGTTCCCGTGCTGAAAAATAATTCGGAAAAATTCACTGCTGAGTGAGTGCTCCCTCGTGCACAGGACACTTTTGGGAAATCATTAATAAAACGGCAGTCCGGCCGTGGAGGAGAGAACCCCCCATCAAATGAATATGGGGCGTGAGGTCAAAGAATTACTCATTGACTTTTTCGACACAGCAGCGCTTTAAAACGGACTAAATAAGTGACACTCTGAGGCCCACTGAAGGGTTTAAATTTTGTGTCTGCAGCTGCACACAACCGAATGAAAGGGTGAAAACGAACAAGGTTAACTACAGATACCAGCATCCTTTGCGTAAATACTCACCTGAAATCCATCAAATGGTAATAAATTTGATTTATACAACGTGATTTAACCTTGGTCTTGTGTTTGCTGAAACTGCAGGCAGCCTCAGACAAAGGAGCCAGGGGCTCTGAAACGCGTCGGCAGGTTACGAACTCAGAATGTTACTTGCTGGTTCCCGTGATGAAAAATAATTCGGAAGAATTCACTGCTGAGTGAGTGCTCCCTCGTGCACAGGACACTTTTGGGAAATCATTAATAAAACGGCAGTCCGGCCGTGGAGGAGAGAACCCCCCATCAAATGAATATGGGGCGTGAGGTCAAAGAATTACTCATTGACTTTTTCGACACAGCAGCGCTTTAAAACGGACTAAATAAGTGACACTCTGAGGCCCACTGAAGGGTTTCAATTTTGTGTCTGCAGCTGCACACAACTGAATGAAAGGGTGAAAACGAACAAGGTTAACTACAGATACCAGCATCCTTTGCGTAAATACTCACCTGAAATCCATCAAAGGGTAATAAATTTGATTTATACAACGTGATTTAACCTTGGTCTTGTGTTTGCTGAAACTGCAGGCAGCCTCAGACAAAGGAGCCAGGGGCTCTGAAACGCGTCGGCAGGTTACGAACTCAGAATGTTACTTGCTGGTTCCCGTGATGAAAAATAATTCGGAAGAATTCACTGCTGAGTGAGTGCTCCCTCGTGCACAGGACACTTTTGGGAAATCATTAATAAAACGGCAGTCCGGCCGTGGAGGAGAGAACCCCCCATCAAATGAATATGGGGCGTGAGGTCAAAGAATTACTCATTGACTTTTTCGACACAGCAGCGCTTTAAAACGAACTAAATAAGTGACACTCTGAGGCCCACTGAAGGGTTTAAATTTTGTGTCTGCAGCTGCACACAACCGAATGAAAGGGTGAAAACGAACAAGGTTAACTACAGATACCAGCATCCTTTGCGTAAATACTCACCTGAAATCCATCAAAGGGTAATAAATTTGATTTATACAACGTGATTTAACCTTGGTCTTGAGTTTGCTGAAACTGCAGGCAGCCTCAGACAAAGGAGCCAGGGGCTCTGAAACGCGTCGGCAGGTTACGAACTCAGAATGTTACTTGCTGGTTCCTGTGATGAAAAATAATTCGAAAGAATTCACTGCCGAGTGAGTGCTCCCTCGTGCACAGGACACTTTTTGGAAATCATATATAAATATATATATATATATATATATATATATATATATATATATATATATATTTCTTTTTTTTGTAATAACATTCCAGATTCAGCCCAAAGCACTTTTAGGAAACTTTGCTATCTTGTACAATAATGAGTAGCTGGTGCCTACAATACATACCATATGGTGAGAGCTAATTCTATGAAAATACTAGGTATTGCACTTAGTTAAATACGCCATGTAGCCCCAAGGAGCATGGTACTTACGAAATATACTCTAAGATATCTGCACAAGGCATAAAGCACTTTATAAGCTATTTTCCTGCATAAGAATAATGGTCCGAATACTCTTAAGCTAGAATGATGCATTTAAAAAAACAAAATGCGCAATATAGACTGGTCAACACTTGTAGGCATAATGCACTTTATAAGCTGTTACCCTGTGTTAGACCTGTCAGCCCTTTGGGTGGTCCCTCCTCATCATTATTTATTTTGTCCCACTTTTGCCTCAAACCCTGTTTGAATTTTTCCTTTTTGGGAACCACCAGACTTTTTCGTGTTGCTGCAGATTCAGGGAGCCATTTTAGCTACCCCTGAAACTTCTGTCTGAGGGCCTGAAGCACAAAATGGTGGCCACCTGTGACATCACCAGCATCCACTGGAACCTACCAGCACCTTCCAGAACATTCCAGAACTCTGTGACAGTTGGAGGCGGTTTAGAATGTTGGGAGGTTAAGACAGAGTGTTGGCAGTTGGAGCTGGCAGTTGGCACCTGACTGGTGAAGAGAGAGCAGCACAACAGTGAAGGAGGAAGGAGTGAAGCAGCAGGGGTGGAAACTTGTGCCTGGAGTGGGGTCCATAAACCCACCCTTGATACTAGTCCCTACTGATGGATCCCAGCCTGTAGCCCTGTGTGGGAAGAAGCCAGAAAAACTCATCCTAAGGACCTGGACAGCAGGAACAGGCCTTAGAAGCAGAAAGCAGCAAGATCCTGACCTGGAAACTGGTTTCCCTGGAGTCCGGCGTCGAGTAGCCTAAGACCTGGAGCCCGAGGTGGAGAAGCGGCGCTGACTGAAGAAGCAGACGTCGTACCCGGAGCCGCCTGAGGTCGTGAGAGGGCGCCGACGGAGGTCGTGAGGAATACCAAAGGTCGAGGAGGAAGTTAACCGAGGTCGAGTGAGCGGCGTCATCGGAGGAGTGAAGTCCGCCCTCCGGAGTCGTCGGAGACCGAGGTGAAGTGTACCGGAGGTCGGGAGTGAGGATCGCACTCCGGAGTCGCCCGGAACCTGAGAGGAGGAGCACCGGAGGTCGGGGGTGAGGATCGCACCCCGGAGTCGCCGGAAGTCGACATCGAGGCCAGGCCGGCCGACGTCATCGAAGCCGAGAGCGCCATCGGACCGGAGCCGCCCGAAGTCGACATCGAGTAGAGACTGCCCGACGCCGTCGAATCGGAGGTCGAGATCGAACCGAGGCCGCCGACATCGGACCGGAACCGCCTACCGGCGTCGTCTAGAACTGACATTGTGCCGAGGCCGCCGAGACCGAACCGGAACCGCCTCACGGCATCGACACGACTCCAGCGGCGTCGGAACATCAGAAAAAGGGCAGTAAGTGGAGTAGAGGGCGCCTAAGGCCCTGTGGAGACCTGAGAGACTGCTCTAAGGGGCTAGGGAGGTGCTGGAACCAACCTGACTGTGCCAGGGGAGAATTGGGACTAACCTAGAGAGGTTGTGTGGAGAGAGAAAGCCAGGGCACCGGTATTCCCCCCTTGATCTACCTCAGTTTAGGCCTCAGCCTTGTCCCAGCCAGGGAGTAGAACCCCTCAAGCCTTCCACAACCCTACAAGCTGTGCCTGGGCCAAATCAGCCCTTAGGAATTGAAAAGTGATCTGATTACATGAGTGTTGCTGTATACTCTTAATTATTTATTGGGGGGCCCTGTATTTATTGTGGTTAACCTATTTATTGCTTCACTATATTTATTGGTCCACAGGACTTGTTGGTGTACAATATTTATTGGTGACAGTATTTATTGCCTCAGAATATTTAATTGCCTGTATTACCTGCACTGTTATTTATGTCCTTTATATTTATGATCACCCCTATTTATTGAATCTCCAGCCAGTATTTATTTGACCTGCACTATTTAAAATTTGTATATTGTGATTGACTTATTTATTTTCCCAATCAGTAACTAAGAGAAAAAGATAAAGAAAGATATTTTCATAATTTTTACGGTGTAGAGTCGTTTTTGGAACGGATGCACGCATGGTTATTGTATGTGTATATTGTATGCTTAGCACGGTGCCTGTTTCCTGACCACTCGAGCCAAGCTACCACAGTGTGTTCGGGGAGTCCACCACCACCCTGCGGAGTGGGAGTGGGCTGGTTCCAACATAAATTGGTGTTCAGTGGTGGGATAGAGCTGTGCCTACGTATACTCAACAATAACTGTGGGTAGTCCATAGGCCTACACCGGGAGTTTTCTCAAAGCGGCCTTCCTAATTGTGGGTTTTTGTTTTTTCCAAATTTACTCTGGTGGTGGGAGGAGGTATTATTAAAGGTACCCCCCTGCATTGTTACTGCACAAAACCTGTCCTCTAACCTGAGTGGGCAAGATGGAGTTTGTACTAGAAAATCTAGAAACGTACACTGTGGCCCAACTCAGGGAGTTTTGCCAGCGGGAGGGGGTGTACTGCCCCCCAGGAGCAAAGAAGGGTGCACTCCAAACCAGCTTAAGGGCTTGGGGGGAGGCACGCCGAGAAAGCAAGGCTGAGGAGGAAGACAGGGATGGAGAGCCTGACCCTGAGGGGGCTGAGATGTACCAACCTGAGGTGGGGAACCTGTCAGCAGGGCCCAGAACCATTTCTAGGAAGGGCAGCAGTGCCTCTAGCGGTGGCTTGTCTGAAGTGGAGCTAACAGACCGGAGGGAGAAAAGACAGCTCACATGGGACTTAGCAAGGCTGGAGAAGGAGAAGGAGGAGCAGAGGATGGCCCATGAATTACGACTGAAAGAAATAGATCTTCAGATCTTGAGAATCGGGGCACCACCTGTTCCTAATGGTGGCAGCCAAATCCAAGAGGTCACCAGGGAACCCAAACCTTACCTGCCAAAGGACATAGTGGCTAGCTATGGGGTGGGTGATGATATCGCCAAGTGGCTAGCAGCCTATGAGGTCTCGTTGAGGGCCCATGGGGTTCCAGAGAAGTACTGGGGAGGGGGATTGTATAAGTACATGCCTCCAGCTGGTAGGGATGCTTTATTGGCCCTCGAAGAGGATGAGCAAACCCACTACCCCACCATGAAACTGGCGCTCATCAGAAAGTTTGGACTAACACCTGAAAAGTACAGACAGAAGTTCAGGGGTAGTCACAAACTGGGCACACAGAATTGGGTGGACTTCCTGGACTATGCAAAGAAGGCACTGGAAGGTTGGATTCAGGGCAGTGAAGTGAGGAACTACGAGGAGTTGTTTGACCTAGTACTGAAGGAACACCTGCTCGAGAAATGTTTCCCTGAACTGCGGCAACACCTGGTGGATAGCAAGCTGACCAGTCCCCGGAAGCTTGCTGAGGAGGCGGACATTTGGGCTAGTACCCGGGTGTCCACAAGGGGGACTGGAGGGGATACTCAAAAGGCCGGACAGGGCGCCCCCCAGAAGAAAGAGGGAGGGGAAAAGAAAAAGGAGTTCTCCAAAGGCCCCCAAAATAACTTCCAAGGGAAGGGAACAGGATTCACCCCTAGGGCTAACCCACCCAGAAACCCTAATCCTGGCCAGAGTCAGCAGCCAAGGGTTGTCCATTGCTACGAGTGCGGTGGCGTTGGACACTATAAAGGAGATCCGAAGTGTCTGAAGCGACCACCCCCTCCCACTGGAGGAAAGACCCCCGGAGTAGCTAGTGCAGTGCTCGGGGAGGAGATGCCCTTAACTAAGGGAAGGGAGTGGGCGGGTGTCACTTTAGTGTCCCTGGGAGAACGGGAGATGGTTCCTAAGATCCAGGTGCCCGCAAATACCGCAAAGTATGGGCAGTGGGTCACCATCAACGGCCAAAGAGGGGAGGCTCTGAGAGACACAGGAGCCAGTATGACTATGGTGCGTAGTCAACTGGTGTCTCCAGAGCAGGTAATTCCCGATGTACTCCACCCAGCCGCGATGGCTGACGGCAGAACAGGTCACTATCCCGTGGCCGAGGTTCCCTTTGAATGGGGGGGGGTTGCAGGTTCACTTCGAGTTGCCGTAAGCCCTGCCGTGCCAGTCGATTGTCTGCTGGGGAATGACATGGAGCACAACGCTTGGAAGGAGGTGGAATACCGGACTCACACCGAGATGCTGGGTACACCTGACTGGGCCTGTGTTAGCACAAGGTCCGCGACTACCCGAAGAGGGAGTTCATTTCGGCTGGAGCCTGGAACAAAGGCCCAGCCAGCTGCCAGTCAAGGGAAGAACCGAGGACAGGAGGAGCCTGCCTCGGCGTCTCCACCCCGTAGGACGGATAGGCCACCGGAGGTGGTGGACCAGGAGTCTGCGGAGGGGGACGTTACCAACCTGGAGGACCTACCCATCCCGGCCGAGTGGCACGTGGAGGGAGGCCCGTCCAGGGAGGAATTCTGCCAGGGCCAGAGGGAGTGCCCTACCCTTGAGGGGCTGAGGCGACAGGCCGAAGCCCAGGCAGCAGGGAACGTTGAAGGGAACTACAGTGTTTACTGGGAGGATGGCCTCCTCTACAGTGAACCCAAGGCACCCCTACACGGATCGTCACGAGCCTTGGTAGTTCCTCAACGTTATCGAGCCTTCCTTCTGTAGTTGGCTCACGAGATACCATTGGCAGGACACCTGGGGCAAGACAAGACCTTCGCCCGTCTTGTCCCACACTTTTATTGGCCTCAGATGAAAGTGTCGTCCGATACCTACTGCCGGACATGTGTGTCTTGCCAAGCCAGTGGGAAAACAGGGGTGAAGCTGAAAGCTCCCCTGGAACCACTTCCTGTCGTTAGCACCCCCTTTGAAAGGGTGGGCATCGACATTGTGGGTCCGTTAGATCCGCCAACATCAGCTGGTCACAGGTTTATCCTGGTCCTGGTGGATCATGCCACACGGTACCCAGAGGCAATACCTCTGAGGACCATAACAGCACCTGTTGTGGCTAGGGCCCTGATGGAAATCTTTACCCGAGTGGGTTTTCCCAAGGAAGTTGTGTCCGACAGGGGGACCAACTTCATGTCAGCGTATATGCGGGCCATGTGGAAGGAGTGTGGAGTGACATACCGGTTCACCACTCCTTACCATCCCCAGACAAATGGTCTGGTGGAGAGGTTTAACAAAACCTTGAAGGGCATGATCAGAAGTCTGCCTGAAAGCCTGCGGAGGAAATGGGACGTCCTCCTACCCTGTTTACTTTTTTCTTACAGGGAAGTGCCACAGAAGGGAGTGGGCTTCAGCCCCTTCGAGCTTCTGTATGGGCACCCTGTACGTGGACCTCTCAACCTGGTGAGAGACGGATGGGAAAGAACTCCCAGAAAGCTTCCCCAGGATGTGGTGAGCTACATGCTGGCCTTCCGGAGCCAAATGGCTAAGTTGTGGAAGCAAGCTTCTGACAACTTGGAAGCCAGCCAAGCAGTAATGAAGGCGTGGTATGACCACAATGCTCACCCGGTGGAGTTGGAGCCTGGCCAGAAGGTGTGGGTGATCGAACCCGGAGAGCTTAGCGCCCTCCAGGATCGCTGGTCAGGACCCTTTGAGGTGTTGGAGAAGAAGGGTAAGGCTACCTACTTGGTGGACCTGAAGACCCCTCGTCAGCCCCTGCGGGTGCTGCATGCCAACCGCCTCAAACCCCACCACGAGAGGCCCGAAGTCATCTTGATGATGGTGACTGACGGAGGAGAGGACGTGGAAAGCGAGCCTCTCCCTGATCTGTTTGCGTCTCAAGAAAAGGATGGGTCGGCGGAGGGAGTGATTCTCTCCCCATCTCTAACTCCTGAACAGCAGGAGGACTGTCGCCAGGTCCTGGGGCAGTACTCTTCGTTGTTCTCCCTTGTCCCGGGTAGGACTCACCTGTGCGTCCATGACGTGGACACAGGAGACAGCCCACCTGTGAAGTCCAAGATCTACCGGATGTCAGACAAGGTGAAGGCCAGCATTCATAGTGAAGTCACTAAGATGCTGGAGCTAGGAGTGATTGAACCTTCTAGCAGCCCCTGGTCTAGTCCGGTGGTGTTAGTACCGAAAGCTGCACCACCGGGTGCCCAACCAGAACTGAGGTTCTGTGTGGACTACCGGGGACTGAATTCAGTGACAAAAACTGATGCTCATCCGATCCCTAGGGCGGATGAATTGATTGACCGGCTGGGAGCTGCCCAATATCTAAGTACCTTTGACCTTACTTCAGGGTACTGGCAGATCTCGTTGACTGATGGAGCAAGGGAAAGGTCAGCCTTCTCCACGCCCAATGGCCACTACCAGTTCTGTGTGATGCCCTTTGGGCTCAAGAACGCACCTGCCACGTTTCAGCGCCTGGTAAACCAGATCCTCACCGGAATGGAGAGTTTCTCTGCTGCTTATCTGGATGACATAGCCGTCTTCAGTAACAGCTGGGAGGATCACTTGCGTCACCTGCAAGCTGTTCTCCAGGCCCTGAGACAAGCTGGATTGACGATCAAGGCCAGCAAGTGCCAGATCGGGCAGGGGTCGGTAGTGTACCTTGGACACTTGGTGGGTAGGGGAGCGGTGCAACCCCTCCAGGCGAAGATCGAGGCCATCATGGCCTGGGAACCCCCCAAGACACAGACTGAGGTCCGAGCATTTTTGGGCCTCACGGGATATTACCGCCGCTTCGTGAAGGGGTACGGTACCATCGTAGCCCCCCTCACGGAGCTCACGTCCAAGAAACAACCTCGACGGGTAGTCTGGACGGAGGCCTGTCAGCAGGCCTTTGTGAGATTGAAGAAAGCCATGTGCGAGGCCCCGGTCTTAAGGGCCCCAGACTTTTCCAAGAAGTTCATTGTCCAGACAGATGCATCAGAACATGGCATTGGGGCAGTGTTATCGCAACTCAACAAAGAGGGTCTGGATCAACCCGTGGTCTTCCTATCCCGGAGACTACTTCCCAGGGAACAGAAGTGGAGTGCAATAGAGCGTGAAGCCTTTGCAGTGGTATGGGCTCTGAAGAAGTTGCGGCCATACCTGTTTGGATCGCACTTCCTGGTTCAGACCGACCACAGACCCCTTCGCTGGCTGATGCAGATGAAGGGGGAGAATCCCAAGTTGTTGAGGTGGTCTATTTCCCTACAGGGGATGGACTTTCAGGTGGAACATCGGCCTGGAGTGGACCACGCCAATGCAGACGGTCTCTCAAGGTATTTCCGCCTTAGTGATGAGAACTCCCAAGGGGTTGGGTAGCTCTCCCCACTTTCAGCTGGGGGGGACGCGTGTTAGACCTGTCAGCCCTTTGGGTGGTCCCTCCTCATCATTATTTATTTTGTCCCACTTTTGCCTCAAACCCTGTTTGAATTTTTCCTTTTTGGGAACCACCAGACTTTTTCGTGTTGCTGCAGATTCAGGGAGCCATTTTAGCTACCCCTGAAACTTCTGTCTGAGGGCCTGAAGCACAAAATGGTGGCCACCTGTGACATCACCAGCATCCACTGGAACCTACCAGCACCTTCCAGAACATTCCAGAACTCTGTGACAGTTGGAGGCGGTTTAGAATGTTGGGAGGTTAAGACAGAGTGTTGGCAGTTGGAGCTGGCAGTTGGCACCTGACTGGTGAAGAGAGAGCAGCACAACAGTGAAGGAGGAAGGAGTGAAGCAGCAGGGGTGGAAACTTGTGCCTGGAGTGGGGTCCATAAACCCACCCTTGATACTAGTCCCTACTGATGGATCCCAGCCTGTAGCCCTGTGTGGGAAGAAGCCAGAAAAACTCATCCTAAGGACCTGGACAGCAGGAACAGGCCTTAGAAGCAGAAAGCAGCAAGATCCTGACCTGGAAACTGGTTTCCCTGGAGTCCGGCGTCGAGTAGCCTAAGACCTGGAGCCCGAGGTGGAGAAGCGGCGCTGACTGAAGAAGCAGACGTCGTACCCGGAGCCGCCTGAGGTCGTGAGAGGGCGCCGACGGAGGTCGTGAGGAATACCAAAGGTCGAGGAGGAAGTTAACCGAGGTCGAGTGAGCGGCGTCATCGGAGGAGTGAAGTCCGCCCTCCGGAGTCGTCGGAGACCGAGGTGAAGTGTACCGGAGGTCGGGAGTGAGGATCGCACTCCGGAGTCGCCCGGAACCTGAGAGGAGGAGCACCGGAGGTCGGGGGTGAGGATCGCACCCCGGAGTCGCCGGAAGTCGACATCGAGGCCAGGCCGGCCGACGTCATCGAAGCCGAGAGCGCCATCGGACCGGAGCCACCCGAAGTCGACATCGAGTAGAGACTGCCCGACGCCGTCGAATCGGAGGTCGAGATCGAACCGAGGCCGCCGACATCGGACCGGAACTGCCTACCGGCGTCGTCTAGAACTGACATTGTGCCGAGGCCGCCGAGACCGAACCGGAACCGCCTCACGGCATCGACACGACTCCAGCGGCGTCGGAACATCAGAAAAAGGGCAGTAAGTGGAGTAGAGGGCGCCTAAGGCCCTGTGGAGACCTGAGAGACTGCTCTAAGGGGCTAGGGAGGTGCTGGAACCAACCTGACTGTGCCAGGGGAGAATTGGGACTAACCTAGAGAGGTTGTGTGGAGAGAGAAAGCCAGGGCACTGGTATTCCCCCCTTGATCTACCTCAGTTTAGGCCTCAGCCTTGTCCCAGCCAGGGAGTAGAACCCCTCAAGCCTTCCACAACCCTACAAGCTGTGCCTGGGCCAAATCAGCCCTTAGGAATTGAAAAGTGATCTGATTACATGAGTGTTGCTGTATACTCTTAATTATTTATTGGGGGGCCCTGTATTTATTGTGGTTAACCTATTTATTGCTTCACTATATTTATTGGTCCACAGGACTTGTTGGTGTACAATATTTATTGGTGACAGTATTTATTGCCTCAGAATATTTAATTGCCTGTATTACCTGCACTGTTATTTATGTCCTTTATATTTATGATCACCCCTATTTATTGAATCTCCAGACAGTATTTATTTGACCTGCACTATTTAAAATTTGTATATTGTGATTGACTTATTTATTTTCCCAATCAGTAACTAAGAGAAAAAGATAAAGAAAGATATTTTCATAATTTTTACGGTGTAGAGTCGTTTTTGGAACGGATGCACGCATGGTTATTGTATGGGTATATTGTATGCTTAGCACGGTGCCTGTTTCCTGACCACTCGAGCCAAGCTACCACAGTGTGTTCGGGGAGTCCACCACCACCCTGCGGAGTGGGAGTGGGCTGGTTCCAACACCCTGCATAAGAACGACTGGACAAAGATCTTTAAGCTAGCACGAAGCACTAAAATTGCACAAAAATGACTGATTCATTTTTGGAGTTTGATTATCTGACACTTTTACAAGATCAGATGTAAGGCTCTGGGTAACTAGCATAACTTATTTTAAAGGCAAAAAAGTCAGAATCTAGAAAACATGAGACCTGCTAAAGTATATGACCTAGAATTTACTTGGTGGGGGTATTGAAACTTTTAATAACGTTTAATATCTAGTATAGCAAAGTATAAGTGCACAAATATATAGTTTAGGTTATTATGTATCGAAATGCCAATAAGGATGTCATAAAGGAATTAAATGGCACTGAGGGGCACTATTCTGTACATTACCTTGAATAATATACCAACAATGTGGTTCTAAGCAAAATACAATGGTTTTAATACATACTTTATGGTTTAAGTTGAATGTGTTTTAAACTGAAGAAAATAAAAAAATTAGGTTGGTACTTTACCATTGCCAGTGTCTTTTTGATTTATCTCACATCCACTCAAACTCTAAGCCTCTGTATGGTAAATTGGTAAATATCAAGACATCATTTCATATATTTGCAAATAAAGGGTGTTAAAAAAAGGAGGAGGTTTGAGCGTATGCTCCTTTAAATGGGCACTCTGCACATGCATCTCTATGACCCCGTGGAAGGCTACGGGCGAAACCCGTAGGCTAGCTCAAGCTGCTGCACTTGGTGTTATGACCTAAAAAACTGATAAATCTGAAGAATGAAATTGGGTATGCAGCACCTTGTTTTCCACGTCGCATTGATGTGAGGCTTTTTGGTGGCTGAAAAAGCGGACTGTTTATGCAAAGGATGTATATATATTTATTTAAATATATATATTTATATAAATAGATATTACTTTTAGGCGTGCAATCTCCATGAGAGATTCTTTAGTTAAAACCAGCCCTGAGTTCACCCCTACATCAACTTGGCTATCCAACAAAACAGGATTTTTAAATGCAATTCCTGTCGCGCCTGCAAATTCGGAATCAACACCGCCGAATATACAACTGCATTTAACTCGAGACCTACTAAAATCAAATGACATTCTACGTGTAGCTCTGAATTTGCAGTGTACGTTTTAGAATGTTCTGCAGTCTCAAATATTTAGGCAGCACAAAGCTCCAAGTTTTTAATCGCATTCTACAACACTTGAGAGCAGTGGTGAACTCAGACCCGGTGATCCGCCATTTTAAGTTAAGTCATATTAACAAGCTGAATGAACTTAAATACTTTGTTATTAAGGGGGGTACCTAGATCACGTAGAGGAGGAAACCGGGAAAAGCGCCTTAGGCAACCAGAGTCCCATTTTATCTTGGCACTTTGCACCAAAATGCCTAATGGACTCAACACAAGCGAGGATTTGCTATTCAGGCGATATATATATATATATATATATATATATATATAAATATATATATATATATATATATATATAATATTTATTTTTTCACTTTTACAGAACACAAGCGGTTCTGTTTAAAGAACCCACCCGTGTATGTACGGTGCGTATGCACCGTACATACACGGGTGGGGGTACGACTCGAACGTACACGGGTGTACATACACGGGGGGTTCGACTCGAACGTACACGGGTGTACATACACGGGGGGGTTCGACACGTACACGGGTGTACATACACGGGGGGTTCGACTCGAACATACACGGGTGTACATACACGGGGGGTTCGACTCGAACGTACACGGGTGTACATACACGGGGGGGTTCGACACGTACACGGGTGTACATACACGGGGGGGTTCGACTCGAACGTACACGGGTGTACATACAGGGGGGGGTTCGACACGTACACGGGTGTACATACACGGGGGGTTCGACACGTACACGGGTGTACATACAGGGGGGTTCGGCGCGTACGTACGGGGGCTGGGGGGGGTCGGCGCGTACGTACGGGGGCTGGGGGGGTCGGCGCTTACGTATGGGGGCTGGGGGGGGTCGGCGCATACGTACGGGGGCTGGGGGGGTCGGCGTGTACGTACGGGGGCTGGGGGGGTCGGCGCGTACGTACGGGGGCTGGGGGGGTCGGCGCGTACGTACGGGGGCTGGGGGGGTCGGCGCGTATGCGGGCATGTCTCCATGGTTGCTATGGGAGTTCGGTGCGGACGGTGTTTTTTCCATCCGGTTGTAACATCGGACGTACGGAATGGATCGTGATTCCGCGGTCGGACTTCACTTTTCACATTTGGACGGTAAATCGTCCGCGGACGTGTCGGACACATTTTCCGACCCGAGGACGTGTGGGGAATAATTCCCAATGCGATTCGTATGGACTTTTTACCATGCGAATCGTGATTGCCAGTTTGTATGGCACTTGTACGATTCGTACGGTAAAAAGACCGGATACGAGTCGTACGGGGAAATTTTTTACCGGATCGTAATTGGCACCAAAATGTTTTTAGAGGTAAGGGATGGACAGAAAATAGGATAGTAAGTAGCTATTATGGTTCAGTGTATAGGGTATTTAGGAGTATTAAGACGTTTTTAGTGTTTAGGGATGAGTAGTGTATGTGGTAGTAGGGAGATTGTAGGGATAAGGAAATGGTTCTATGTAGGGGTGGTAATGAGACATTAGGGTTCAGGGATGGGTAGTGTTCAGAGGCAGTAAAATGTCTAAATTCATTAGGTACAAGGGATGGGTAGTGTATTGGGTGGTAAAGGATCTTTTGTTTTAAGGAATAGATTTTCTTTAGGCATAAGGATTTAATTTTGGATTCAGAAATGGGTATAAAATTTACAATATATGAAGGAAAACAATTATCTGATTTAATTAAAAGCAATTATAATGTTACTTTAAATTAACAGCATTAGTGGGATTTAAAAAATAGTATACAATTATTCTTTTTATTTTACGAGTAACAAAATTCATTTTTATACTTAGTGATATAGTATTACATCGTTATAATATTCAGAAGAATACATTAATTTAAAAATATTAAACTTAATAATTTTTAAAAAATGAACATTTAGTAATATAAATTGACATTTTAATATACACATATTGATAAATATACGTATTTATACATGTATGTACATATACATCTACTACTATTAATTATAATACAACTTATAAGTTAACTTAGTTGTTGCTGAGGTTTTTTTTGGTTGGGTTTCACAATAAATTAAAATATGTTGTCTCTTCTTTTCATCTATTCTTGTAGTTACTCTTTAGCCTTACAAATAACTAAATACAAATAAAGGAGACATTATGGAGATCACTGTTTGATTGCTATGATATGTATGCAGTGGTAGTTATATATTTGACTAGTTTGACCACATTTTTATGGCTGTTTTCCTATTAACGTATGGACTTCCTTAATGTCTCTTTTGTTAGATATATTAAAACATCTGTGTGTATAGAACTTTTCCTTCTATACACTTGCAGGTTGGTAGTGTAGGATGAGGCCTGCATGGGGGAGATCCCTCATCACTGTGTATGTTTTATTCTATTGGTTCAGTTTGAAAACTTTATTCGGCAAGTTAAAAACAGCCATAAAAGTACATAAAAAAGACAGAGTAAAACAACATTAAAACCATTCCAGCTGATCCACATGATACCTAAATAATTAACCATCAATGCAGTGCATCCATTAAAATATACCATAACCGACAGATATCTAGTACATGGCACTCAGATTCATGGCTTTCTAGATAAAAAGAGAAACATTAAATCCTACTTGATGATCATTCATTGCAAACAGGAACTTATAATCATCTTTGTGGGTTCTGATATTCTGTGCAACAAACATTGGTCTGATATAGTAGCGCCTATACCAGGAATATAACTTGCAACACGCATAAAGTGCAGCATGCTTTGTTTGCTAGAGCCATCACATGGACATGGAATCGAGGCTGAGGGGCAAGACCTCATAATAGGAAATGCAACCAGGTGGTGCACAATTCCAAGTCTGAACCTGGTCAAAACAAAGCAGTGTTGAATATTAGTAACACAAGTTAAGCAATTTTGACAGAGCTCCTCAAAACCAAGAGACAAGTAAAACGCTACTGTCGGTTTCATCTTCTCAAAGCAAGCCTGAAATTTTGTTCTATGTTGTAAAAAGTTATCTTTAATGCATTTCTTAGTAAGGGATACAATTTGAAGGGGTCTGGTCACACTGACAATTTAAATAAGGTGCTAACAGAGGAATGTATATATACTAACTTTACAATAAGAGAAACTTCACCAGTGCTCAAAATTCTGATACAATTAGTTTGGTAAAACGGGTTTCTTCTTTTGACCATATGGAAAACTAATGTAGTAAATGTCTTGACAAAATCAAGTCCCGCAAATATTCTAAACCCACCTCACAATGAGCGATTAGGCTTCAGGCGGAAGCTGGTAAGCAGAGAAAATATTTTTAAAAACTGTTTTCTCTACCTGCAATGGCTTACAGGGAACATGGCCCCAAAGCCTGGCTCCATAAGTGGCGGCAGCCACCCTCTTGTCCTTATAAATTTCCAACATCTCTTTAATGGGCCAGCAACTCAATTTAGAGGAGAACCTAAAAATCCCGAGGGTTTATGCTTATTTTTTCTTTAGCATTTAAAATCTGTTGAACTCAAGAGCCGGTAATCATAAATAGAACTCCTAGTTAGCAGAAGGAGTTAACTCTACTAATTACGGTGTTATCAATAAAAAATGATCCACATTATATTGTTTTGTGGCCACAAATCATAGTAAACATTTTTGTTTTATTAATCATCATTTTTTTAAGAAATAAAGTCACTGAAAGCATTCATCAATTTCTGCTAGCTAACTGGGTCCTAGATAACAAAACAGCATCATCATCATATAATAACACTCGTATTGGGAATCCAGCGGCACATGGGACATCAGCTTGTATAGACTGCAGAGCATTATCAGCCCCATTGACAAAAAGTGAAAACAGCAAAGGGGCTAGCACACAGTCCTGTTGGATGCCTCACCCTACTTTAAAAGAAGGGGAACATTCTCCCTGTGAGACTTATCAAACTTTACTTCATAGGTTCTCATACATGTGCGCAAGGAAACTAAGAATAGCCTTAGGTGCATCAAGAGGAAGCTGTGATGTCCAAAGGAAAGCATGGTCAACACGATCAAAGGTGCTGTTTAAGTCAGCAAAACAGATGTATAAAGATCCTGGGTTAGCTCCAGTGTATTTCACAATCAGGAGGTCTAGGTTAACACACTTCACAATAGTACCTATGCCCTTTCTAAAATCAAACTGGGCTGTGGATAAAATAGAAAATTCTTGCGCCCACTCCTCCAATTTCATAAGCAGAATTCTATTCATCACTTTAATTGATGAGCCCAAAAGCAAGGTTAGATGATAGTTTTTAGGATCTGATTTATCAACCTTCTTAAAAATAGGTATAACTATTGAGATGGCCCAAGAAGTTGAAATTGCACTGACACCTGCTGCACTGAACACCCTCATCAAGATGGGTCCCCATAATTCTTCATCTAATTTAAAAGCATCCTCGGGCACCCCATCAGGCCCCAGGGCACTTCCTCTGGCACTATCATGCAAATCTCGGGTGACTTCATTAAAAGTAATATATAATGGAAGGTGGTCCCAGCTGCCCCTCAGTATACATGCTTCTGGCCCACTAGTCTCGCTGCTCTGTATAAAGATTGTGTAGAAATGTGCCACCCAGGCTTTACAAGAATTGAAGTTGCTAAGCTCAGGGATGGTATCATTTTTTAAGAAGGTTCCTGACCCAAACTGGTTGTGGTCATAGACCACTCCGTAACCTCTACTGGCCCACTTGGCCCTGCCAGCCCCAAGGTTAATCAGCGTTCTACTAGATCTTTTTCCTTAGAAATGATTTCCACAGCTCGTGCAAGGAGAGAGCCTATGTTAGTGTGCTTTGAATCCACAGCTGGCTTTGCATTCCCTGGTTTATACTTGCCCATGGTAGCAAACAAGCCCAGAACATGTGACTTGGTTTCCGAGCAAAGACCCCTAGTTCAGTATATCCCAGTGAAGCGTAAAAGAAAGGGAGCAACACGTGCATTTCATTAGAAAGAAGAACGGGTGTCATGGCAAAAACTAGGAGCCAATAGGGTAGGGGCAGCCTGACCTTGTTTGGCCATAGATGGGTGCAGACAGGCCGGCTCTTGGCCCGATCCTCGCCCGGGCACACACCAAGGTGTTACACATGCACATCCTGTGCTGTGGGACCCTCAATTCTCTTTTCAAGCGTGTCACCTTTTCTGCTCTCGGCCCTGCCTTGGTAGGGAGAAAGTCTATGGGACATAGTCCCACCCCAGACCAGCAGCGCAATGTGGATTTGTGCACAGGGAACTGCTGTAAGAAGCCCAAGCTGTGGGACCCGTTGAATGCTTTTCAGGCACATCACCTCCTCTGCTCCCGGGCCTACCTTGGTAGGGAGAAAGTCTGGGGGATGTAGTCCACAATGTGGATTTGCGGTCAACGAACAGCTAAAGAAAACCTCCTAGATGAAGTCTTATGAAAATATCTCTTTCGATAAAACCCCTGTTGGCTGGAAGCTTCTTTCATAAGATGATGATAATTAAAAGAAATTACTGTTTATACGATGAAAATTATTTTCTACAAACATCTTTAGTGTTAGATCCTCCTTGTGAATATTATAACAATATTATAAAAAGGCTTACAACACATAGAACACACCCGCTGAAGCAAATGATGTCCCAAGACCCCAAAACCCATCTTCATGAAAAATAGATTACACAACAGTATTAAATCATATGCAGGCTGCCCACATAAGAAATAAACACACACTAAATTGCTTTTTGCCTGCACTGTGTGGATGAATGCATTTATCATTTTCCTCCTCATTTTAATGAACAATTATTTAAGGAAGAGATACCAGATTTACAGGCAAAAGATCAATAGCTTTCACACGTCCTGGGAAGAAGAATGGACAGACACCACTTCTCACTTGATAATGATGCCGACTGGGTACAGGAGCTTGACTCACCTAAAGCCTGCTACCAGGCTATCCCTGACCATCTCAGAATACTGTCTGCACTCAGTTTCATTGCCTCTGGGTCTTTTCAGAGGGTCACCTCTGACAAAGTAGACATCACACAGTAAATCTAATGTTGATGCTTGCAACAGGTACTGAGACACATCAACAAACGTGGGTCCTGGTTTATTGCCCTGTCATTGTCACTGGGGGAAAGGCAAAGGATTGCCAAGGATATTCCATGCCTTTGCCCACTTTCGTCATGTCCTAGGTGCCATTGATTACACCCATGTGGCTTTTCAACAATCTCACTCAACTTCTCAATTTCAGAAAACATCTTTTCATGAGCAGACACTGTTGGCACTCCATTACATGCGGGCCACATTCAATTCTAGAACTACTTCTTGCATGTCAATTGGTTGCCCAGAATTAAGATGACATGTGGCTGTTATGTAAATTATAACCTCTCACACGGGGGCACACTGTGCATATGGTGGAAGGCATCAATAACATACTCACCACAGCACAATAGATGCATGTTACTCTTATTTTCGCTGCATATATGGATACATGATGTAGTACATGTAGTGTAAAAGCACATTTCAAGACACAACACATGTTTTTGTCTGCAGGTGAAGCTGGTTATGCTCTCTCTCCCCTTCATCTCAAACCCATCTGACATTCAACCACACTACCTCAAAAGAGATACAACAGGGCCCACACACACACACACACACACACAAGCAATCATTGGATGCATCTTTGGTATCCTTTAGTCACACTTCAGATGTCTTGGTTTGCCGGTATACCCTGCCAAATTTATGTGCAAGAGAGTATAGACAGCTGTGTGTTTCACAACATTGCCATATGAAAGGACTTACATAGAGACATTACCTCTGATGTACAGCCACATCCAGGTTCCTGGTATGGGAACAGAACAAAGGTCAAAGTATACAGGTTTGAGACAAACTAGTTGGCTTGGCTAATTTTTCCTTTAAGCAGCTACTTTGGTTGCTGCATTAATGTACTTAGACAGTTTCTAATTACTGATTAATCATTGACTCCTACACCATACGTAGATAATATCCTGAGACAACATTGTTTTAATACCATATTGTCTCAATCAAACTTGCTATACCTTATTTAGTAATACACTTACACTCATTCTGTCTCTAAACACTGATGTGCATTCTTTCATATAATATACACAAGTATGTATGAATACAATGCAATACCTTAAATTGCATGTATATCATGTCACAATCCACTCCCTATACCACTTACCCTATGCCTCTTTCATTGCATTAGCAGAGTTTGTGACATCCTGCCATTGGAGTGGTGATCCACTGAGGGTGAATGGAGGAATTCACTTTGTATTTGCCGACTACTTGTTTTACGGCATCACACAATCAATATTAATTACATAAACATAGGATTATACCATCAGATTATCTTTAGGTATGATTTTGTTAACATACTACTCCCCCCCCCCCCCTCCAGACATAGGAGGAAAAAAACCAAAGGCATACTGACCAAACATAATTTGTAAAAGTTGTACAAGCAGCACATGTGAAGTGTTTGTAGCTTGGTTTTATGAATTCCAGTTTTGTACAATATTTTAATTGACCTTTATTCAGGGAAGGAAATCATTTTTAGAATAAATAATGAATATTGAAATATTAGTATCTCTGAGACAGCAAGAACCACCTTCTTATTCCCTGCATAGCAGTAACCTAATAGCTTTTTTATTCAAGGTCATTAATGATGTTCGGAAGAAATTAGAGGAGGTAAAAGTAGTGTTGATTAAAATAATATTAAATCTAATAGGCTTTCCAAAGTTGTCAAGATGGCTCAGTGAGTTAAACGCTCACCTTTAGGCAATGCTTTTTTCCTGCAGTCACAATTCAAATCTCAACGAATCTGACTTTATCTTCGATCTTTCTAAGGTAAGTAATTTATGTAACATTAAGGTGCCGATTCCGATCCGTTAAATAAATTCCCCGTACGACTCGTATCCGGATTTTTTTCCGTACGAATCGTACAAGTACCGTACAAACTGGCAAGTACGATTCGTATGGGAAAAAGTCCATACGAATCGCAGTGGGAAAATTCCCCCACACGTTCTCGGGTTGGAAAACGTGTCCGACACGTCCCCGGACGATTTTACGTACAAATGTCATAACCCAAGTCCGAGCGCGCAAGTACAATCCGTACGGTGCTTCCGAAGTTACAACCGTAAGGATAAAACACCGTACGAACCGAACTGCAATAGCAACCATGTCAAGTCAAGTCAAGTCATAGAATTTGTATAGCGCACTACGTACCCAGAGGGTTTCAAGGCGCTTAGGAAGGGGAGGAGGGTTATTTGTCAAATATCCACGTTTTAAGCTGCTTTCTGAACGCTAGGTGGTTCTGGGTGAGGCGAAGGTAGGCGGGGAGTGAGTTCCATGTTTTAGCAGCCAGGTATGCAAAGGATCTGCCTCCCATGGTGGTCTTGTTGATGCGAGGTATAGTGGCGAGGGCTTGGCTGGAAGATCGTAGTTGGCGGGAGGGGGTGTAGAAGGACAGTCGAGAGTTGAGGCAATCTGGTCCGATGTCGTAGAGTGATTTGTGTGCGTGGGTAAGCAGTCGGAAGGTGATCCTCTTATTGACGGGTAGCCAGTGGAGGTCTTTAAGCTGATCAGAGATGTGTTCGTTGTGAGGGATGTCTAATATGAGCCTGGCTGATGCGTTTTGGATTCGTTGGAGTTTCTTCTGGAGCTTTGCGGTAGTACCCGCGTAGAGGGTGTTTCCGTAGTCCAGTCGGCTCGTGACAAGAGCGTGGGTAACTGTTTTCCTTGTTTCGAGGGGGATCCAGCGAAATGTTTTTCTGAGCATGCGAAGAATGTTGAAGCAGGAAGAGGATACGGCGCTGACTTGTCTGTTCATTGAGAGTGAAGAATCCAGGATGACGCCTAGGTTCCGTGCGTGGTCTGTCGGGATGGGTGCTTTTCCGAGGGCTTCAGGCCACCAGGAATCGTCCCATGCAGAGGGGGATGTACCTAAGATGAGGACTTCAGTTTTGTCTGAGTTCAGTTTCAGACGGCTTTGTTTCATCCATTCGGCAACTTCTTTCATTCCTTCGTGTAGGTTAGTTTTGGCGGTGCTAGGGTCATTGGTGAGAGAAAGGATTAGTTGAGTGTCGTCCGCGTAGGAGATGATGTTGAGGTTGTGTCGGCGTGCGATGGCCGCGAGGGGGCTCATGTATACGTTGAAGAGGGTGGGACTGAGTGAGGATCCTTGAGGGACGCCGCAGATGACTTCAGAGGCCTCGGACTTGAATGGAGGAAGGCGGACTCTCTGGGTTCTTCCGGTGAGGAACGAGGTGATCCATTCAAGTGCTTTTCCTTGGATTCCGATGTTATTGAGGCGTTGTAGAAGGGTGCTGTGGCAGACTGTATCGAATGCTGCAGAGAGGTCGAGGAGGATGAGGGCGACTGTGTCTCCGTTGTCCAGTAGAGTTCGAATGTCGTCTGTTGCTGCGATGAGGGCGGTCTCAGTGCTGTGTTTGGCTCGGAAGCCGGACTGTGAGGAGTCGAGGGATTTGTTGGCTTCGAGGAAAGCGGCGAGCTGGTTGTTGACGGCTTTCTCGATGACTTTGGCCGGGAATGGAAGAAGCGAGATGGGGCGGTAATTTTTGAGTTCGGTGGGGTCCGCTGTTGGTTTTTTCAGAAGGGCAGTGAGTTCGGCGTGTTTCCAGTCTTCTGGGAAGGTAGCGGAGTTGAAGGAGCAGTTGATGACGTCTCGGAGGTGCGGTGCTATGACGGAGTCTGCTTTGTTGAAGATGTGGTGGGGGCATGGGTCTGTGGGGGATCCTGAGTGGATGGAATTCATCAGGCGGATGGTGTCCTCAGTGGAGATTGGGTTCCAAGCGTTAAGGGTGTTCACGGGGGGAAGGTGGTCAGCAGATGGTAGGGTCGGTTGGTTTCCGGGTTGGTTGTCAAAGCTGTTGTGGATGTCTGCAATCTTGTTGTGGAAAAAAGAGGCTAGGGAGTCGCAGAGGGTTTGAGAGGGGGTGATGTCGTTGGAGTTGGCCGAGGGATTGGAAAATTCCTTGACGATGTTGAAAAGTTCCTTGCTGTTGTGGGCGTTGTTGTCAAGTCGATCCTTGAAAGCTGTTTTCTTGGCTTTTCGGATCAGTTGGTGGTGGGTGCGGGTGGCGCTTTTGAAGGCGTCCTTGGTGCTGGTGGTTGGGTCTTTTTTCCAGGCCTTTTCAAGGGAGCGGCAGAGTTTCTTGGACTTCTTGAGATCATCGTTGAACCATGAGGCTTTCTTGCTGCCAGGTTTGCTTTGACATTTTTTCAGTGAAGCTAAGGTGTCGGCGGTGTTGGATAACCATAGGGTGAGGTTGGCGGCGGCTTCGTTGGCGTTAGAAGAGAGGGCTGGGGAGTTTCGAAGGAGCGATGCGGAGATTTGGTCCGTGGTGATTTTGTTCCAGTTTCTTTGCAGGGTAGGTTGGGAGTGGATGATGGGTTTCGGCTTGTTGTAGATGAAGTGAACGCAGCTGTGGTCGGTCCAGAGGAGATCCGTAGTGTGGCAGAAGGAGATATGATTGCTGGATGTGAAGATGGGGTCGAGTGTGTGACCTGCGATGTGGGTGGGGGAAGTGACTAGTTGTTTAAGTCCGAGGTTGGCGAGGTTGTCCACGAGGGTGGAGGTGTTGTGGTCGTTGGTCTTTTCAAGGTGAAAGTTGAGGTCTCCCAGAAGGATGTAATCTTTGGAGGGGAGCGCGTGTGGGGTGATGAAGTCCGTGATGTCTTCACTGAATTTTGCGCGGGGTCCTGGTGGTCTGTAGAGGAGAGTGCCTCTGAGTGTTGTTTTGGGGTCGATGTGGATCTGGAAGTGAAGATGTTCGGAGTTGGCGAGATTGACGTCAGAGCTGGTTGAGATGCGGATAGATTTCTTGTGGACGATGGCGATTCCTCCTCCTGTGTGGCTGGTACGGTCTTTGCGGGTGATCTTATAGTCTTCAGGGATGGCAATGGTGATGTCTGGTGCGGAGGAAGCATTCATCCATGTTTCCGTAAGGAAGGCGATGTCCGGGGAAATGGTGTCTAGTAGATTCCATAGGTCAATGGCATGCCTATGGACCGATCGGGTGTTGAGAAGGATGCATTGTAGGTGGTTGGGGTCGGGAATCTGTGGTGTGGACGTAGCAGAGATGTTGTCGGTGCCGCTGAATTTGCAGGAGTAGCAGGAGAAAGGGCCATGGGTGTGTCCAGGAGCGGCAAGGACGCAGTTGGGGGTGCGACCGGGGTCGAGGGCTAGGAGGGAGGCGGCATCGTAGGTAATGCGGGAGGGCTGGGCAGCTCGAGGGGCAGGGGGTCTGGCGCTGGGCGCGGTCCAGGCGCGGACGGGCGTAGACGGGCTTACCTTTGGCGCACCTTCGGCGCGGGTTGGGCGCGGACGCTGCGCGTGGACGCTGCGCGCGGGAACTACTGTCATATATGGATAGCGGAGGGGGAGGGGCGAGGGCGGCTCAGCTGGGAGGCGTGGCGGGCTCAGGGGAACACAACAACAGCAGGATCAAAATGGAGGGGAGGTCAGAGCAGGGCGCCGGGGGAAATCACACACAACAATGCAATCAAAGCAATGTAAGCGCTGTGGGATAATAGCGCTATGAAATTACGAAGCTTACTAAAAATGGAGCTATGCAGATATCACAACTTGGTTACAATGCAGCAATACGATACCACGCTGTGAGGAGCAGCGAGGGGAGCGATCACTCAAGGCGGAAGCAGCGAGTGAATCACAGCGCTGCGAGGTTTGGGGAATGCTTTTGGGTGCTTGTGGGAGGGCGGCTCAGCTGGGAGGCGTGGCGGGCTCAGGGGAACACAACAACAGCAGGATCAAAATGGAGGGGAGGTCAGAGCAGGGCGCCGGGGGAAATCACACACAACAATGCAATCAAAGCAATGTAAGCGCTGTGGGATAATAGCGCTATGAAATTACGAAGCTTACTAAAAATGGAGCTATGCAGATATCACAACTTGGTTACAATGCAGCAATACGATACCACGCTGTGAGGAGCAGCGAGGGGAGCGATCACTCAAGGCGGAAGCAGCGAGTGAATCACAGCGCTGCGAGGTTTGGGGAATGCTTTTGGGTGCTTGTGGGAGGGCGGCTCAGCTGGGAGGCGTGGCGGGCTCAGGGGAACACAACAACAGCAGGATCAAAATGGAGGGGAGGTCAGAGCAGGGCGCCGGGGGAAATCACACACAACAATGCAATCAAAGCAATGTAAGCGCTGTGGGATAATAGCGCTATGAAATTACGAAGCTTACTAAAAATGGAGCTATGCAGATATCACAACTTGGTTACAATGCAGCAATACGATACCACGCTGTGAGGAGCAGCGAGGGGAGCGATCACTCAAGGCGGAAGCAGCGAGTGAATCACAGCGCTGCGAGGTTTGGGGAATGCTTTTGGGTGCTTGTGGGAGGGCGGCTCAGCTGGGAGGCGTGGCGGGCTCAGGGGAACACAACAACAGCAGGATCAAAATGGAGGGGAGGTCAGAGCAGGGCGCCGGGGGAAATCACACACAACAATGCAATCAAAGCAATGTAAGCGCTGTGGGATAATAGCGCTATGAAATTACGAAGCTTACTAAAAATGGAGCTATGCAGATATCACAACTTGGTTACAATGCAGCAATACGATACCACGCTGTGAGGAGCAGCGAGGGGAGCGATCACTCAAGGCGGAAGCAGCGAGTGAATCACCATGGAGACATGTGCCCGCATACGTGCCGAACCCCCCCCCCAGACCCTGCGGATGTACGTGCCGTACCCCCACCCGTGTATGTACACCCGTGTATGTACGAGTCGTACCCCCACCTGTGTATGTACACCCGTGTATGTACGAGTCGTACCCCCACCCGTGTATGTACACCCGTGTATGTACGAGTCGAACCCCCACCCGTGTATGTACACCCGTGTATGTACGAGTCGTACCCCCACCTGTGTATGTACCCCTGTGTATGTACGAGTCGTACCCCCACCCGTCTATGTACACCCGTGTATGTACGAGTCGAACCCCCACCCGTGTATGTACACCCGTGTATGTACGAGTCGTACCCCCACCTGTGTATGTACACCCGTGTATGTACGAGTCGTACCCCCACCCGTGTATGTACACCAGTGTATGTACGAGTCGAACCCCCACCTGTGTATGTACACCTGTGTATGTACGAGTCGTACCCCCACCTGTGTATGTACACCCGTGTATGTACGAGTCGTACCCCCACCCGTGTATGTACGGTGCGTACCCCCAGCGCGGGTGTACATACACAGGTGGGGGTACGACTCGTACATACACGGGTGTACATACACAGGTGGGGGTACGACTCGTACATACACGGGTGTACATACACGGGTGGGGGTACGACTCGTACATACACAGGTGGGGGTACGACTCGTACATACACGGGTGTACATACACGGGTGGGGGTACGACTCGTACATACACGGGTGTACATACACGGGTGGGGGTACGGCACGTACATCCGCGGGGTCTGGGGGGGGTTCGGCGCATACCGGGCCCCCAATTCCGCTCGCATCGCGCCGTACTTTGCTTTTCCGGCACTTTTTGGGTGCCGTAAAAATATTGCCGTCCGGACTGGTGTTGGTACGATTCGTATTTCCTGGTTCGTGAAATGCAGCCTGCATGCGTCCCGACGTCACGTCGGCGCTGTCCCGGATCACATTGGTATGTGTTTTTACAGTCGGTCGGTGTTTTTTCCGACTCGTACGGAAATGGTGTTTCCGTACGAATCGTCCTTGCAAGTTTGTAGGGTTATTTTACCGGGTACGAGTCGGACAGAGAAAACCCTCCGACCGACGGTTCGTACCCGGTTTTTCCAGGATCGGAATCGGCACCTCTATTGTCTAACAGTAACACTGTTAGCTACAATACTGAGAAACCCCAAAAGAACAGTATTAAAAATGATATAAAAACAAATTATTATTATAAAAATGTTTTACTATTATATTACTACTCAAAAGCCTTCCCATCAAATGCAGTGTATTTATTAGGCTCTTGGGGATTTTTCCAATGCATTTAATAGAGTAAATAGGACCCCGGTTTGTAACATAGTAAGGCTGTATTTAACCTTCACACTATTGTCTACTTAAGAGTATTGTCTATTTGGTAGCAAAACATCAAATTGTACCATGTACAAACATCTGCTGGCGTTATACGCCCAGGTTTCTGAGCTCAAAGACCAAAGACTTGCAAAAACGTCAAGAGTCCTTGGAGTGATACTGGGTAAAAAATACAACTGTTTTTTACAATGCTAAGAATGTATCGTCTTTATGGTATAAATAATCATTAAAAGCTACTATTATTATTATTGATACTACTACTACTACTTCTAGTACTACTACTGCTACTACTATTACTAATAATAACAGGCAAAAGTATGGACTGTTACTCAGAGTTATTGAGGAAAAACAGGGGGATGTTTTATCTAAATGGGATACAATAAAGGTAGTAAAATGCTCAGTTTGTTACAGTTTACATTTGTAAACTATTACACAAACGAATACAAAAAAACACAGATATTGTAGGGTTATTTTCACAGGGAAACCTGTTTACCTCTGGAGTCTTGCCATTTTATATGAGGGTGGATTGGAGTGATTTAGTAGGAGGTTTTCTGTCTTTGGACCAGCTCTATGGATGAAACCGAAACTGCTTCCAGACTCAAAAGGACTGAAACCGATTTACTCCTGGATGTCTCAAGGATACAGTGGCCCGTTTTACCCATGTGCTGGAACAAGCTGTGTGATGAATGCTGATGGGATCACATGCGCGATGTTAGGCACTCACTGACGGTGAACTGTTTAAGGGGAGGAGCGACCAGGGCGACGCAGTGGGAGAGGGGCCCGATCTGAGCCCCCCCCCCCCAAGAAAGTTGCCATTTATTCCCCCAAAAGTCCTTGCCTCCCCAATGGGAAATGGAAGTGGTCAGAATGATGGTTCTGATAGTAACAGCAAAAAATAATGTTGAGAATTGTTGTTGCAGTACATATGTATGATGTTAAATCCTCCACCATGTCATAGATACACATGCAATGTTGATATGTACTTTCGACTATGCCACCAACTGGAAACAAAAGGATGGGGATACGTTTGAAAAATGTAATAAATAAAGTTTTTAAAATAGTCCTTGCCTCCTTCAAAAACTCATGTTGGTGCAAAATGCAGACCGCCTCTTGACGAATCTACCTTGTGCTTCTTTGTCCTGTGCCTCTCCAGCCCAAAAGGCAGTCTCTCATTTACAAGAGGAATATCCGTATTTGGTTTGTAAAGCGCAAACTACTCACCCTTGTGGGTCTTAAGGTGCTGGGGGTCGTCGTGGAAATTAAGAGTGCTATTGCCCAGAGTCACATGGTGCTGAGCTGAGCTGCCACAGGAGCAGGGGATCGAACCGTGAACCCTGTGCCCCCGAAGTCAGCTGCCCTGGCCGCTGCCTGCACCACACCTCTCCACCTATCCTCAAATAAATCTGTTTAACAATCCTTGTAGAATCAGTGGCTGCCTCCATAGAGCATTTAAAATCGGTTTGAAAGAAGTGGCTCTGCTGAGCATCTGTTGTCGTGCCAAATGGCAGTAACTTTACCACCCATGCATGTAAGTGCCACATCCATAGAAATCCATATTTTATATGGTAGCGTCTCAGAACCTCTGCCACAGGAGCTGTATCCACTCTCAGACTAGGACTTCAACATCAGTGACGTTACTATAGAAGTAGAAAAAACAGAACTGCATGCTCTCTCTAACGGGGCAGAATGATCAGGCTACGAAACAGGCGCTGTGATCAGACACAGTCTCAAATCCAAGCAGGAGATGGATCATGAAGATATAGGATCAAAATACACGTTGTAGATGCAACTCAGCCTCATACAATTTCACTCCTTTTCAAAGTGAAAACTACTTTCTGAGTAAGTCAAATTGATAACAAAAAGGACTGACAGTTCAAGGAAATATTCTTGATGAGGTAACGTCTCGTAGGAAGCACGCCCAAGCATGTGAAAAATATGTTTTTTTCTCATATTCAGTCGATTGCTTCTCTGTGGCTGTCAACTGAAAAGATGACATTAACTGTGGTGTCGTGAGTTTCCGTTTCACTATAATCCACACTTCAAGATGGAGGATGGCTCAATTAATGCTTCTGCTCTAACGCCAACAGTGCAAATGATTGTCTGCTCTCTTCCATCAATATCCACTTTAATCTTAATCTTTAAGTAATATACCTTTGAAATACTTTATGAAGTTCGACATCAATACGGACATCAGATAAAAGCACTGCGGCAAATGCTCCAGTTTTAGAACTTTGTAAAAGGGAGATCTACCATAATAGAATCCGAAAATATGCAAACATAAATTGGCAAACACATGAAAGAACATTTCATGTTCGTTGGCGCAGTTTGATTAAACTGACATTTTATGCATAGAGCAGCTTGCAAGGAATTTAAGGAAATCACAGCTCACTCACCAAAATATTGAATACGTTTTAGTGCAAGCATTGCTACATTTATTTCATACTCTTTCAATTTCCAAGGATTGAGTTTATACATTTTATATACTACATCGAAGGAGTATGCGACTATTTTTCTCCATATCTAAATACATCAGCATTTCTGTAGGAAAGTGCATATAGGCCGTCATTCGCGTGGGCAAGAAACGGATCAATATTTCTCCACATATAGGGGCATATTATCAAGGAAACGCGATAAATCTCGCATTTCCCGCTTTGCGCGATTTTGGCCAACGCTGGCTATTGCTGGATTAAATCGCAGAGATATCGCATTATTATCAACGCATATCTCCAAGGCGATTAAAAATCCGGCAATAGCGGCGAAATGCGGGATTATCGATGGGAATCCAGCGATAAACCTGCAGCGATAGGGGAATTCTTATTGATAGGGAGATGTGGACTTAGCCGTACAATCCACCTCCCATGATACAGATAGGCAAGTCAGGATTTTTGCAGACGTTAATTACCGGCGATAACCGCGGTTATCGCAGCTTTTTTTATCGCTTCGCAGTTCTGGGGCCGCATTGATAATAGAGCAAAGTTGTGTTTGCGAGTGTTTCCATGACGTATCAGTCAGGAACGCCTACTTTGCATGTCATTAGCGATATATATCGCTGACATGCAAAGTGGAAAAGAAATGACAGCTAACGTCTGTAATCCTGCGCTAACGCCTGTTAGAGCAGGATTGTTAATAGGGCGATTAAAATATTGCCGCTTTTTCAGCAAAAAGTGGCGATATTGCCCTTGATAATTTGCCCCATAGAGTTACTAATACCATGTGCAAATCCATAGCATTAAGCGTTGGACTCTGAAGATCCAATAAAATTCATGAATTACCTGGGGAATTAGTAATCCTGGGTTCGAATCCACCTGGCAGTTTCATGAGTTTTCCTCAGACTTTCAACCAGAGAATTTATCTACTTTTAGTAATCTTATGGTGAAATAAAACAGACCCGCAGATCTTATACTCCCAGGGAGGCCAGTAACTGCTGTTCGGACAAGGGTCTTTTCAATTATTTTACCATTTACCAGTTCCCAGGTTTTCTTTGGAAACAACAAGGGCTAGAAGATATTTACTTCCTTGATAATATGAAGAAGATAACAAAAAAACAGGACGACCCGGTTTGTTTAGGTGCTTATAAAACGAGTTTGTACTGCGATATTGTATACAAACACACATAAGTATGCTATGTATGCACATCCTTAGGATGACTAGGACTAAGTAATTCCTTTACTGTATTTTTTGTAGAACATATTCTCCTGGTATTTTTCATTTGGTAAACTAAGGTCCTAACACAACAACTTAATTCTCACTGGAAGTACATTCGTATCCATTGATATGCTGTTTAGATTTATTGCTGTTGCTGATACTGACATTCACAGCTTATAGTTTCTTTGACATCTGCCTGTCTTCCATGCCTTCTAAGTATGAGTGAAAGCACACTTGGTGGTCCAGTCACATATCCATGAGATGCATCAGGTATATATTAAAGATCAGGAGGGAGGAGGGAGGAAGGGCATCACGAATGGACCTTGAAAATCACCCGTGCTGACGGAGCATTGAAGATGGAGATGTTTTACTCAACAGAGTTGGACTGGCCTATCGAGCAATGTAAAGTCTACAAAAAAAACTACAATACTCAATCAATCAATCAAAATAACTTTATTCAATCTTATGCATTAAGATCATAAAAGTACAGAAATTCATAAAATACATATTTTAAAGTCATGGAACACTCCTATGACATTTAAATAAAACATAAAATAAGACACAAATAAAACACAGATAGGAACCATGTCAAAACTTTAGATAAAACACTGGTTAAAAACATGGTAAGTTTATTCAATATATCATAAGGTGATTAGTGTGGTGCGGAGACAAGTTGGATTGCAGACAACGGACCGATTTATCTACCATCCACTGACTCCAGCTATAACCGAATAGTTTTATATAAAAAGGAGCAGGTCAAGGCGACCTCAATTCACATTATAGATACTATAACATGCAGAACAGTCCCACGGACAATTGGAATACAGTTATGAACTCAACAATCTTCTTTTTGATAAAACCAGGCATAGTTAGGATGCAACAGAGAAATTTACATAAGGGTCAGGGAGCGTTTGGAGAAAAAAACAAAGCTGGGTGACATTGTACAAACGTATATTTAAAAAACAGTGGGCGAATATACTTTTACCGCGCACAAGTATAACATTTGCAGGAAAATATAAAATGGAGGTTAGATTGAATGGAAATGCTATCACAGGGACATACTGGAAGATCATTAATTGAGTATGACCCTGATGGGAAGCCCAACATACAAGGGATCAGATTTAGTCTAAATCTCAAGAGTACATATCGGTGTTGGGGATTCGTCACAGACACCAGATATGCATTTGCTTCCCCAAGGGCAGATGGAAGGCCCAAATATAATGCCACCATGGTTTTATTACAGTTTAATAAGTATCTATATTTATCCCTATGCTCTTTTGAGTAAAATGTGAGGTCTGCTATAGAGGTTTCTATACAACTAAGTGATTCAAAAAATAGTGATTCAGATTCCAATTCTGACAATTCAACATGAGCCTCACATGCCCCACAGACCAGCAAGGTACAACGGGGTCGGGAAGGCCAGGGAGAAGAGGAAGAGGAAGACGGGGTGCAGTCCGCAGGAAAACAAGACCAGCATCACTGAGGTGACAGACCACTACCATCAACTGACCCACAATCAGCCTACCTGGAATGCAGCCGGAGTGTTGAGGAGGCCAATGGAGGAGGCCAAGAGGTGCTGGCATGATGTGAAAACCCTAACCAGGCACCAAGACGCCACCAACAGGAAGGCAGCAACGGCGACAGGAGGTGGGAGCCCTGCGCCACAGGAGGAGCAGGAGGAAATGGAGGCCAGTCATCAGTGTGAAGACAGTGCAAGGTGGTGGGAGTACGGACACAGCCGAGAGGACCTGACAACAACAACAGGGTGAGTAACGACCAGGGACTGGGGGGACTGGGGGGACCGGGGAAGATGGGCACAATGGCACACATGCACGACGATGTGTAGCACACTGCACAACCACAATGCAATCACAGCACATCCCATGACAATGCACAAACACAAAGCAATCACAGCACATCCCATGACAATGTGGCACCAAGTGCAATATCGACACTGCAAAATTGGGGACATAACTGGGTCTGCACCTGGGCAGAAACAGGCCACTCACATTGAACAGAGCAGGAAACTGTGAGATGCATATGTACGTGTTCAACCTCACATCTGTCACGTAGTCCAAATGTCCACTGTCCCCCTCAAATTGCCATCCCTGCCCAAACAGTCACAATGTACATTGTCACACAGTCTGCATGGCAACCTGAACAATGCGCCAACATACATGTCAACATGCATCTCCCCTTCACATTGCAGCGGGACAAAAAACACCTCCTGCAGGTCAGACTAGATAACCCAGCAGTGATGCCCGAGACGATCACCACACCTTCGACTCCGATGCCCTACACCAGCTCATGAACATCACAGGCAAACCACCCCCAGGAGCATGGCAGCCAAGCTACATAGAGAAGACCCCAGCCCCCACATAGACCACACAGCAGGACGCACCCGCAACCACGGCTGGCTCCCAACACTCCACCTAGGCACACATCACATTCCAATGCCAGCTGTCAGAATGCCAAAAGGAGGTGACCGAACAGGTGCGGGTGGGCTCAGAGCTCATGGAAGCTGAACTGGACCACATACGTGGGTGTCTAAGTCCCATCAGGGACCACCTACACCCCACAAAGGAGACCTACACTGCGACAGAGACACATGCAGATGCACATTCCCAGCACAGAACCACGCCCAGGGGCACGCATATATCAGTCACACACCCACGTTGGTTCTGCATACGACGGCCCAGTACACCCCTCTTATCGTATCGAGTGGCTGATGACAAAGCGACATGTCCAAGCTCCGACCCGCTGCCTGCGGTGACATGTCTTCGTCCGCTGTACACAGCACAATGCAATGTCATAGGGCCATCATACATACAACAAGACCACAGGGACACACACATATATCATGTAGAACTGGCTTTGGGCACATGCACCAGGCTCCTTTATTTGCAGGGCCACATGTACAGTGACGCCTGTGCTGGATGTGTGTGGGGTGAGTATAATCCAGCCCACACGGAGTGCTTGGTGCTGGCAACAACTTGAACAGTGGACACCAGTGCAATGGAAACAGAAAACAACTGCATAATAAGAGTCAACTGCTGAGAAACATGGAGGGAACCGGAGCAAGGACACAGGACACCCAACATGCAAACAGAAGTGTCCGTGAGTTGCAGTGCACTGAGGTTGGGGCACCAGAGATGTGCACGCTCATGTGAAGAAATTGCTAGAATTGTGTCCCTTCGGGTTGCTACAGGGGGGGGTGTCACACCTTCCTCATTCGTCATCCCTGGTCTCCCACACTGCCTGAGGTGACATTGCAGCATGGGCTGTCCACAGCACATAACCAAAACAATAATGGAAGATGATTCGTGGTGCACTGATTTAGTGGCACCTGCAGTGCTGAGCAGGGGACCAGGCAGGAGATGGCATCCACAACATGTGCGAGAATCTCCGTCAGTCTGCCAGTACAACCGTTTCAGCACTGGCAGTTGGCGTTTGGAGTTGGTCCTTGTGGTGGTGGTGTGTGCCTCCTGCGGTGATGCGACGTCCGGGCCGGTCAGGGCTTGATTTGACGTGTGGGCCCTGGTGTGCCACAGTTGAGGCCGGAGCGGTACAAAAGGGGGTGGTGATGGACGGAGCATCAGAACCAATCAAACACTCACACCCAGTCAACAGATCTGGGTTTGATCCATCACCGTTCTTTAGCCCACTCTGCCACCCCAGTTCAGACATGGCCATATGCAAATCAGTCTGACCCTGTGCCTCATGGGAACAGTCCAGCCCGAACTGCCAAGCCATGCCTTCCCTGGACCGGAAACAAGCTTCCTAGGACCGGTTTCTGGCATTTCAGCCGTCTTCAGCCAGGCTTGCTTGAATCCAGTGGCAAAGTGAGCAAGGGACTCACGTCTGAGCATACCCTGCCAACTTATGGCGAACAAAGCGGTACAAAAGGGGGTGGTGATGGACGGAGCATCAGAACCAATCAAACACTCACACCCAGTCAACAGATCTGGGTTTGATCCATCACCGTTCTTTAGCCCACTCTGCCACCCCAGTTCAGACATGGCCATATGCAAATCAGTCTGACCCTGTGCCTCATGGGAACAGTCCAGCCCGAACTGCCAAGCCATGCCTTCCCTGGACCGGAAACAAGCTTCCTAGGACCGGTTTCTGGCATTTCAGCCGTCTTCAGCCAGGCTTGCTTGAATCCAGTGGCAAAGTGAGCAAGGGACTCACGTCTGAGCATACCCTGCCAACTTATGGCGAACCAAGCGGTACAAAAGGGGGTGGTGATGGACGGAGCATCAGAACCAATCAAACACTCACACCCAGTCAACAGATCTGGGTTTGATCCATCACCGTTCTTTAGCCCACTCTGCCACCCCAGTTCAGACATGGCCATATGCAAATCAGTCTGACCCTGTGCCTCATGGGAACAGTCCAGCCTGAACTGCCAAGCCATGCCTTCCCTGGACCGGAAACAAGCTTCCTAGGACCGGTTTCTGGCATTTCAGCCGTCTTCAGCCAGGCTTGCTTGAATCCAGTGGCAAAGTGAGCAAGGGACTCACGTCTGAGCATACCCTGCCAACTTATGGCGAACAAAGCGGTACAAAAGGGGGTGGTGATGGACGGAGCATCAGAACCAATCAAACACTCACACCCAGTCAACAGATCTGGGTTTGATCCATCACCGTTCTTTAGCCCACTCTGCCACCCCAGTTCAGACATGGCCATATGCAAATCAGTCTGACCCTGTGCCTCATGGGAACAGTCCAGCCCGAACTGCCAAGTTATGCCTTCCCTGGACCGGAAACAAGCTTCCTAGGACCGGTTTCTGGCATTTCAGCCGTCTTCAGCCAGGCTTGCTTGAATCCAGTGGCAAAGTGAGCAAGGGACTCACGTCTGAGCATACCCTGCCAACTTATGGCGAACAAAGCGGTACAAAAGGGGGTGGTGATGGACGGAGCATCAGAACCAATCAAACACTCACACCCAGTCAACAGATCTGGGTTTGATCCATCACCGTTCTTTAGCCCACTCTGCCACCCCAGTTCAGACATGGCCATATGCAAATCAGTCTGACCCTGTGCCTCATGGGAACAGTCCAGCCCGAACTGCCAAGCCATGCCTTCCCTGGACCGGAAACAAGCTTCCTAGGACCGGTTTCTGGCATTTCAGCCGTCTTCAGCCAGGCTTGCTTGAATCCAGTGGCAAAGTGAGCAAGGGACTCACGTCTGAGCATACCCTGCCAACTGATGGCGAACAAAGCGGTACAAAAGGGGGTGGTGATGGACGGAGCATCAGAACCAATCAAAGACTCACACCCAGTCAACAGATCTGGGTTTGATCCATCACCGTTCTTTAGCCCACTCTGCCACCCCAGTTCAGACATGGCCATATGCAAATCAGTCTGACCCTGTGCCTCATGGGAACAGTCCAGCCCGAACTGCCAAGCCATGCCTTCCCTGGACCGGAAACAAGCTTCCTAGGACCGGTTTCTGGCATTTCAGCCGTCTTCAGCCAGGCTTGCTTGAATCCAGTGGCAAAGTGAGCAAGGGACTCACGTCTGAGCATACCCTGCCAACTTATGGCGAAAAAAGCGGTACAAAAGGGGGTGGTGATGGACGGAGCATCAGAACCAATCAAACACTCACACCCAGTCAACAGATCTGGGTTTGATCCATCACCGTTCTTTAGCCCACTCTGCCACCCCAGTTCAGACATGGCCATATGCAAATCAGTCTGACCCTGTGCCTCATGGGAACAGTCCAGCCCGAACTGCCAAGCCATGCCTTCCCTGGACCGGAAACAAGCTTCCTAGGACCGGTTTCTGGCATTTCAGCCGTCTTCAGCCAGGCTTGCTTGAATCCAGTTGAGGCCGGAGGCTGCGGACAGCACAGGGCCACAGACACATGGCGTTGATGACCCCAAGGCCATTGCCTCAGAGGCCATCCAATATCTCAGAAGAAGGGGTCCCGGACCTGACCAGCACATAGTTAGTGGCCCCGGATGGACAGCGGCCAGCACAGGCACCCCGCCACGGAACGGTGTCTTGCGGTGCAGTCAGATGGGCCACGCAAGCTGAGCGGGTCATCATCAATGTCCGAGGTGTATGTGGCGGAGGGTTGCGGAGGACAGTGGAAGGTGTCCTCCAGGGCATGACGCAGAGGTTTGATGTTATCCGGAAGCAGAAAATGGGGGAGTGGAAAGCGACAGCTTTGTTGCCAACACCAATTAGGCATCAGCTACATTAGGATGAAAACTAACCCCCAGTCCATGGACTCAGACGCCACCAAAGTTCAACCAGAGTGTGTCCATGAATGTCAGGGAACAGACTTAGTGGCACCGGTGCTGGGAGGGGATGCAGTCTGCGATGATGCCGGTACACTGATATGAACTCTGCCATTGCTAAATCAAAACTCTGTAACCTACTTGTCCGTAGTGTAGTCCCGTGCTCTCCATGCCACTGGAATCAAGCTATCCTGGCTGAAGAGGGGTGAAACCCTGAAACCGGTCCTAGGATGCTTGTTTCCAGTCCAGGGAGGACCTGGCTTGGCAGTTCGGGCTGGACTGTTCCCATGAGGCACAGGGTCAAGACTGATTAGCATATGGCTGGGTTCAAACTGGAACGGCATGGTGAGCAAAAAAACGATGGATTTAGGCCCATATCTCTGTACTGGGGTGAATGTATGACATTGTTCTGCATTCTGTCCACCAACTGTTGTTTTTGCAGAAGGCAGTAGTCACCAGGGGACAACAGACATGTCTCATAGGAATGCCATGCACAGAGTTGATGGCACCACATCGAAGGGAGTACACTGACATAAGATCTGCAATAAACATATGTACTCTGCCATCGTGTAATTAAGACTCAGTTCCAAATGTGTGACCCACTTGACCATAGTGTAGGTCGGGTGCAGCAGTAGAGTACGTCATCGAGAAAGGAGTAAAGCGGGCCTGTGTCATTGAGGCCGTGATGGTCTGAGAGGCCGCCAGGGTCGTGGGCCACGGGCTTGGAGCTTGAGCCGGCACGTGGTGGGCCCTTCTTGCAACACGCCGGTGTCGGCAGGTGATCAGTGTGACCTGGCTGTGCAGGGGCAGGCCTGACGGGTTCAGGGTCCAGTGGGCCGGGGTACGGCAGGCGCACAGGATTGCAGGCAACTCCGCCCAGGTGGATGGCGTCAGCCTTGTGGTGGGTTGAGAGGTGAAACCCGGGCAGAGACATTGAGCATTCCGGTAGAGGACCACATCCAGGGCTACGAGCTTTTTATTCACACCCCTACACTGCCCTGGCCTACACTGGGCCATCCCACTCCGCTCACACTTACGGGGGGGACGTAACAGGCAACATTTCCACATATTCCCCCACTGGCTGGGGTGACATGGTTGCGTCCACTGTCCACTACACTCCACACATCAGCGGTGTATGTCGCCATGGGTATGTGAGTGTGTTCTGCATACTGCGGTCTGTCCAGCACATTGCCGCCACTCTTGGCATTGTGTACTTTCCCAATCATGGTTCTCCTGCTTCCTTCGCAGATGCCTGGTTCCCACCTCTCTCCACAATCCACTATTGTGTGGCTGGGGTGCCATGCCGTTGAAGGCTCATGTTCACGGCTTGCCCAGGTTAACATTGTAAGTTGTTCTGTTGTGTCTGGTGGGTGGGCATGTTATTTTTCATGTTGTATGTGATTTTGTGACGTGTGTATTGCCAGAGTTGTGAGTTGCATGGTTGTGGAGTTGAGGTGTGTGGGGTATTCATTTGGAACTTGCCAAGGGGCTGTGCATTTCCCTTGGTGCCATCCTGGTAGTGCTGGTTGATGAGGGACTGTCGGAGGATGAAGGAATCATGCACACTGGCTGGGTAGTTGGCGACGACATTGGTGAAGAGTCCCTGGTGGTCCACTATTACATGCACATTGATCGAATGTGTGTGCTTTCTGGTGCAGTGATTGTGTGTTGTGTCGCCAGGGCGCACAAGTAGGACATGTGCGCTGTGGATTACCCCCAACACGTGTGTGCATCCAGCTATGGCATATGGTCCTTGCTTGGTCTCCAGCGGATCCTACGCATTATGGTGGACCTATAGATACTAGGGTACCAGGCTGATGATGGCACCCAGGACAGGTGTGAGGGACTTGGATGCGGCTGGCTGTGAGACTCCTCCGACTCTGGCGGGTGTTGGTCGGGGGTACCAGAGGCCAACAGGTGCAGCTTTGTGTGGGGTGGGATGTTGGTTGTACGCTGTGTTGATGCTGTCGGCCTGTTGGGCGATGATGGTCAGGATGCGGAGGATGGTTGTCCTTTTGAGCCTGTAGTGGGCAATGGCATCCTCTGGTGTTAAGTCTGTGAGGCTGGTGTGTTTCCTGTGGGTCCGCTGTCTTTGTCCGTGCTTCCTCTGTGGTGGTCTGGGGATGTGGGGGGTTCCGGGGGGTGGTGGGATCCTGGGTGTGGTGGCGGTGGGTGTTGCCCCATTGGGGCTCTGGGCTGCATGTTCAGTTGCCTGGGTGCATCTGTTGTTCTTCATGTTTGGCTTTGGGCTGTGCTCCCTTGTCTGGTGCCGGTTGTCGTACGACTTTACACCAGGTCAGAGGAGGTGTTAGTTTCCTGGTGCTACCGCGTCTTATTGCCTGTTTTGTGATCTTATCACTGATGTGGCTGGTCGTTGAGAATGTTGTGGAGTGGTGTTGTCGCGGCTTTATGCTCAGGAACGCCTACTCTACATCCCATTAGCGATAGTTGCCGGGGTCATCTGTGGCGATGTTTTGTGAGGATGTTATCACCGGAAAACTGGTGATATAGGCTGTTTGCACCAGCTTGTGAATGGGGTAATGAATTTATCGTGACTTTGGAAGCGATAAAGTGCCGATAACTTGGCGACAGCACCATGAGAATATGGCCCACAGTTGTTTATCAGTTTTTGCAGGGCTTAACCTGTCCTAGCGACCAATATGGCGTTGTCAGCATATAACAAGATAGGAATATTTTGTGTACCATGGGCACGTCAGTCACCTCATGATTCAATGCTGATTCCATGCCGTTGGTATATAGTGAAAACAAAAAATGGGCTAGGATGCATCCCTGCCTAACACCACGGAGAATAGGGAAAGATCTTGTGCATTCGCCCTGGCTGCCACACCTAACACATGCAGAGACCTGGGAGTATAATTGATGGATAAAAAGTATAATATCATCCACTCCCATGTCTTTCAAGATGTTTCATAATTTACTACAGTATTCAAAAAAGCCTATAAAAAGCAAAAAATAGTTTGTCACCCTAAGTGGGTTGTTACGCCCAGATCTGGGTCCCATTCACACTGTGCCACTGAAACAGAGCTATACGTAACGAGGGAGAAAATGGTCCTGGGATGCTTGTGTTCCAGGTCAGGGAGGACCTGGCCTGGAAGTTTAAGTTAATGAACTGTTCCCACTGGAACAAGGACAAAACTGATTTGCATTTGGCTCTGTCAAACCTCAGGTGGCATGGTGTGCAAAATAACAATGGACTGCAATGCGGCCCAAGTGATCATCAGTGGCTGACATTAATCCAAGCATTCCATCCATCACTTTTATTCCTACGTCAGTGTGTCGCCCTAAGTGGACCCGGGGGTGCCCAGACATAGGTTCTGTGCACACTGTGCCACTGGAACCAAGCTAATCCTGGCTGATGAGCACTAACTAGGGTGAATAGAGTACTTTGTTGCTTGTGTTTCGGTTCAGGGAGGCCCTGGCCTGGCAGTTGGGCTGGACTCTCCATATGGCTGGGTCCAAACTGAGATGGCACAGTGTGTGAAATAACAATGGTCTGGAATGTGGCCCGAGGGTAAACATCAAGTTCAAAATATCAAGAGACAGAAATTCCAGAAAAAAATATCATGATTCAAAATATCGTGATGCAAACATATCACTGTCAAAAATAACATTTTTATGGGTAAGTAATATTGCTTTTAAGAATATTGTTGTTTTCAATATCATTTTTACTAATATAGTTGCAAAAAATATTGTTTTGTAATTATTTTAATGTATTTTAGTTAATATATTAATTTTATGTATTGCCATTGTTTGTATAATTGTTATTCATTTTTTAAAATATAGTTTGTAATTTTATGCCATTTAGAATTTTTTATCAATTGTTAATAGCAATTTATAGAGTTTGGTACGGGGAGACGATGGGTTTGCAGGCAGTAAATTGTGAAGTAAATTATGTAATAATTAATTAACAATTGATATTATTTATTAATTCATTATTTAATAGATTCATAATTATGTAAATTGTTAATACTGACTTATGTTAGTTATATTTTAGGTGCAAGTTAATTAGTTTGGAGGGTTGTGAGGTGGAAAGTTAATTAACAAATAGCTACCAAATAATTATTGTTTAATTAGTTATTTAATTGATTAGTAATTATGTACAGTGTTTATTGCTGATTTATTTTAGTTATATTTTAGGTGTGGGCTGCTGAGTTTGTAGGAGTATAGGGTGGGAAGTTAATTAAGCAATAATTAGTTAATAAATACATATTTATCATTATCTAATTGTTTCGTTGATTATTATTTATAAAAATGGTATAATACTGATTTATTTTATTTATATTTTAGGTGCAGACTGCTTGTTAGTAGAAGTATAGGATAGGATGATATATAAATGAAATTCTATATTTTGGCTTATTTCATTACTATGTACGATAATTAAGTTATTAATAATTATGTAATTGTTCCACTGTTGATTTATTTTTCTATTGATTTTAGTATTTATATGTGTAGTACCCACTAGTTCACATATATTTTTATTGTGGTGTTTTACTTTTTTGGATGGGTTGGTTGGGAAGAATATATATATATTTGTGTGTGTGATTTGTGATTTATTAATTGGTATTTAATTATGTAATTTTTAACAATTTATAACTTTTTACCATGTTTTATTTATTTTATGGTGTTTGTGAAAGTTTGCTTATGCCATGAAATTTGTTATTTTAATTGTTTTTATGTATTAATTGAAATTAAATCTATTACTAAAGATTGTATCTTCTTTTTGGTAGTTCGAGAAGTTGAATTTATTGCATGTAATTTGATTTTTTCTTTTCTTTCTCTTTTATTTATAAATGTAATTGTTTTTTATTTTTTGAATACATATACATGTATTTATTTTTAATGTTAATTAATAATGTCTAAATTAAGAGTTCATAATTTTTTCTACAATAATAGGATTTTTCCTATATGTAATGCATTTGAATTACTTTCCCTACTGTTGCTTAGACTGGAGAAGGAATAGTAAATCTAGCCCAGCCAAAGTCAAATTCTTTCCCTACTGTTGTGAAGACTGGAATAGGAATACTAAGTTGAATGCCTCCAAGGTCCAACACTTTTTCTACTCTTCTGTTGTTTGGAGTGGGAATGCTCTAGTACTAACCAGTAATCTTTATTACTCTGGGTCCCGTTGTCCTTGTCCTATTCATTATAAAGTGAAGATAACCATCTCCCGACAGAAAAAAAGACCAGAGGAATGCTGGGACCCTAACCCCGCCCCTCCCAGTGGGAGGACATAACCAGCACTTACCCAGCATACCGCCTGAACAACAAAGCTCCCACAGGAAGGCCGGCCGTCCGGGAGGGAGGGCTCGGCATATGAATGGTACGATGACAACAGGACCTGGAATAATAAAGATTACCAGTAAGTAATAGAGCATTACCCCCAGGTCTCGTATGTCCTCGTCCCATTCTTTACAAAGTGGAGTATACCAAATCAGAAAAACGGGCCTTCCAAACCCTCAAGCACACCCAGGAAACCACACCAAAGGCAAGCAACCCAAGGGAAGCAAAAGGGAGAACAGCAGGAAACAACAGACAATGCACCCAGACAGGAAAGCACCCCACCAAAACAAACAGGAGACGACCAAGCCGAAGAAGAGGACAACCCACGAGGGCAGCCAGCACACACCAGGAGCACCCCCCGGAGCGAACAAGGAAAGGGGAGAACACGCCAAACAAAAAAACAACAAAGGCAGCCCAAAACAAGAGGACAGCGAGGAGGCCAAACAAAGAAGAAGAAGACTCCCAATGGCCCAACCGGCCAGCAAGCCACAACAGGCCAGTAGGGATACAACCAAGGACCGGAAACAGGGACCAAGGACAACAGAAGGTGACAACGACAGGAAGGAGTCAGCCTCAAAGAAAGGAACAGTGAGGGTGTAGTGTAGTTCCTATATCCCTGATAGGCTCTGCGCATTGGAATAACATACACTATAGATTTGACATAGGACTAAGGTCAGTATGTCTCTATCGAGTATATTAAACTTAATTACTTGCGTGTGCCAGCTAACTCAGAGGTCACTAGAAACTTCTCGAATATACAAGAAGGGATTAGTCTCTGACAAACGCATAAACATGACAACTTTGTTTCCTTTTAGAATCGGAACAGTCTCAGAATCATGGAAACAATAGATAACAGTTTGACTCGTGCATGCTTCGTTTCTACAGAGTTGCAAAGAAATAGAGAGGCGGGCGTTTCAATAAAAGGGTATATTGAACAGTCTTATTTCTCATGCAAGAGATATGAATTGCTACAATCCTAAGAGAGACTGTGAAGTACAATATGTATGAGGTTAGCAGTAAGATAAAATAATACTGCAATAGCATGGTTTGTGGCTATGACATATATTAATCAAAATACATACATAAATAACATAAGCTAAAATGTGATACTCATCTGATGCTTCTAAATTGTTCTACCCCAGTGTACCTAACCTAAGTGCAGTACAAGGTTTGAAGTAGGTGCCATTTCTTAAGTATAGCTAGCTATATTTTAGTTTAGCGAAGAGTTGCCAAAAGTTTCTCTAAGTTCTAGTCAGCTCGATACCTTAGAATGAGAGAGGTTGGAATCTCTTTTCTGGACTCGATAGTCTAACCCCCCGCAAGGGATGTCAGAGAGCACTGGAGCTGGATTCTCTGCGAGGAGGATGGCAGTGTCAGGTCAGTGCATCAGGCTGGAACTCGATCTCCTTCCAAACTTGCCGTGGCGAACCGCGTAGTCTGGGTTGGATCGAATCCTCCGGGAACCGCAATTTGCCAGGGCAAGTGTTGGTATATTTATACCTTGAAGGTTTCTAGGAATGCCAGTATTGACATAAAGGTCGGGCAGAGGAACGTCATGAATGAACACCTAAGGAATAGATGTTCATGCATACTTAATGAGTTCTTGGAGAAATCAATATTCAAACTGAGGGAAATTCCTAAAGGCTTAAGAGTCTGGTTTTCCAAGATTTCGTTGTAACGTGGATGGACAGATGTAGGTGGCCATGCCTGTATTTGGTTTGTACGGACAATGTCTAAATAAGGGCCGGATTTCTATGTCCAAATAAGGGCAATGTGACTTGTACCTATATAAGGGCATAAATCGGGAAACCGATATACGGAATCTAAATCTGCACACAACAAGGGTATATGTGACAGAGAACACACAACCCAGGACACACACAGGATCAGAACACAGAACCCATGGAGCAAGAAACTGCGACCGCAACCACTAGGGCTCGGTGACACCAACCAGAGAAAACCGGAACAGGGAACCCAGGCCAACCAAAGGGAAACCCCAACTCGCCAAATGGAGGAGAGCACACCAAAAAGGCGACCAGGCCAAAAAGGAAGCCGAAAAGGAAATTCCCCAAATAGACCCCAAATGCAAAGGCCCAGAAGGGAAACAGGTACCAAAGCAACCAACACCCCGGACCGCAGCGGATCAGAGAAGACGAAGCCCAATAGGACACGGCCAAGGGAGCCCACCAGACAAACGGCCAACAAGCCCAGCACTACCAGGGATGCATACACCCTGCAGCAGCACAGACACAGAGCGAGGCCCTTCAAAAACAGAAGGGAGGCTGAGACAGACAAAGGGAAGAAAGGAAGGCCCCACAGCTCCTCACGCAACCAGGCACAAAGGACTAAAAGGTCCAACCAGAGGACAAACCCCAACACCACCGGATAGCCACACTGGAGAAAGCAAAAAGGAAATAGTGCCAGGGCCAGTCAACAGGATGGAGGCACAAAACCCAAAAGACCACCCAAGGGAAAGACCACCCACACCAAACCAGGAAGGAGGGAAGCACGCAGGGAAGATAGGAGCAGGTAGACAGGCAAAGACAGGCCCAGACCGAACCACAAGGCCACAACAGCAGGAACACCCCAAACCTCTGGACCCGACAGCAGTGGGACCAGCCATCCAACAGGCGGTGAGCACACAAGCCAGGACACCAACACCAGGAAAAGGGACTGGGGGATGCCAGGCAAAACACACCTCTGAGCCAGCACAAACGTCACAGCACAGTCAGTGAAACCAAGGAGGTACATGCCAGAGGCGAAGCCGAACCAACTGAAAGCCGGCAGATCAGGGGCGACCGGAAACAGCTCCTGGACCGCCAACACACAAGGGGAAAAGAAAGAAGAAAACCCACAGCGGCGCAACGCAGGGGTAACCAAAACCAGGCAACGGAGGGGCCTGGGACCCCAATGGCCGCAGGACCATGCCATTGAGCAACAGCCCCAGGCAGACAAAGCACAAAAAGGGAAACGCCCAAGAAGCATCCAAAACCAGGGTCCCCACACAGGCACGAACAAGGCCAGATATAGGCCAGCACCCAGGGGCAAACAGGGTGGAAAAGCCGCAGGCCACAAGAAGAGCCAACGTAGGAGGAGCGCAAGGGCAACGAGGTAAGACAACAAAAGCCCAGAGCCCAACACCTGCCAAATAAACCCAGCAGAACAAGGCAAGAAAACTTGTGCACCCCACCAGGGGCGAACCAAGCCTGAGAAAAGAGCCATAGACAAGAAAAGGCCCAGGAGTGCGAGCAAGGGAGCACATGAGGAAGTATGTGACCACCTCAGGAGCGTGAACAAGCGAGCAGCACAAAGCGGAGCAGGCCCAGCAGAGAAAGGAACCAGCGGCCACCAGGCACGGGTAAGCAATAAAGCAATGGGGGCCAAAACCCACTGAGACACCGTGACAGGACACCCAGGAAGCACACAGGCAAGGATGCAGGGCCAAGGAAGGCGACTGTCCACGCACCACTGTGCACGGTGAGGGACAGCAGAGGAAGAAATGCAGAGCCACCATGCACACAGCCGAACCAGCGACAACACCGAAGCAGGGGCTGAACCTCCCCCCCCAGCGACTACTGCCGGGCCAGAAACACAGATGTGAAGTCGACCCCAAGGCACGAACAGTGGCGTCCCAGCACCAAAGACAGGAGACCAGCTGTGAGACCACAACCATTTCCTTGAACAGCGTGAAAAACAGGTGCAAGGCACAGCAACAGCACCAGGCACCCAGGCGGACCCCGAAACATGAAGAATCGCAGAGAAGAGGAGACCAGGCGCCAACAGCCAGGACACAGCACCAGAGAAAGACAACACAGCCAACACATCAGGGGCACAAGCCCTAGACACCCAGGGACCGGCAACACCAAAAATACCCCTGAGCAACAAAGTCAGCATCGCAGACAGGACAACAGCAACGTGGCACACACCCGGGGGGACAGGAGACATGAACAAGGCCCTAAACCCCCCCCCCCCTAAGCCAGCCCAAGGCACACCAACAGCAACCCTGCCCGGACCGGAAGAGCAACCAGCCCAGGCTCCAGGCACACTGGGGCAGCAAATACCAAAGCATGGTGGGCCAACACACTGCTGAGGAAAAAAACCATGCGTGGAACAAAGAAGAGAAGAGCCAAGAACCATAGGACGTCTGAGCCTCCCGCAGACTCGAACTCCGCTCCCCAGCCGAGCCGGGAGCCACACCCCCTGCAGTTAAAGAATCACGCTGTGATCCCTGATAAGGATGCAAGCCCAGGGACCCATCAGGGACACGTTGATGCACTGCGACAGCAGAAAAGAGTAACTGACCGCACCCGTGCACAAGTGGGCTCCATGCGGTTGCAGCGCACACATGAACATGAAAGAATACAGAGGGCAGGAATAGCCACTTCCGCCAGCTGCAGCCTAGGCCGCCGAATGAAAGAGGCAGACAGAGCACACATGGAAGAGGACTGGCACGCACAATAGACATCCAGAGGCAGACCCCTAGCCAAGTATGGCACAACAAAGTAACACCGCCATGCAGGACTCACCGGGGGGCAGGAAACAGAAACAAGAACTCCCACTGCCACCAGCCAGCCCAAGGCCCCCGACCAGCATCCACGCCAGGGCAGGAGAAGCAGCAGGAGAATCAGCAGGAGCAGCACGTCTTCCACCCGGCCAGGCTGCAGGAAGACGCACACCACAACCTGGAAGAAACTGGGAGGCTGGCGCACCAGCCGCAAAGGGCCGGCCAGCAAGCAAGAGCCAGCCAGGAACATCCCAGCCTCCCAGCAAGCCCAGCAGACTCGCCGCCCGTACAGCCAGACAGCCAGACTGGGAAGAGGAAGAAGAAAAACATCACTCCAGCCCCAGGAGCAGCACCAGCCCCTCATCTCAATTCTGTCTACAGACAGAAAAAAAGAACAGGCAGAATGCTGGGTAAGTGCTGGTTATGTACTCCCAGATGGAGGGCCGGGGTTAGGGACACAGCATTCCTCTGGTCTTTTTTTCTGTCGGGAGATGTTTATCTCCACTTTGTAATAAATGGGACATGGACATAAGGGACCTGGGAGTAATAGTAAATCTAACCCCTTTGAAGTCTAACACTTGCCCTACTGCTTAGCTGACAGGAGTAGGAATAGTAAATTTAATACCTTCAAGGTCCAACACTTTCCCTAGTGTTGTGTTGCTTGGAGTGGGAATAGTAAATCTACCCGCGCCGAAGTCCAACACTTTCCCTACTGTTGCACTGTTTAGAGTAGGAACAGCAAATCTAATCCGTCCTAAGTCCAACAGTTTCCCTACTGTTGCATTGATTGGAGTGGGAATAGTAAATGTAACCCCTCTGAAATGCTTCACTTTCCATACTGTTGCGCAGACTGGAATAGGTAAGGTAAGGTACATTTTTATTATGCTTGATTAATCAAAACCATTGCATACATTAAGAATATGTCAAATAAAAGTATATTGCTTAATTAATAAAAACATCATATACATTGAAAACATTTTTAAAAAAGTATCTTACTCCTAGGCAATAAAAAGGCAGTATTTCAAGACCCACGTTTTTGTCACCAATAACAATTCAAAAGGATAGGAGATGAATCATAAGCCTAGGCTCCAGTTGTTAAATTGTCTGCTCCATGCTCTATAGAGGTTGTTCCAGCTTGTAACTATTCTTTTACAGGTTGTTCCATAGCCAACCTGGGCAGGTTTTTCTGTTTTTTTTCAGTTATATCCAAAATTTCTGTGAGCCGTCAGTTTAGCTGTATTCTTTCTGTGCTAAAACACAACAATGCCGCCTCTCTACAAGACCTAACTCCGTGCGGCCTGAACATTGGTTTTCGTAGGGTTTCCTTATGTCCCTTAGGTTGTTACAGATGCAAATGATATGATCAAATCCTCCACACCATGACCACACAAACGACAAAGCTGGTCAACTCCTCTTTTCTCCCAAGGAGGTAGAAACTGTTTGATAGGGCCTACCCCCAAACGGAGTTTTAGGAATTTTTCCTTAGTGGTGGATTTTATTCCCATTTCCAAATAAGGGTGGGGTTTAAGGACTTTGTACGTGTTTAGTACTACCCAGCTGTGAGATCGTTTAGTTTGTGCTTTTTTATCCTCTAAGGCGGATATTAAATGGGTAGCCTTTGTTACAGCTATTTTTAATACAGGATGAGAGATTGAAGTATTGAAGCATTACAAAGGTCTGTCAGATCTAAAAGTTTAATGGATTCCTGCAGATACTGGTGATTTTTCTGGACTGGAATAGGGAGAGTAAATCTAACGCCTCCAAAGTTTAACACTTTCCCTACTGTTGATTAGATTGGAGTGAAAATAGTAAATTTAACACCTCCAAAGTCCAACCATTTCCCTATTCTTGGGCATAGTGGAATGAGAATAGTAAATCAAATTCATTCAAAGCCCAACCCTTTCCCTACTGTTGCATAAAATGTAGTGGAAATAGTTATCTAATGCTCCCAGACTCCAATACTTTTCATAAAATTGGTTGAATATATTTTATAGCATTATTTTGTATGTTTTATATCATTAGTTTTTTCATATTTCCTTTAAATGCTGAGGGTATTTTAAGTAAAAATGTTTTTTAGGGATTTTACATTTTTATTTTTGTAATGGCTAAGATAATTCATATGTTTTGCAATTGAATTGCTTATATTTATGTTTTTTTATTTGTGTATCTATGATATATAATATAATGTGTATATATACATATGACTTTTATAGTAGTAATATTTGAATAATAAAATCAAAATAATTATATCTATTTTAAATTATTGTGTTGCACTATATATATATAAATATATATATATATATATATATATATATATATATATATATATACTCTTGGGTGTGTATTTATATACCTATATATTTATATATATATAGTATTAAATGTAAGTGGGATATATTTAATCAACATTATATTCATGTTATATATTATAATGTTTAATTTGTACTATTTTAAACTGTATACATATGAAAAAATCTATATTTTTGTATGTTGTTGAACGATATTAGTCTCAATGAATTTGTTTTCCCAATATGTTTGTACTTACCATCAAAAGTATAGGAACACGATTTTGTAGTAATTTATATTATTCACGCAGTATTTTTGTCAACAATTCTTTTTACCACCATATTGTGGCAGTGATCTGGCACCAAGTGATTTCCAATGACTGAGATTGATTCAATCATTCCATCTATCACTTTTTTGTATACCTTATTGAGCAATAAGGCAGTGTCGAAAGGGCTGGTCCAACAGGCCATTATGAGAAGGCATTTCGCTGTTTGTGAGCCTGGTTTATGGTCGGCTGAGCTCCCTTTCGCAGTTCATTTACCATAAATTAGAAAGATTAATTTCAAGCAGTTTTCCATAACTTGCAAAACACCTATGCAGTATGTATTTACAAGTTTAAATTACCGCAATTTGCAAACATGTGTCACTTTTTTAGCTATCTAAATCACTAATTGGGTCACTTTTATTTTGATGCCAGGGCCTATATTCTGTCTCAGTCTGACCCTGCTAGTCACTCTTCCAGATATCCTAACAGATAAAAATGACTAACCCAAGAAAGCCTGTGACTCCAAGATCACAATTACCCACCTAGACCTACAAAGCTCGAACCGACATGAGTAAAGGGTAAAAATGTAGGAGGGACTCAAGGTCACTGGTAATAGCTAGGTGACATTCAGTATGCTGCCCCAAGTTGTACTAAAACAAAATATCCCATAATGACGAAAGATATAGTAATAGGGCCTCTTTGCTTGACAACTTGCATTAACAGTGTTAGGCTGAACCCTCAATATGGGGAGTTGTGAAAGAAAAATCAGAAGATGAAGTTTGCATTGTAATCTGTGAAACTACATAACATAAGTAAAAGGTTTCTTATTGGATACTTTTAGAAAGGACCAGAACTTTGTTGCATTTTTCAAAGCTGTCTCTTCATGCATTTCTTTACCTTTGAACAAAAAGCCCAAGTAAATCCACCAATTTTTAACCATGGCAGCAAAGTAAAGCAAAACATGGAGTGGCGATTGGTGAATAGCAGTGTATGATAGACTAAAGCACCCAAAGAGCAAAACTTTCAGAACAAAACGCCATAGTATAGCTTTTACTATGTTATTGTAGCTGCTAAGTAAATGCAAGAAAAAAGACATACAACATGATGATATCTTTCACACATCGCGTTGTGTGTGGAGTCTATAAAAACAACTACTTGATGCCCTATCACTAAAACCTAATCGGAACACCATAGGACAATGGAGCCATCCTAAAAATAACCCGGCATTGATGGGTAGCCTATCCAAAACCCTAGCAAACAGTGAAAAACACATATAAACAAATGGGTGAAGCGGTCTGATCCACAGCCCTCTCTGTCTACTTCTTACTGAACTTTTTTTTTTTAAATTGATGATATGGGTTTATAATACAAATAAAGTGTCTGCATCCAGACCTAAAAAACAGACTGCATAGAAAAGTGTACAGAATGCTAATGCACAGGATACAACATATGATGCAAGATACAGATTACTGAAATTAATAAAGGCTTCAGAAAAAAGATTTCCTTGTCGACATAATACTGCTGGAGAAGTTTTGCTTAGCTTTCAAGTGGGCTTTAAGCATTGTGTATGTGGGACACTAGCTGACTCTTCCACCTCTGAGAAAACAGTTCAACAAATCAAAGGTTGTTCTGCAGGGTTTATCTTTTAGGGAAAATACTTTCTTAATAAAATTGCGCTATTATAAGTTTTAAATTATGCATAATCCATTAAGGTCACAGAACACCGGCATGACATTGTATATCGTAATTATTTTTAAAAAGTACACAGGGGCAAGTCCCTCTAAAACGTGTGTTTCCGCAAGGCACAAAACATTTCTGCAGCTCCTATTATCATCCATATTGAATGTCTAGAATGTTATATATATGAGGCAGATGCATGAACTGAAGGGAGGCAGGACACGAACGCAAGATTATAGTTTTTATTTAATAAGTGTAATCTATAAAATAACCAGAAACTGATGTTCTTGAGTGGATTTAGAGATCAGATGGAGACAACAATTTAGCATAAAAACCTTTTTAAGAACTCAGGAAAACATGGTAGGGAAAAATGAAGCCACGTAACTAAAAAAATAAATGTTTGTTTTGAAAAAGAACAAATAACTTCAACTCAAAAAACCAGGAAGAAGCAATGTTAATTAAATTGTGAAAAAAGATAGCAATTGAAAACCAGATGGGAAATAATTTTCAATTTAAATTTTAGATTAGGAAATATTGTTATTCTCTACCTGGTACTGTACTCGAAGGGACGTTTACTCACGGTTGACATATATTACATCTTGTTCTTTGTAACTAAAAATGTGTGAGAGCAAACCACGGTAAATGACAATCATGGCGACTTGGTAGGGGTAAACATATTTCCGATGATTTTAAAGAATGGGAAAACTATTTTTTTAAAAAATTCAGTAATAGAGGTAAAAGTAATTTCTCATGGAATGGTTCTGTGCAAGTTACATTCTAGCCTTTGTTTCTGATACAATAGAACACAAGAAGCCAAATCGCTGAATGTTTTTATCCTTGTCAACATTTTACGCGTTTTGTGTGGTCATTTCACATGTGAATATTCTAACCTAAATACATATTCGTATGATTAGGCATAATTTAGAGGGAGGAGTTTGAAATATCTAAAAAAGTAAACAAGTATTGGCAATACCAAAAGGTCTGGCTTTTAATTAGTGAATATGTGTATTAGCTAATTTGAGTGAATGCAGGCATGGAGGCTGAAAGTGAGTGGTTGAAGGTGAGTTAGTACATACATATATGTGTGTGGTACTTGGACAGCTCAAACCTGGACAAAAGGTAGCAGAGCACTGTACAGGGTCTAAGTCAAACATACAGTCAAGAAGTGATAGGAGCGGTAGCAGTGATAATGACATTGACTGCAAGAGCAGCAAGGGTGCTCGTTGGGCAGGCTTTGCATACAATGCAACAGGTTTTAAAGATGGTACAGGATGGCAAGGGTATGCAATGGAGCTACGCCTGGATGGGAGTATGTGATCATATTTCTTCAGGCTCTGGGCGAGACATGGTGCGTACGTAGTATGCAAAAATAACTATCGATGGACAGAATGCAGAACAATGTCATACATTCACCCCAGTACAGAGATCTGGGCCTAAATCCATCGTTTTTTTGCTCACCATGCCATTCCAGTTTGGACCCAGCCATATGAAAAACAGTCTTGACCCTGTGCCCAATGGGAGCAGTCCAGCCCAAACAGCCATGCCAGGTCCTCCCTGGACTGGAAACAAGCATCCTAGGACCAGTTTCTGGGTTTCACCCCTTTTCATCCAGGATAGCTTGATTAGAGTGGCATGGAGAGCACGGGACTCACGTCTGATCATACCCGTCCCACTCGGGGTGACAAATGCAAAAAGAACTATTGATGGACAGAATGCAGAACAATGTCATACATTCACCCCAGTACAGAGATCTGGGCCTAAATCCATCGTTTTATTGCTCACCATGCCATTCCAGTTTGGACCCAGCCATATATGCAAATCAGTCTGGACCCAGTGCCCAATGGGAACAGTCCAGCCCGAACTGCCAGGCCAGGTCCTCCCTGGACTGGAAACAAGCATCCTAGGACCGGTTTCGGGGTTTCACCCCTCTTCAGCCAGGATAGCTTGATTCCAGTGGCATGGAGAGCACGGGACGCGTGTGTAGTATGCCCTTAAGGGGTGGGTCAATGTTGGATGGGAGTATGTGATCATATTTCTTCAGGCCCTGGGCGAGACATGGTGCGGTGTGTAGTATGCCCTTAAGGGGCAGGTCAATGTGGAGTCTGGAAGGCCAGCTACATCAGGGTGTTAGTATCATCAAGATTCAAGAGTAGGAGGGCTTGGACAGCAGCTCTGAAGTAGATTTCTGGAAGAAACCATAGAAACAAAAATGGTTGCCCTGACCTAGGACAGTCCTCTGTCTTTACCAGCAGATAAAGGATGCAGCAGAGCTGTAGTTGGTGATTTCAATGGCATGCACTGGAAGGAAGCATCAGGTTGATGCTCAGAGGCTGCTTAGTCCTTTATCTTTTGAAAAGCAGGTGCCAGTCTTCTTTAACGTGCCCCAGGTATGCCCCATGTATGTACCATCCAAAACCAACTCCATGGAGGTAACATTGGCTTATGTTTTTGTTTCAACTTCAATGTTTAACTTACAACTTCCAAATATCTGTCTTGAGGAGGGTAGATACCCTCCTAAAAGTTAGCATGCTATCATATGCTTCTGCTGTACTCAGTATCTCTCACACATAAACACATACACATTCAATTAACAACACATACATTATAGATGGAGAAGCAATCTTGAGTCTTGCCAGGGCTTTTAGTATTATCTATTGGCTTGTGCCATTTTATTGTAATCTCCAAGGTTTATCCTATACTACAATAAAGCTCTTACTGGAGTGAGGAAACTGCAGTGTATGACTGCCCACTAAGCACATCTGTGAACAGTCAGGTTCTGGATCTGTGCATTGGGTAAAATATAGTTTAGGGATGAAGGCTGGGAAGAATATGTATGGCAGGATTCGCCAAGGATGCAGAATAGCAAAGATAGGTGTGGGGTTTGTATCAGTGTATTCATTAAGTCAATCAAAACAGGGCAAAGTCTTGATAGAGTATTTCCTTTTCAGACCACAAAGGCATTTTCCACTGACAAGGTGCCCTTTTGTCAGTGCAAATAGTGCATTACGCTGCTTTGTCCACTTTGCATCAAGTGGGCACTGCTCACAGGTCATTTGGGCAGATCAGCGCAAATATCTATAATATTTGACACAAAGCCCAATTTTCTAAGATAGCCAGACGGGATCTTGCACCAGAAAATACCTTCTCCTTGAAGATGTTGCTAACAATTAGAAATATTTTAATTTTTCTAAAACGTTTGCAGACTATTTAAGAATGGGTCTATGATTATGTACTGGATTGTTATGCTTCCAGGACAAATCCTAGGCGAGACAGCACGCACAAACCACTGCATCATGGTACAAAGGTTGTGCATGGCACTAGGCAGCCTGTTTGTGCACCAGCCCAGAGGACATGAGCGGCAGCAGGCCATTCTTAATGAATATGACTCTGCACTACTTTCTCCCTCTTGCACAATGCGGGAACTTTGGTTGCTGCTCTGCATTAAAAACGAATAATTCTGACAGTGATCCTGTTAAACCATATTTTTTTGCCAGCGTTCTTCCCATTTCTTCCTCTAGACATCTGCTGAAGATTATGCTTCTTTGTTACCTGTAGAAGATGGGACTTTTAATTAGACACTGAGGGCCATATGCAGGTAGCCTCACATATACCGATTCATAAATACCGAATTTTACCGATTCGGTATTTATGAATCGGTAAATGTGATGTAGGTAATGATTCGGTAAAGTTTACCGAATCGGAAAAATTCGGTAATTATGAATCGGTATTTACCGATTCGGTAATGAGGCATACCTTCCCATTGATTCCTATGGGCCTGGAAACCCATAGGAATCAATGGGAAGGTATGCCTCATTATCGATTCGGTAAATACCGATTCGGTAATGGGGGTAGAATATACAAGGGTGGCAGGGTGTCACATTGACACCCTGTTGCACCCCTGAATCTTGCATGTGTGCACATGTGGCGCACATACATGCCCTAAGGGCATGTATGTCTGCCACATGGCACTCTTAAATCAGCAAAATATTGCTTTTTGCAAGGTATTCGTTATTTATCACCAACCTGTATTTGGTGGTAAATAACGAATTCTTAATACTAATTTTCACTCTTTGGAGTGCTCCCTACATCTGATTTCAGGATTCGGTATTTACCGAATCGGTATCTTACCGATTTCTTAATTTCCGATTCGGTAAATACCGAATCCAGAAAATCAGCCCCCTACATCGCAAATGCCTAAATACCAGTCGGTAACAGGATATTTACCGATTTTCGTCCGTTACCAACCGGTATTTGGCTTCCTACATGAGGCCCTATGAACCATAAAAAAAAAGTTTTATGGTTAGATTCCCATTTTTACATTTTAGTAAGTCATTTGCAAAGGTATCCAAAGGTTTTGTTTAGCTGTGCAAATGTAAATCTGATATGTTAACATGAAGGAGATATTTTTTCCGATTACAACTAAAAAAGACTGAGGGGCATACTATTAACGATTCGCGTTGAACATCGCCTATCGCGCTTAGCGCGATTTTGAATATCGCCATATATCGCCGTTCACATTGCCCTGTTAGCGGCGTATTTGCACCGATTTCCAAACAGGCGATGTGAAATCCGGCAATATACGGCGATTTTCATCAATATCGCCTGAAAACCAGCGATATTACAACTGCGCTGATGGACATGTTGTTAATAGGGAGAGGTGGATGTAACCTTACAATCCACCTCCCATTATGCAAATGGCTAAGTGTTAGTTTTCCCGATATCCGCGGTTAGCGTGGCTTTTTTCTTCCCTACGCAAGTACTGGGCCGGCTTGTAAATACCGCGATGTGCGGTTAGAGAATATTTTCATGTTGTTCCCTGAAAGGTACGCCTACTTTGTATCTCATTAGCCAGGCGAAGCGAGGTGATACCAAAACGGCTGCTAACATGCGCTAATGCATGTTAGCGCCGCCTTGTTAATAGGGTGATGAAATTATCGCTGCTTTAGCGGCAAAAAGTGCCACTAAAGTGGCGATAATGCCCTTGTAAATATGCCCCTGACATTTTTAAACACAGCAGTTGACACAACAGTCTACATGCTCTGTGTTTTAAAGTGTTGGCAAAATTCTATTTTCATTGTTTTTCTCAGAAAATGCAACAATGTTTACATTCACAGCAGGTAGACACAAAAGTATGACAACCTCAAAGCAAACAATAATTTCTGATTATCTACTCTCATTTTCTATGTTCTATAAGTGGGCATGTTGCCATTAAAGATTGAGCAATAGTGTAAGGAAAAGATCAATCTCATTTCAGTAGCTGACACCCTTATGGCACACGGCCGATTGTCTCCAATCATGGTTACTGCCCCTTTGGGCTACAGTGACTGAATAACTGCCCTCAACAATTTGAACAACAATTTGATTTGCATCTAAATTGCCAGTTTTAAGGATAACTTTATTTAATAATTTTAATACACAGACACCTCTTACATCCGGATGATTAAAACTAGGGATCATAGCAAGCATGACAATCTTATACATTCGTACACAATCTCCAAATGTTATAATGAAAAATAACGCAACATAATTTCTTCCAAACTTCAAACCCTCCCGGCAACACCCAATCCCCTAACCCACCAACTTCCTCCCTGTAGAGCCCCTTTTGCAATTTTAGACACCTCAGTCAAGGACCGGCCTCCCAGTCTCAATCCAGTGCCATAGCTAGGCAGGTTCACGTCCATTTGGGTGACCATCCGGTGCCGGAACAACATTAAGGACCTACATGTATCCGAGGCAGGTGGTCTCATGAAATTCAGTTGTGAGTGTGGAGAGACATGCCTTCCAAAAGGAAGCAAAGTAGCCACATCTACCCTCTAAAGTTGGTGAAATAATTTCTATCCTCAGCAGTTGCCATACCTGATGCACACAAGATCTAAATGTGTGTGTCTCCTTTTTGCCCGGAGACACAAGATGGCTTGCTTGGCTACCCCAAGAGAAGTGTGATTTGGCGACACCTGCAGGACTTCAAGGGTAAGGAAGTTGGTCCGCACCTCCAAGATGATATATGCTGCAAACCTCAACAGGAGCATCCTATACATCTGGTCTATCTCACTTAAAACCTCCTCCCAATATCTCTGAACTGTAGGACAGTGCCAGAGCAAATGTACCAAGGTGCCAGTTTTGCCGTATCTTCAGAGGAGAGGAAAAGCTTTACGCCAAAACATGGGATATGATCTGCGCATCCCACCTTGATTGGCCTGCTTTCCTATCCAGGGAGGGGATCAACAGCGGGCCACCGCTTGGTAGATGTTCGAGATCAAACTTCTATCATCAGTCTTAAGCAGGTACTATTTCTCAAAATCAGAAATGGGATGAGAGGCTCCGAGGCATGAGCTTATTTAACTCACTCAGTTTCTCACCAGCAGTTATCACATTCTCTTGGTTTCAGGCAAACCATAATCCTTTTTAATTTGTTCAAATGACTTTATACCCTAAAGATCAAAGAAGTCTCCACTCACTTACAAACGGCATTCTGCTATTCCCTGAATCAAACATTATCTAGTCACGGGGTGAAGTCTGGGTTCCCAGTGATAGAGGTAAGAGCTGAAGTGTAGGAGGACAGTCCCTTCCTGAGAATGATCATGTCCCAGTCAATAATTGTGGACCGTGTGACTGGGGAAGAATAAAAACCCCAGGTGTGGGACCATCTGGGCATTCAAAGTATTTTTCAAATATAGGCCCCTGTTATCCCTTGGTTCATCGTATAAGGGGCTATAAAAATTGAGAAACGCATTGGGCATTGAGCAGTATCCCCTTCATTGTTTTGATGGAGGATGCTCACTCTTTTAAATCTGCCTTTCAGCTTCACAGCCAGGAGTTTCCCTGCCTTGTTGTACTTGTTTCGGACCTTGTTACCTTTGTTTCACCCAGAGTAGAGAATACTCTGCCCTATCCATATGTAATAGTTTGAGCAGCTTGCACAGCTTTTCTAACTGCCTCAGGGTGCCTCTGGCCTCTCTTAATTTGTGCACTGCCTCCAGTTAATGAACTTGTCCCTATAGCTTGGTCCTCTTATCACTCCTGTCTTCATTGATTTGGGAGTCCAGGGCGATGAACTGGCCGCTCATGTAAGCTTTAAGAGCATAACTAGGCTGTCTAGTTCTAGGTTTAAACCTATAATAACTGATAAAACCCGGCGGAAAGGGAAATAGCCTTCATCAGTGTAAACATATAAACAGTGAAAAAACACCTGCACAACCACAAACTAAATGCCATTCAAAGAAAGGAAAAGGAGAGTGAAGGAGTCATTATTTTTCTTCCTGAAGGGGCCAATACAATGTAACTGCTATGCAAGCTAGCAGCAAAAAAGACTGGGCTAACATTATTCTGCTTAAGTTTTGTTGTTCATGGATGTCACTAAAATATTGTTTCTTCTTCCTTTTGCTTTTTTCAGTTTTGTGGTCTTTGATCTAAAGATGTAGGGTTTAGAAGCATGTTTTAGGTCTTGTTTAATTATTTTATAAACCGTAGAGAATCAGGAAATGTCAAAATTATACTTGATATTTTGGCTGCTTTTGATTCTTTCACTGATAGGTAAAATGGCTGGTTTCATAAGAATCTTTCCCAATATGTACTGTCACATTTACCCACAGAGAATGGGTAAATCTCTTGATACACCAGCCCCCAGTTTGTAGTGAGTCAGTATTGATAGTGGGTGAATTGCCAACACCTCAGACATTAAACATTTAATGCAAGGTATAGTGACAAGTATATGTGAAAAGAGGGCTATCATAAAGCTTCTGGGATAGTGGTGAAAACATGACATCAGACTTTTGGAAAACATGGAACGCAATGTCACTTGGAATGCTGCTGCAAAAAGGTTCTTTCCAAGTTCAACAAAGATTGGAGTTATATTGTTTGTATTTGCAGTGATTCAGCTACATTTATGAAAAATTTGTGTGATGGTCTGTCAAAATCGATACCTGAGCTGAAGTGCTTCCCTGTAAGAGATCCTTGCCACTTATTAGGTGGTATGCTGAAAGCATCTTTACAGTCTTCAGTTAATGAAGAATGTATTTGACTTTTTAGTCCACACTGGTGCACGTTTTTTTTATATGCTGGAACTAAAACGCAAATATTTCTCATTTTGTGCTTTGTGTGGCATCAAAGAAAGAGTCATCCCAACTGTGTCACTTAGCTGATGGTTATCAGTACAAGGGGCTGTGAATACTATATTATCCATGTGGCAACCGTTTACAGAACTTTTGCTGAGTGATGATGCCAAAGGCAAGAAATGTGAGGATCTTTCGTCGCATATTGATAGTGATGTGAAAACAAATACACTCTACTGCATGCTTAGATTTTTGCAAGAAAACATAACTGCTGTAGTGGACATAATAAAAAAACTAGAGTCTGCCAACACCCTTGCCTGACAAGTGTTCAGCATAATTGATGTAGATGTGATCTCCTTGAGAGTGGACCTCATATACACTGTACATACACGGTATATATACCATGCACTGTCAGTGCAGAAAGCAAGCAATAATAAAAGCAAAATGTTTCATAAACACTAGAAAAACACTGTTTCTGTTGTTTTTAATGGAGCGAAAATATGTAACCACTGATAACTACTGTTTTCTTAGGGTATTAAAATCACTTGAAAACACTGAAAACCCCCACCATAATTTACCAAAAATAGAAACAGGAAAGCCTAAGCATAACATAATGTGTGAAGGGACCTCCTCTGTACCATTAATGATGAGGTACATCGTCAGAGAGTTGGTGCGGTCAAGACATTATCCACCTGTCAAAGCAGGGTGTCTTTCAATCACCGTTTCTCTCCTATGTTGTCTAATGCCCTAAGATTCAGACAGGCAAGAAAGGAAGCATGGTCAGATAGCGATCTGCTCCCAATAGAGGCCACCGTGACCTGATCGACTAACCCTGGGGAGCCTATCGGGTAGGCAATTCTGGCATGTGTGTAGTGCACAGCTGAGAAGAACTTGTAAACTCATGTCACAGGATTAACACTCTCCACATATCCCTGAGACTCACATCAGCTAACCTTGATTTAGTGTCTCCAGTGAACTCCCCAGAGAGACCAGCTTGAGTTGAGGATCTGTCAACCTCATTGTAAATTACTGTATTGAAGTCTCCCCCAATAATAAGGTCGGTGTCTGGTGTTGACAGTATTGTGGCAATTGCAGCTTATATGGGCGCAACAGTGAGATGGAAGAAGCTCACCTGTGTCCTGCCCTTCCATTCACATAGGATAGGCACGACCTCTGCAGCCCTCTCTGAGGAAAAGTATTGCTGTGGAAGGCATTTAGAACAACGTCTCTCACAGTCCCCCCTGAGGAGATGGGTTATCTGAAGCAGGCAGATGAGGGGTTCCTAATCCCTCAGGAGTGATATGGCCACCTTCCTCTTCACTGGCATGTTGAGGCCTCGCACGTTGAGGCTCAGGATTTTTAGGGAGTGGGTCATGGAAGTTCCAATCTGAGGATCATTTGCCTCATTGGTGATGGAGGCTCCATTGCTGAAATATGTATTGGGGCCAGGGTCCACTCCTCATAGAGTGTTTTTCTAATATTAAGGACACCTGGGTGTCTCCTGGTAACCCGCACCCCAACAACAACATATAATCAATAACAAAACAGTACAGCAACCTTCTACCCCAGTATTGACTGGGGCTCAGACGAACCAAAGTTCGCCCATAGTGGGTAATCAGTTTCATTGTTATCCATCTAGAGGTCACACCCTCCTTCAGCCTAGGTTCAAAGACCTCAGAGACCTCCGCTCCTGGACCAAGAAATGCTGAAAGCAGCACCGGAACTAGGTCAAGTGATTGTTTGCAGGTAACCAGCTGAGTGTCCTGGGTGGGAGTTGGGGAGCATGATCCTCTCAACTGAAATAAGAATGCACTCCTCTCACCGGCAATAATGTCAGCAAAAGGCTTGGCCCTTGAGTGCTAGAGTTGGATGGTAGGCCATCTTGAATAGGCACACCGCCGAGGACCTCTGGGCTCATCTCTGACCTGCAGGGGGCACTCATCAGCTGTCCCCCAACTACTGGATCACCCGGGCCTCCGAGCAGAGGCGTACCTGGTGGGTCTGGCCCTCCCACTAAAAGGTCAGGCAAAAGGGGTGTTACCACCTGTAGTAAAAATCCTTAGACTTAAAAAAAGCTGTGATCGACTGGAGCGAGCGTCATGTTTGAAGAGTGAGGGCTGATGGGTCTTGGTAGAGATGCACAGTATTTCCAGCATAATGTTAAGCTGGCCCTTCTCTCATGCAGATCCTTCCGTGTGAAATAGTGCACAAATGTGAGGATATCTGCAGGTGTGCGGGGAGCCCTCCTGGCAAGTGTCTGGCCCAGATGAAGATCAGACTCCGACAGCTCTGGGAAGACATATATAAATAGTTTTTTATTATACAATTCCTTGTTGTCCCGCACCACCCAACAGCTGTACCTCCCCATGTGAATATTGTGGCATCGGGACCAGTTCTTTAGATCCTCAAGATGGGCCTGCAGGTCAGCGTTCCAATTGTGAAGCTTAATGAGCTCTTGACTCAGAGTTTCCTGCTCAGTTTCCCATGCGTCCTCAACTCCATCTATTGATTCCACCCTGTGACCCAGAACTACCACCTCTTGTTTTACTATTTGAAAGTCTTTGGAGATATTCTCCCAGAGATGGGCTATGCTGTCCATAATGCTCCTACAAAGCTGCTCCATAAAGAATCTAGTAAAGGGAGACCCTCCAGGTCACCTCAGAGGTCAACATGCACACCACAGCAGTTACCTGATGCTGTTGGTCCATGTGCAATGCCCTGGACCACTTCCACATGTCTTTGATACTACAGTACTTTTTGCTTTTCAAGGAAGACATATCTGAAGTCACTTTAGCAGCGGGAAGTGGCCACCAGCCCATGTGCTGCCAATCCGGGTGGTAGGGCTCACTTGTAAACCAGCCATTTCTCTAGAGTGGCCCTGCTTTAGTGGTGTTTGGGGAGGTCCAAGGGTGAGCATCCAAGGCTGCAATATAGGAGGGACCACCTCATGGGGCCACTTCAGTACCCCAAAGCAAATACCACAGACTAGTACTGGGCTACGGGCTCAACATGTGCACTGCCCAGTCAACCGAGGTCAAGCAGGAAACCGTCCAAGAGATCAGGAGTAATAAACAGGGGTGTGCAATTACAAGCCTGATACCCCTTCAATAGGTCAGAAATCTAGGTCAGGCGTAGCGACCTCCTGCAGGTCCCCTAGGCAGGGCAGAATCCTCATCTCCAGCCATCCACAGCAATCATTGTTTTCCCCCTCAGTGCAGCAAGATTCTGTTTCTGTATATGATTGTGGGAACCAGTGTTGAGTTTCTTCATGTTGTGGTTTCAGTATCGTATGTGGACAACTTCAAGCACCAATTTCATCTGGAGGGGGTGAAAGGGGCAGGCTGTTTCACAGTGCTGACCTCCTCCATCTGCCCACTACTCGATCCATGGAGAGGCAGCATCGGAGCACAACTAACCCCGCAGATGGCAACCTCCAGTATCCTAAGGCCGCCTGGCACTCAGCTTGGCTGCAGCATCTCCTTCCGGGCACTGATGGGCCTCCCTTTAAGCTCAGGAACAGGTCCCAGGTCCCATGTGATAGGACATCTCCATTAAGGAGGGAGTAACTAGAGCCATTCCATGTACAAGAGGAAGGGGTATCAGGGAAAGTTTTTTGACCTTACAAAGACAAGGTTGTGTTTTGACTGCTTGAAGCCAGGACACAAAAAGGGAGACGCAGTCTGCACAAAGAAGCCCCCCCTGATAGGACATCCAAGGGGATTGCTAGTGTAGGTGTGGGGGTGGACGTTTGCCTAGAGATGAGGAAAGGGTATGCAGATCTGACCTTAGTTTCCATAGGTGGGGTGGAAGTTGCAACCCTGGCAGCCTTAACCCCACGCATGGAGAAGCACAGGCGTAAAATCAAGAAGACTGAGGTTGGCACTCTGAGGGATATAAGAGGCAGTGTGATCATGGTGCTGGACAAACTAGTTTCCCCAGAGCAGATCCTACCTAATCCTTGTATTTGCCACCAGGCTTTGACAGGGCAGTTTGCATGACATCCTCAAACTCACATTCCTGGGGTCGGGTCCCGGCACCCATTCCCACTTGCCGCATGCAATTTGTTAGACCTGTGAGCCTAGAGTGGTCTCCCCTCAATTTTTTGCCCTCTTTCCTCCCACTCTGGACTGTATCTTTTTGTTGGACCGAGGACTGGGCACTTTACCACTGCTAATCAGTTCTAAGGTGGGTATGCTTCTCCCTTAAAACATGATGACATTGGCATATACCTAATTATCCTATTTAATTCACCTGTAAGATCCTTGTACCCGTGGTATCCCATGTACCCAGGCCCTGTGGATTAAATGCTACTAGTGGGCCTGCAGCGCTGCTTACACCTCCCACAGGATTAGCCTTTTAAACCTGTCTCAGTCATCTGCCATTGCAGGGCGGCCTACACCTTCCATAGGCCAGCATTGGGAATTCCCTTCTATTCCTTTAGGTGGTGATTCCTGAACAGGAAGGAGTAGCTATGTCATGTTTGGTATGATTGAAATGGTAGTGAGAAATTCTCTCTTTTGGTGTATTTGGAAAGTGGACATTTCTCTGTCCTTCACCCAGCTCTGTGTGCCTACAGACTGCCCCAATCCACAGCTGACCAAGGTAACAGCCCCTCACTTACATATTTCCTAGGTTTCCCCAAATGCAGGAATAGTTGCCTTCATCTGCATACTGATGACCTTCCCTGGCTGAGAGGGAGGAGTGGTGATTTGCACTTACATCTTGTTTCTGCCCCCTTCTAGTAGCTGGGCACCAGGGTACAACAATAGGGCTCTGTCCCCACATCTTTGTTACACTATTGGACCTGCAAGAAACTTTGTTGGAGTAAAGGCTGCTGCGCTGGAAGGATTGCCTCTTTCCTGTGCCTGACTGTTCACAGGAACTGCTGCACTGCTTTGTTGAGTTGTCCTTCTGACTGCTGACCTCTGCCCTGCTACAAGAGCTAAGGATTCAGCCCAGAGTTTCTCCAAGGGCTTGCTGTCTTGCCTCCTGTTCTCTCCGGGTCTCAGGGATATTAAAGACCTTGCATCCCAAGTTTAGCCTCTTTCAAATTGCAGCACCTGCTGAATGCTGCGGCCTCACCGCACTGTGACTTTCCCCCATTAGACATTGTGATTTATAGTAGAGGCTGTTTTATGCTAAGGTTGCCCAAAACCGCACTCCAAGCTCCTCTGGTGGCAGAGTGTCAATTGAAAATCTAGCGTGAGCACCTGAGCACTGTAAACCCCCTCCTGACTGTGTACCGGGACATTGAGACATCCAGAGACCCCGAGCTGCACCCAGCCAATCCAAGAGTGTCTCCAAGGCTGCAACTCCATGATGAGAGCACTACACTAAAGGACGATGCAGGCAGTGACTCCTCCCGCAGCATCCCCTCATGTAATTGGGGTGTGCAGCCAGCCCTGGACAGTTCCTGATCCCTAAGCTGTGCTTCTCATAGCAGTACACATACATACTCGCAGTCCGGATGTAACCATACCCAGGGTGGTCCCTGTGTCAAAGTTTGGCTCATCCTTTGTTTTGGATATTTGGACTGGGTCTGAGCAGTCCCAGTCATTCCTATACCACGTTCCTCGTGGTCGGAAACTCTGGATTTCTTGAGACTCACAACGCAATACCCAGTGAAACCTTATTTGCCCTAAGAGAAGCACATCAGCTTCTGGGACTGCAATAGTTACCATACTTTCTGAAACTACCGTAAAGGCTCTAAAACAAGCCCAGCTGATTTTTAAAGTACTGTTCTTTAAAATTGAGCAACTCTTAATCTGTTGATTGGGTTTCTGTCCTTTTGGCCTTATTTTTACAAGATACATATCTACTATTTTTCTAAGCCTATGTGGAGTATTTTTGAAGTGTTTCATTGTGTTACTGTGGGTGTGTCTTACACAAAGACTTTACACATTGCCTCTTGAGATAAGTCCAGCTGCTCTGTGCCAAGCTACCAGAGGGTGGGTACAGGATTTCCTAGGATGTATTGGATCTTGCCCTGAACAGTGTGGAGGTCTCTCCTTGGACAAGGGTGCATACCCCTGTCAATTAGAGACCCTATTTCTAACATAGTCCCTACTCTTGGAGGAAATAGGGTTTAAACACACCCTGAATTATACGATTATACATACTTTGCTGAAAATACTGGCACAGCTTCGTTTCCATTGGTGGACTGGGAGGCTTTTAATATTGTGGTGAGGGGTGTATCCATCAATACTATAGTAGGGACCTGCAAAACTGTCCTCTTTGACTTACTTGCATTGAGAATAGTTTGGGCCCATTGGAAAAGTCCGCAGCTGAGGATGATGCTCATGCAGCAACTACAATAAGTGAGAATTCATTATGCTGAGCTCCTTAAATGTATGCAAAGTATTGACTATGTGGCTTACAAGCAGAAACCACACCCCGAAGTTGACATATCAAGTGGACTGCTGGCATGCTTGACTAGCCTGACGCCTCCACCCACACCTATCCTATCGGTGCTCATGCCTCAACATAACCGTTTAACCACCCAATTGTATATTAAGTAAGCCTTTCAAGACTTCTATGCCTATCTTCATAGTGCCCCTCTCCCACCTGACCCAGCCGGTCCTCGATCATTCCTGGAGAACTTTAGGAGTGGATGGTAAAGTCAGTTCCTCCGGCAGAGGCTGTCCACTCCAGACATTTCGGAAAAACTCCGCCAACTGCTGTGTTGTAATGAAAAATCTGCTGCTCGCAGTGAGAAAGCTGCAGCTTGAATAAAAATACCTGCTTGAGTGGCAGAAAGAAGCAGCGCATTCTGGTGTGCTACATGGTGCCATTTGCACTGATTTTACAAACTCCCGGCACTACAAATCAGCATGAGCAGCATGACATACCACAACTCTGCCACTTGTGGAACTCTGTCAAATCTCACAGAGTTTTGGGGTAACAGTGAAACTATGTGAGCTCTGCCCACCCCTAGAGAAGGTGTCCTTACCCAGAGTATCAGCCACCAACAGGGAGGCTTTGGGTGCTCCATTCACTTCAGGGAAAATACAGTGGGCCAATGAAGATCTCGCTCCTATCAAAACTCAAGGATTGGATGGCCTACCTAAAGAATTGTATGCCACATTTTCTATGGGACTGGTGTCACAATTAGACCTCCTCTATAGGGCATCGTTGGAAGAGAGAGTATTGCGACCCACCACAAGCCAGGGGCTGGTCACTTTTCTTCTAAAACCAGGCTGACCCCCACAGGATATTTCCTCTTACAGGTCCTTATCCCTGTTCAATACTGAATATAGGATTTTAAGGAAGGAGTTGGCACAGCGTCTGCTCCCTCTACTCCTACATTTAATACATACATATCAGTGTGGCTTTGTTCCACGCCATAATACGTCGCTCAACATACGCCATTTCCATAAGATCCTAGATACCGCCTGTGGTCAATACCCAACAGACGGATGTCTGCCATTGGACCTACAACAGGGCTTTGACACATTGGAATGAGATTTAATGTTTGTTGCCCAAATCCATTTCAGCATCCACCCTACATACATATGTGGAGTAAATTGTTATACACTAACACCACGGCTAGTGCCAAAATTGGGCCACATATCTTCTCCCACATCCAGTGTTCTGCACACCTGGCAAGGATGCCCACACTTGCAGCTAATTATTTGGTATAGTGTTGGGGCTTCTGGTGAAGAAAATTAGTCAATACACACAGGGATGGAGAATACCTCAAGGTAGCCATCAAAAGAATGCCACTGAATCATGCCTTGGGCCAATGGCTTCTCCATGGCATCCAAAGGTTTTCATGACATTCTTGCAGACCCCTTGGCTATGTTACTCCACAATTGGCAGTAGGTGGGAAAATAGTGGATTCCATGATGGAATCGATAATTACTGTGCTTTTGAAATCTAACTAAGACCCAAATGTATGTGACCTGTATGACTCAGCAGCACCGCTTAGTCACAGGGTTAAACTTTTTACTAGAATACAGTTTTCTAGATTTCGTCTTTTATGGCCGACCTTGATATTCACATTTCGATCTGGATTTGAAAAAGGGTACAGGATTGGTGACAATATGAGACTGCGATTAATCTAATAAATATAGCAACAGAGACTACAAACTAATGGTCCATATCTCTCTGAATGCACAAAAGGCTTTTGATAGAGCTAACTGTCAAAAACTGTTCTGAGTCCGATGAGGACGGTTCATTGTGTCCAATTTTACACAGCCTACACCTCTCATGAAGATAAATCAAGATTTGTGCCACCACATTTTCCTCAGAAGAAGCACAAGAACAGGGAGCCCATTATCACCTCTCATTCTCGCCCTAACAATGAAACCCCTGTCTGAGAAAATAAACAAAAGCCAAGCAATAAAAGGACTGAACACAATACAAAAAGTTGAATGCATAAAGTTATTCTATTTGCAAGTGACATAATATGCCTTTTAATGGACCAACCTGTTTCCATTATAGCTTTGGTGGCAGAACTGCAGGAGTTGTCTAGGGCCTCAAAAATCAAAATAAACTATTCCAAATCCCAAGGAATGGTAATGGACCCAAACAAAAATGTCATCCTCACCGCCACAGATGGGGATTTGAGGACACTGAGGGCCCTGATACAAAACCTGGGGGTTAATATTCCTAATGATCCCAGAGGTTTCTACTCTTCCTACGTATTATTTGGGGAAGCAAGGAACCAAGAATTTCATGGTCGACCATTTTTTTTTTAAACTTGGAGAGAGGACTGTGTGTTCCAGACATCTGCTGATACATAGCACATTGCAAATCTACCCAGCACTGGAGTGGCTGGGAACAATTATGCAAAGACTGTGGCTTGCAGTAGACGAAGACAATTTCGAAAACTTCAGACAAATGCATATTACGGCTACCCCCACAATTCAGACTGAAAGCAAGAAACATATTGTACTCCAGTAAGAATCTACTCCAATATTGGACTGGCCTAGTTCAAAGTAAAAAGTTAAAAACGTTTCTGTTACTGGCTACTCACATACACACTTCAATTTACTGCAGAGATTAAATATTTGCATTTCACCAACAGGGGATGCCTAGACAGACAAACATTGGGAGACTTCTTTGATAGAGGAAGGCTTCAAAACAGGGACATTGTGAGGAATGATACCAATTGCCCAAGAAGACGGTCAGACTAACAATAGGCTGGAATGAGAGAGAGAGAAGAGAGGCCAGCTGGTATCTGACCCCACTTGAACTCAAGGCTATATTTGAGGGATCTGACTACTGCTGGAGTCAGTGTCAATCAAGAGGCATTGACTCACATTTAGTGGACCTGCTCCTGCATACAGCCCAACATTGCTCAACAAAAAAAAGTCATAACCGAGGTGGATCTGTCATTTGATCCCATGATAATACTCCAGGGACGTTTGGGGCACAACAGTACGTATCCCTCCAGTTGGCAACCTTGTCACACTTCGTTCTTGAAAGGGGATTGGCTCAGTTCTACAAACAAGTATCCCTGCTTCCTATAGGGACATGGTGTACTACGGTTTGGCACTCTTACGCCCTGGACAGTAGATGTCCCATTTCAAAAACTCTAGGAAATCAATGAAAACCTTTTTGAGGGGCCAAGTGGGAGCTTGAAAAGTTGCTCCACATCTATGACATGAAAAGAAAAGGGAGTATGCATAGAATGTTAGGCTCCTCTGGCAATGGCGAAAAAAGCATGACAATCAAGAACTAACCCCTAAAGAATAGAGCATCACTATGGAGAAGCTGATTTTCACCTGATGAAAGCACATGAAAGGGAATCTGTCGCGACTAGTGAAGCTGTTAAGCAAAAAAAGGGGATTAACAAGGCCTCATAACTATAAACTACTGAGAGAATTACACTAATCACCATAATTAATGAGATCAAATGATGATTTAATTCCCCCCTTTTGTTTACTTTAAACTACAATTTTTCGTGAAGCCCGCTCAATCAGTTTTGTAATGTTAGCATTTCCGTTTGATTTAAAAGCGTTGAAAGTTTAATAAATAAACGGTTAAAAAAACAGTCATGTAGGACTTTCTTTAGAATCCAGTGGACTGTGCAGAGGGGTCAAACAGACCCGTATGAGTTTACAGAGGTAAAAGTAGATAACACTAGTGCTCTATTTCGCGGTGGGGTGGACGAGCAGTTTGGCTTATCAGAGGTGGTGCTAAGCATTTCTTGTACACACTAAGGCAATAAATGATACACACACTCAATGAATGATGTTGAGACCAAATTGGAAAAATATAATTTCTTTTTATATAAATATCTGGACCAAGAATTTTGGGTACGAAGTAAATACTTTTCGCAATAAGAGAAAATCACTGTAAATGCAATATCTACTGTTGTGCGCAATTGCACATTACATTTCCTATGGAAGGAAAAAGGCAACTGTAAAAAGCAATGTAGTACAATGTGGTTACCCTTTTAAAAATCCGAAGGTTTAGGGCCAAGTTCCAAACTGTCAAGGCCAAGTTCTCCCGAGCTTCCCAGATTTCGAAAGAAGGGAGCCACCAGTAAAAGCAATGCAAAGGGGGACTTGCAGGCAAGTCCGAAGGCTCTCAAGAGACAGTAGAGGTTGCAAGGGCTCTGGGGCCTTGGTAGCACAGCTGGTTTGATGATGCCCCGGCCTGGCGGGGTGGGTGCAGTGAAGATGTGCAGCTGGGCAAAGGCGCGCAAAGATGAACCTCGCAGTTAGGGGCTAGCACTTTGGAGCGATGATTCTGGGTCTGCTGGGCCACTGCGGAGGTGGCTCTCCAGAGTCCTTAAGTTCTTCATTGGGTACTGGCTCGCTGTAAAGTTGGAGTCTGCCGAAACTTGGTTTTGTGTGATTTTACAGCTGGGGGTCTGGTACCTCGGGCATACATGCCTTTCAGCTCCGGTGGGTCCTGGGGCCTCAAGACATGGTGCAAATGCTGAGCTGACCCTCCAGAGCAGGTGTACCTGTCACTGGTACTCAAAGACATCGGTCGAGTTGGGGAGCTGGATGATGCTGGACCGAACTTTGCTGTTGTTGGTGCCTGCGGCTGCAGGGACATAGTGCCTCCATCTTGAGGGAGTTCTTTGGCAATTTGTGAAGTGCTGATGACCCTCTGGCCACACAGTGATGAAACAAATTGGAAGATGGCGATTGTTGAGTTCTGTGTTGGCTGGCAGGTGTTCGTTCCCAAAAGTCCACCACGAGGCCTGCAGTTCTCAGTCCAGCAGTATTTCTTCGTTCATCTTCTTCTTGTGTCCGTGGAATCTACTTTCAGGTTCTGGGGATGCCACCTAAATACTACATTTTGGGGTAGTTACAAGGAAGTGACAGGTAGTGGGCAACGGTCCCCTTACCTGGGGTGTCTACACCCTCTTCAAGATGGGGGACACTGAAAAATGTACTTGACATCGCCTCAAGCACCTAAGGGTTGGAGTTGGCTGAGGAGGTACACATCCTACACTTCTTTTTCCCAAATGTCTTTCCACCAAAAAGGGTGAGGACAAGAGGGAGGTCCTGCTCCTTCTATTAGGAGAGGCCGGGGTCATATTTCAAAAGGTGGCAAGGCCTTTGAAGCTTCCCACCACAGATGGCTCTTCCTGACCGGGGGGAGGTGTGAACACCTCCGCCCAGGACAAGCATTGTTCCCGACATCATGATGTTAGAACTCTGTCTGATGGTGACAGGCTGACTTAGACCAGTCGGTGACCAAAATAAGGGTTGGTAGGTTTCTGGGGATACCTATAAGGTGGTTTTCTTTGTGCATATATTGACACTGGAATAAGTGCAGATTTATGAAGACGAGATGTTTGGTACCTAGCATCCCATAATACAGTGAAGCCATCATGGAGTTGGGGAACTCCTAATGACTAGTGCCCAACCCATGTACTCCTTATGGTTTCCCTGGTCACTTACAATATCCAAGAATCAACATGGATATTGCAGGGGCTTATACGCTCATGCAGATATGTCCTCACAGGGGATATAGTGCACCCTGCCTTAGGGCTATAAGGCCTGCTAGAGGGGTGTCTTACCTATATCCTTTGCAGTGTCTGTGGGCATGGCCCACAAGGATGTGTGCCCTGTCGACTTTGGTTTTGTCTGCACCAAGGCACGCAGTCCGCAATGGCAGTGTGCATGGTCTTGGTGATTGGACCCTAGGGCGGAACAATTCGTGCTGCTACCCTTGTGGTTCTTCTTCAGTACAAAAGCCCTAGATACCTGGGGTACCATTTACTAATGACATACAAGGGGTACTGAAATTGTGCCAATTGTGGCATAGGTTTAGGGAAAGAACACTGGTACTGGGAACCTGGTACACCTCAGTCAAAGTTGCACCAAAAATCAGGCACAAAGTGGGAGGTTGCTGCAACAGACACCCAGGTTCTCACAGCACGGAATCACAAAACCAAATATTCTAATATTCACAGCTTCAACATAGCCAGTTGTTCAGCACAGGCTTCACCCACTCATAGATTTTTCTATAATGACCAAGTCAATCAGAGATATTACCCTTTCCTCTAATACAAAAGGGCAGTGCTGTAATCCATACCAGCATGCAGAGATCCCAAAGATTCTGGGGAAGAAATTAGTAAAGCAGTGATATCTAATTAATTAAACATAGCAACCAATGCATTAATAATGGATCACTGACATCGACTACCAAAATATAGACATACAAAAATATCGATGCCAAAATATAGAATGCCAAAATATAGAATCCCTATCTCCAAACAGGTAAGTACAAAAATATAGAATCCAAAATATCGTTGTTAAAAATATAGTTAGTCAAAATATAGAATTTTTTAAATGTCTTAAAAGTAATGTAAAATGAATGAAATAATACATATAATTAACTGACACATACTTAAAAATACTTAAATAACATTAAAATTAATAAATAATTAATGTAAGTAAAAAAAATGTATACATATATATTAACGTAATATTAATTAAAAATATTCAATATTCTCTGCGTAGGACAGCGGGCGGGTAAAATTTACTATTACCACTCCAGTAAGTGCAATAGTAGGGAAAGCGTTGGATAGCGGGAGGGTCAAAATTACTATTCCCACTCCAGAGAATGCAACAGTAGGGAAAGCGTTGGATAGTGGGAGGGTAAAAATTACTATTCCCACTACAGAGAGTGCAATAATAGGGAAAGCTTTGGATAGTGTAGGGGTAAAAATTTACTATTCCCACTCCAGAGAGTGCAACAGTAGGGAAAGCGTTGGATAGCGGGAGGGTAAAATTTACTATTCCCACTCCAGTGAGTGCAACAGTAGGGAAAGCATTGGATAGCGTAGGGAGAGAGTGCAACAGTAGGGAAAGCGTTGGATAGCGGGAGGGTAATTTTTACTGTTCCCACTCCAGTGAGTGCAACAGTAGGGAAAGCGTTGGATAGCGTAGGGGTAAAAATTACTATTCCCACGCCAAAGAGTGCAACATGTAGGGAAAGCATTGGATAGAGTAGGGCTAAAAATTACTAATCCCACTCCAGAGAGTGCAACAGTAGGGAAAGCGTTGGATAGCGTACGGGTAAAAATTACTATTCCCACTCGAGAGAGTGCAACAGTAGGGAAAGCGTTGGATAGCGGGAGGGCAAAATTTAATATTCCCACTCCAGTGATTACAACAGTAGAGAAAACATCAGATGGCGTAGGGGTAAACATTACTATTCCCACTCCAAAGAGTGCAACAGTAGGGAAACCGTTGGATAGCGTAGGGATCAAAATTACTATTCCCACTCCCGAGAGTGCAACAGTAGGGAAAGCGTTGGATAGCGTAGGGGTAAAAATTATTATTCCCACTCCAGTGAGTGCCATAGTAGGGAATACGTTGGATAGCGTAGGGGTAAAAATTACTATTCCCACTCCAGTGAGTGCAATAGTAGGGAAAATAATAAATTAATATTTTATTAAAAATACATGAATTATTAATACCCCAAAAAGTATTAAAATTAATTACCAATCACACAATATTTAATAATTAATTAATTATAAATACCAATAAATTTTTGATTAATTAATTACCTATTAATAATTAATTAACAACCAATTATTTTTCTATAACAAACATTAATAAATGCAAACAATACCAATTAATAATTAATTAATAATATATTAATTATCAATATACACAAATTATTTAAATAATTCATTTTTTAGAATTATATTACTTCCCACCATATTCCCCTATTAACCCACTACCCGCTACAAATATTAAATGAATACAATTAACATAATTATCAATTAAACAATTAATACAAATTAATTACCAATTAATACAAATTATTTACCAATTAATAATTAATCAACAACCAATTAATTTTCAATACTAAATATTAATTAACTAATAACAATTACATTACTTCCCACCCTATTCCCCTATAAACCCACAACCCGCTACAGAAGTAAAACGCAAAATTAAATTAAAAATAATTAATAATTCCTATAAATTATTATTTAATGTACTATAATTAAATTACTTCCCACCCTACTACCCTATAAACCCACAACCCGCTACGGAATTATATTACACAAAAATGAAATAACATAAAATTCATTACTTTAAAAATATTCTAACATACATTCCAACATTAATACATACTTTTAACACATATACTAACACTTAAAACACTATTAAAAAATCGATATTTTTAACTACAATATTATGACTGTCGATATTACTTACTTCTATATTATTTAAATCGATATTTCTTACCTGATTTTCGATATTCTTCACCACTATATTTTGGCAATTCGATATTCTGTCCATTCTATATTAAAAACTCGATATTCTGTCCGGTCGATATTTTTTTTTCGATATTATGTCTATTTACCATTAATAATGTCAAATTTGGCTCTGTCGTTGTCAGAACATCACATGAGTTTACTATACCCCATTCATACTTATCAAATGTTACCTTTAAATGCATACACTGAATGTCAAGAAGACAAAAGATAAAAAAAACAATATTTGTTCCTCAAGCATTCTTGGTCTTGTAATAGTGCTTCATGCTCTTCCCATAAGCATATGTTTCTAGGATAATATTAGCAGGCCCATAGTAAACAGACTCAGACCCCTATTTTCAATTAATTTGATGGCTATGACCAAGTTAATATTTGCTGGGATTCGATGGGGCCATCAACTGCTGATTATTGTTATCATTAGCTACTTATTCAAGAGGGCTGCTGGTAACATGGAAATCGTTCAAGGGCAAAAGCTGATGGTAACCCGCGCCAGACATATAGGGACATGGGCCACGATATAAGACAGTGACTACAATAAAAATGAGCTCAATAAGGTGCATGTTGCAGTTTCTCGTATCCTGAGGATTTCTGCCCACTGAGGGGCTTATTTATGAGCCCTTGCAACAGTTTTGCGCTTCCGTTGTGTCACTTTTTTTGGCGCATCGGCGGCGTAAACATGCCTCCTGTTGCGCCCTATTTACAAAGTTCGCATCTGAGCAGATGCGCCACTTTGTAAACGCCTGCGCTACATTATACCTGCGTCAGGTTTAATGTATGCAGGGTGGGCGTTCCCACGTAAGTAAGTCTCATGGAAGTGATGCAGTGAAATCTACGAGATTTCACTGCGCCACTTCTAGGGTGCAAATGCGTCAATATATTACGCCTGCCTCACAGCAGGCGTAAGACTGAAACAGGCCCTTTCACATGGGGCTTGCCCCGTGTGAAAGGACACATTGCTGGAGTTGCATCACTTTTGTGACACACTCCAGCAATGCGTCACTTTTGAGCCTACAGATACGTCAGAAATACTGATGTATCTGTAACTCCTTGCAACATGATGCGTCATACTGTAAATATGACGCATCACTGGAGTCGCAGGGAGGGCGCAGTGAAAAGTGACGCATCACTGCTTTCACGCAGCGATGCGTCACTTCTCATAAATGAGGTCCTCAGTTCCTTGCTGTCCTGGAGCTGCCTATTCTTGAGCCAGTTGCCAGCCTACACGAGGTATTCCCTGTTGCTTCCCCTCCACGAAGCACTGGCCAATAAGTAGAGTGGAGGGTGAGTTGATTGTACTAGGGTGCTTCTTGCCATTTTATGGCTCAAGGAGGCCATGGATAATTTTAAGCCCCCGAACGTGGCGTAACTTGATGGAACTTCTTCTGAAGGTTTTTTAACTAAGGGGAATATTTCGTTAAGCATGGTATGCGGTTACTTTATGTTGTAAGACTATAAGGTAAAGCTTATCAATATTTATTCAGCATTTCTTAAGACTCACTGGATTATTTGAAATAATCAAATTTTTTAAAAGATTTATTTTTTTACTCATTTGTTGTGTCATGCTTTAAGTATCCTAAAAGTAAAGAAGTGCCAATATTACAAAACATAGAATTTTTATCTCAGGAGGATTGTCCATACTTAGGCAATGAAGAGAAAACAAAGTAATTAAAGACGAAGGGCACACTTCATGGCAGTATACCACAAAAACATATGATAAAAGGTCAATCTTGCCTTCAATCAGTCTTTATGGAGGGGAAGTGGCTATTCTGAAAGAGATCCCGGATTGGCCTCGAAGAACAACGAGTTACTGTTCAACCTCCAATTGACAGGATGAAAGATTGAGCCTAGTACTTCAGATCGCAAGGGGATAGCATGAATCACGTTGAGGGAACAGAGTTTCAGTTTACTAAGGGGGCTAACGAAGAGGTACACCTGCAGACGTTTCACATTTCAAAAAAGTTGATGACAGTAAATTCGAAAAGCGAGCATAAGATGCAGGTTGTTAACTTTCTCAATGAGTGTTGCTTCTCGGGTACAGCTGAGAAACAAGAAACATAAAAAAGAACTTGCTTTAAATGTGGTACAACTGTCCACTGGCAGCCAGTGCAGGGATTAGTGGGTGGATTACAGGTGAGACCGGATGAATGGGGTGAGTGGCGGCTGACTGGCCTCTGCATTTTGAATTTTCTGTAATTTTTTATTGCTTTATTCTACCCGGCAGGTCCCTACAGTGGCTTGGTGGCATTGTTCGGGGAAATGTTCGGTTGTCCCAATACAAAAAGAACAATTGATGGACAGAATGGAGAACAATGTCTCACATTCACCCCAGTACACAGATTTGGGCCTAAATCCATAGTTTTTTTTTGGTCGAGAAGGAAAAGTACAAAAGCCATGGTGACTTCAAATTTCGGAGGAACTCCTGAGTAGGAGAAATGTAGTTGTAGCCATCTCATGATGTAAAATCTTCAGTTAGAAACTTGGGGTCATATTTATCATAATTTCACACAATGCAGTAAGACAACTCGCTGCACTGTGTAACGGAGAGAGAAGGATTGTGCCATGTCTGCTAAGATTTGCTGCATTCCTCCTCTCTCCCTGCTCTCCCTGGTGAGGCGCACTGAGTGCTGCTTAGCGTCAATGCAGGTAGCCTTGCGCCATGGTGCAAGGGTGCATGTGTTACAGGCAGGATTGTTTTGGTGCACCTTCCTGTACAGAAACAACCCTTAGAGGCATTTTCCTCTTTCTAAGTGTGGTGCAGAATACAGCACACATAGAAAGAGGAAATAAGGAGGAGAAATTAAGCATGCTTTTCCCCTAAACATGGTAGCATTGGTTTATCCACAATTGTGATATTTAATTTATCTATAAGTCCCTATTAGGGTGCACTACCTGTGCCCAGGGCCTATAAATTAAATTCTACTAGTGGACCTGTAGTCAATTGTACCACCCACAGAAGTAGCCCTCTAAACATGTCTCAGGCCTGCCACTGTAGAGCCTGTATGTGCAGTTTTAATGCAATGTCAAATGTCAAGTGGGCATTTAAAACCCCTTGCCAAGCCTTAAACACCCCCTTCATTAACCTGTCACACTTAAGATAGGCCATAGGTATCTCATTGGGCAGGGTGCTGTGTAGGTAAAAGGTAGGACATACACCAAAATTCATTTTTTACTACTGTGAGGCCTACTCCTCTCATATGTTAACATTGGGAAATCCTTATAACACTTTTTAGCTGTAATTCCAGATTGAGAAGGAGTAGCTCCCTCATGATTCATATCATTGGAATGGTAAGGATAAAATCTCTTTACTGGTAAAGTTGGATTTAACATTATTATTTTAGAAGACAAACGTTTAGAAAGTTGGTAGTTCTCTGCTCTTAAAGCTCTCTGTGCCGGCAAGCTGTCATCAATAAATTTCTGGGATGGGTGACAGTTTGACTTTGTGCATTCCCTCAGCCACACACAAAGGAAGGCTAGGTGCGTCTGAATTCCCATCTGCATCCTGATGGCTCATCCTGGGCAGGATGGGAGGGTGGAGCTGATACTTACACCTGAAAAGGCAGAGTCCTGTCTCCACACAAAGCATTGATTACTCCTCTGTAGTGAGTCTGGAGCCAGGGCTAGGAAGAAAGGACCTTTTTACACCTTAAAGACCTTTATTTGAAGCCACCCCCACTTCAAAGTTACGACTAGGTATAAGTACTGGGTCTCTGACCCCACCAAATCAGACACTTTTGGACCTGTAAAGAAACGCTGTACTGTTACAAGGACAGTCGGTCTAGCAGACTGCTGCTCTGGAAGAGCTTCTTTTCTGCTGTGATGTCCTGCTGCCCTCTGATCCTGCTGAGGAAGAACTGGACTCTGTTTGTACTCAGAGTTATCTCCAAGGGCTTGTTGGCTTGCTCCTGTTTTTGAGACTCAGAAATATCAAAATCTCACTTCCTGCTCCTGTCCTGGTCTATTGGAAGTGGACCGAGGTGCTTGCTCTAGTCAAACCAACTCATCTCCTGTCTGCGGGAAGCAGAACTGGTGCATCTTTGCAGTTGCGGGAGCAGAATCGGTGCATTGCACTCAGAACCAGCGCATTACCTTAAAGAACTTATGCATAAGAACCACTGCATCGCCACCAATGCAGTGTGGGAAGATCGATGCATCCCCCTGAGTGTGTGCAGAAACTCAGCACTTCATCTATGGAAAGAATGTTTCTCAGCTTGGTGCATTATCTTTGGAACTGATGCATTGACAACACTGCGTGAAGAAAATCGATGCATCACCTCGACTGCGAATCAAAACCGACGCATGGCTCTGCTGCACTCCGCATCTCACTGTTGAGAACAGAATCAAGATACTGTGTTCAACGAGGCTCTGTGGCCCTGTATCTGGCCTGTGCTCTATCGTGGTCGGCCTGAACTCTTGGCTTTGCACCAGTCCAGTGCGACCAGATAAACCCCATAGGAGCATATTACTTCTAAGCAATATGGAAACTTCTATTCTTTTAAAATTCATATCTCAACTTCTACTCATTGGATTTTTGTTATTTTCATTTTATTTTATTTATAAAATCATAATCTATTATTTTAAACTGGTGTGTATTCTATTTATGGTATTTTCAATGTGTCACTATTCGAACTGTTGCACAAACACTTTACACATTGCTTCTTAACCTCTTCTGTGCCCATGACGAGATAGTCTCGTCATGGAGCACGGTTGCGCTGTGCCCATGACGAGACTATCTCGTCATGAACCCCGCCCACTAATGCAACGCCCGGCACAGGAGGGGGAAAGGGCGTGGCACAGAAGGGGTTAAATGAAGCCTGCCTTGTCTGACGCATTGCACTGCTGCACTCCGCATCTCACAGTTGAGACAAGAATCAAGATACTGTGTTCAAGATGACTGAGCACATGTTAATTTAAAGTGTGTATCTGACTTACCCTCATTATGATTGTGGTTCATGTTTGGACAGGGTGTATACCTCTGCCAACCAGAAACACAATTTCGAACACTAACATTTGGAAATCTGAGATGCCTCAAAATACAAGAGTGGATGCATGGGAAAGCCCATCCTCCACCCATGGAACACCTTCCCAATGTAGTGTTACGAAAGACAGTGATTTGTGCTACCTTGCGTTACTCTGGACTTACTAAGAGAAGCAGAGCCATTCAAGGTGGCTTTGGTGGTTCAGTAACTTGAGCCCTTGTGTTACCTTACATCATTATGCATGACATAAGAGCAATGCAAGGGCTTAGAAAAACTGGCCCTTGATTTACATGTGATACATGGGCCATACTGATAGATTCTTAACTTGTTTTTGTGAATTGGTGGTGGGTATAATCTTGTGGCCAGATGGCTGGTGGTGGCAGTTTATCTATTTGCCACAAGAAAGGATCTTATTTCTTGATGTGTCTAACTTAAGGTGGTTGGATAGTGTTCAGTGGTCCTTATAAGTCCATATAAGTAAAGGAGTGTTAAGTTGAGAGAAACCTCATACAGAGAGAAGGTTCAGAATGATGCGGGGTACGCTTGATAGTAACTGGGGTTTATGCAAACATGGTTACATATGAATACATGAACAGGTGAGCTCCAGTGGAAAGGTAGAATGATTGGGAATAAATAAATAAAACAGTCAGGGGCATTTTTATAGCAAAGTCATGCAGAACAGCACAGCAAGTCACCTAGCTGTGCGACAGGGAAAGAACAGGAATGCACAGTATTTAAAAGAATACAGCACAATCCTAATGTTGTCCTTGCGCTGGTGTCATTTTGGCTACCTAGCGCCAATGCAGGCACCTTTGCACTATGGTACAAGAGTGCCTGTGTTGCATTAAGGAGTGTTTTTGTGCAGGAAAGGGCACCAGCCTGCACAAAAACAATCCTGAGAGTAGGCCAGGCAGACCTTGTGGTTTCACTCTACAGAATTCTGCTGAGTTACTGAAAAACTCTGCCAAATTCCACCGATTTCTGTGAGTGGGTGGAAGTCCCCTTGGCTACTGAATGTTGAACAGTGCAAACATTCACCCACAGTCACAAAGATCTGGGTTTAATCTATTGTTCTTTTTCTCACCACGGTACCACAGTTTGGACCCAGCCATATGTAAATCAGTCTTGACCCTTTCCTCATGTGCTAGGGGTGAATGCTTGCATGGTCCAGCATTTCGTCCATCAATTGTTCCTTTTGCACTTGTCACCCTGAGTGGGAAGGGTATGCCCAGACATGGGTCCCGTGCTCACTGTGCCACTGGATTCAAGCTAGAATGGCTGATGAGGGGGGATGCCCCGAAACTGGTCTCATGATGGCCTGGCAGTTTGGGCTGGACTGTTCCAATGAGGAACAGAGTCAAGACTAATTTGCATATGGCTGTGTCCAAACTGGGGTGGCACAGTGAGCAAAAGAACGATAGATTAAACCCAGTTCTGTGACTTGGGGTGAGTGGTTGAAAAGTTTCAGCACTCCGTCCATCATCATGTTGTGCTTGCTATGTTTGCCTTAAGTTGCCAAGGGTATGCCCAGACATGGGTCCCTTGATCACTGTGCCACTGGATTCAAGCTAGCCTGGCTAATGAGGGGTAATTCCCCGAAACCGGTCCCAGGATGCTTGTTTCCAGTCCAGGGAGGACCTGGTCTGGTAGTTTGGGCTGGACTCAAAAGGCTCCTTCTTCAGGGCGCATCATATACGTTTTCTTTGAAAAACATGTCATATATTCAAATTCCAATATCATTCAGTTATAGTGCCGGGATTCAGTCAAATATAAAAACTGTTGGTCTGTGGGAGCAAAAAAAGGAAATAAATATATAGGAATAATAAAGCTGGAATGTATCACATAAGGATTGGAGCCAACCAGATATAGCTATGAGAGAAAGAAAAATATACACAGGAGGGATAGGGACCTCCACCAAATTAGAGAATGCATAAACCAGTCCAGTGGGGACTAAAGAGAATAATACGGAAACTAGTGAGAAACTAAAATATAGTTCAGAACCCAGAAATACACAAGAAGGATAGCGTAAAGTAGAACACCGCGCTATGAGGTAATATAAACACCAATCTCAGCCTAAAGTATAGAAAAACAATCTACATACTTTTAGAGAGGTCCAGGGCTGGATTTGGAAACCTGAATAGGTATAGCCAAAAGGAGGCTCCTATAGGTCAATCACTGCTTAGATAAAAGAGAATGACAATACAAGAGAAAAAGGATTAGGAGAAATGTATACACCAACTAATCCAAAGTAGCAAAGAGATACTATAACAATACAGAATAAAGATAAGGAACTAACAATCATTGATAGTTAGATAGTTCCTAAGGTACCATGGTGGCTGGAGAGAGGCTATGTGCCCAAATACAACAACAACCACGGGCCATAGGAAGAACTCAATGACATAAAATTATAATTGTGTGGAAAAGGGAAGGGCAAATACAAACACATGCGGATAGTAGCCCAAAAAATGGCAAAGATGGATACAAAGAAAGCCATATATGATAGTGTGGTAGAGAAGGATACCATTTCATAAGGTACCCCTGTAGGGCGGATAGAAAAGGGCACCTCTATTGTTATGTCAAATGAGGTCGAAACCTAAGCTGTGGCCCAATAAAATAGATCAAAGCAATACTCACATTGTAGAGAGTAGCGCACTTAACAGAGAGGTATTAAAAGGTGTTCAGATCAAGAAGAAAAAAGAAGATCCAACCGGTCATCATATGTTGACAAATACCCAGTATTTTTTTTTTTTTTTTTTGAAAAACCTTTATTGCACAGAAAAACTCAATACAAACATGGGCCTACAACCACCAGGGCCGGCCGCTAATATATACATGTTCAACAACATCAAGGAAGCAATGGGCCCCCTGGGGCTCAGCCGAATTGACAAAGTACTGAGCGCACCTCAGAAGTTATCCGGATACATAAATTTTAGAAATACAAACAAAAAAGGAAAAATAAAATAACACCAAAAGACAAGGCGGAAACCATTGAAAAAGAGGCGTCTAACCATGGCTGGGGGACCACACAGTACCAACTCCACCCTCGGGTGGTCAATGAGGATGATCAAGGGGGAGGTGGGGGCGACGGGAGAGCCACAACCATCTACAGGTGAAATGCAATAGTCCGGGAACCTCAGGGTCAGGGGGACAAGGCAGCATCAGATGAGTCCACGAGGGGGGGTGTGCAGATGTTCCCATGGTACGCGTTCCACTGGCCCCAAATTCTACCCCACGCCCCCGGCTTACCCCGGGTCACATACACAGTCTTCTCTCTGCACATGCACCAGTCCATGTTCTCCTTCCATACTGACACGGTGGGAGGCCGCCGGGAACCCCAAAGCTGTGCGATGTCCCTCTTAGCAACCATGTTCCCAAGGGCCGCCCACCGAGTCTGAGCCGCATTATAATCGTTAGGCTCCCACACGTTCAGCACACATCGGCGAACCTCAGGCAACAGGGCGACCCCAGTCAAATACCCAGTATTGAATGAGTAAAGGCAAAGTGAAAACCTAAAAAGAAAAAGAAAAATATAGAAAAAGAGATATATATATTTATATAATATAAGCAGCTGCTATTCATGGGGTCAGGTAATGTGAAACTCCATAAACAATTATAGAACCAAAAATACTTACAATGGAGTATGCCGTGATGTAGAGTATGGATACAGAAGTCAGTGCAGTGAAGTTAAAGGGCTAATGGCCAGAGCCAAAGGTAAATATTGATCAGAATGTCGGTCTCTATAGTTTCAATCTGCAAGATACAGTATGAAACCGAAATGCTTTAGTTGGGGGCATGTGGATGATTAGTAAAGTAAAAAAAACAAATGCAAAAGCGGCAGTAGGTGAATAAAACTTACTTTTATGGCGGCGTTCAAGCAACGGAGGGTGTTAAATTCCGGCTGCGTTACTACGCGCTGGGAAGCTAATGGCCAGTACCAACGGTATATCAGTATATCGGTCTGCAAAATATGATATAGGGCGGAAATGCTTTAGTTAAGAACTAAAAAATAGCTAGAGGGACAGAGAATAAGCGGAGATAAAAGTATGTGACTTACTGTTTAGGCGGCGTCCAGACGATAATGGGATTAATTACAGGCCACGTAACTACACGCTCTAGTAGTGGCGATGCGAGATCGTTCTTCTTAAATAGGGTGCACCAGCACAGTCAAACAACCACACGTGTGGTGGAGAACGGGTAACAATAATAGAGGAGAGACTACAGGAACTACCCGAGGGGAGCACTGGACATAATAGAAGGACTAAAAAGAAAACAAAAAACGCCATGTTGGGCGGATGAAAGCCCGAGTTCGAATATATAGGGATAAAATACGACAGCTGCAGAGGAGATAAATATGAATATCAAGGTGCAAGGATAACAATAAAAAAATACAAAATACAAAAAATACAAAGGATATAAAGGAAGGAAGATTAAAAAACGTCAAGGGAAAGAATGAATGAACAAATGAATAGATACATTAAAGAAAACATATAAAATATCAAGAGAAATAGGTACAATAAAAACACAATAATCAGTAAGACAAATGAGGGCAAAAATTACATGTCCAATATATATAGAAAGAATAATAAAAAAAGAAGAAATGAGTATCGGGACACTTACTGAAAATGGAAAAAATTGAAAAATATATAGTGATCAGAGATATCTATAGCCGCGGTGCCAATGTTGGCAGAATTGTATACCCACAGTAAAAGGGGAAAGAAATTATCCAGATAGAATGAGACAGAAATACCATGTTCATGTAGGGATTCATTAAGTCCCTTTTCAAAAGTCTGTAGAGTGTAGATCCAAAACACTTCTCTCTTGCGCCTCAAAGCATCACTATTGCTGTCAGTAGGAGAGATAATGTGTTCCAAGACGGTCCAACGTAGATCCTTTACGGAATGCCCAGTCTCCATCCAATGGGCGACCAAGGGGGCCCCTAAGCGTTTGTTAAGAATAGCCGATTTGTGTTTGCTAAGTCTCACTCTTAACACCCTACTGGTTTCACCAACATAACCTTTATTACAGGGGCATAAAATGAGATAGACCACATTACTTGTACGGCAATTCGTCATTTTCTTAAACGTGAAGGCCCTTTTGCAACACATTAGCCTATTGGAAACCATGGCAAAGTCACAGGCATGGCAGTTGCCACATTTATGTGTGCCCATAATTGGGTTCGTGCCACTGATGGTTTTCTGGACATATTTATTGCCATGTGGTTATTTAGCTCTGACTAGGGCGTTCCTCAGATTGTTGTTACGGCGAGACGCAAAAGTGGGTTTGGGAAGGATACTCTTGTTGTTATCAGAGTTGAGAATATGCCATTCCGTGTTGATTATATGTCTCACTTTATGGTCAATATTAGAGTGAGTGGTGACACACACCAGTTTGTTGTCAGTTTTGGTCTCTTTGTTCTGAAGTAAGGCCGTTCTGTCATAGTACTTGGCCCTTTTATAAGAGTCTTTGATAAGTCTGGGGGGCTAACCTCTGTCCAACAGTTTCAATTTAAGTTGTTCTGCATGTATATCGAAGTTCCGTATGGTGGTACAATTCCTGCGTAGCCGCCGGAATTGGCTAAACGGAATACTATCCTTTTGGCTACGTGGATGGTAACTGGCATATTGCAACAGAGTATTTCGTGCGGTGGGATTAGTATAGAGGGAGACCTCTATTCTCTGATCAATGGCATGGATCCAGATGTCTAGGAATTCAATTTTTTCTTTACTAGTGTTGGGACTAAACTTGAGGTGAGGATTGCAAAGATTAATCCATAGTATGAACTCCTCAAGTTGTTCATCTGGACCAATCCAGATAAAGAAAATATCATCAATAAATCGATGCCAGAGTAGTAGGTTCTCGCTAAAGGGACATATTTTCAAAGGTTCCCATGAAGATATTAGCCACATTAGGAGCACAGGCGGCGCCCATGCTGACTCCTTGTATTTGTTTGTAGATGTTACTCTCAAATTCAAAATCATTTTCCTTCAAAACAATAGCCAGACATTCCAGGACAAACAAACGGTCACAGGGACTGTTTCCATTTTCGAGTGGGTTCTTGACCGATTGCAAGGCCTCATTTTGGGGAATGTTAGTATATAAGGCCTCGATATCCATCGAGACCAAGGTATCAGTGTTGGGATTAAAGGAAATGCCCTCAATTTTATTACTGAGATGTCCCGTATCTTTGATATACCCCGGAAGGTTGGATACCAGGGGTTGAAGATATACATCTATGTATTTGGAGAGAGGCTCAGTCAATGACCCAATGGTAGACACAATGGGTCTAAAGGGTGGTAAGGCCAGGTTCTTGTGGGTCTTAGGGACCCCATACAAGATGGGGATTCTATGGTGTTCAATGTTAAGATAATTGAACTCTTGTTCACATATAGAACCTCTATCCAGAGCTCTCTGTGTAATTTGAAGAATGTCATTTTTGATTCTTTGTTCCGGGTAGTTCCTAAGTTTAATATAGTGTTCAGGTACCTTAAGCATAGCGTCAATTTGTTGATTATAGGTAACACTATCTAGAACTACAATACCCCCTCCTTTATCCGAAGGTTTAATGGTAACATCTGAATTAAGTGCAAGTTGTTTGAGTGCTTGGTATTCTGCATAGTCAAGATTATGCCGGGGTTTAGGAACAAAGGCCAAAAGTTTTTAGATTTTGGCATTAACTACTTTTTCAAAAATACCGACTTTGGCACCAACCTGATCTAGAGTAGGGGTAAAGACAGACCTGGGATGGAGTCCCGTAATGGCACCAACCTGGTCTAGAGTAGGGGTAAAGATAGACCTGGGACGGAGTCCTGTAAGGTTATCATTGGTAACTACGGGTCTATCCTCAAAATGTCTGCTAAGTCTGATCTTGCGAAAGAAGGCTTGGATATTAGTACTTAATTTGAAGTGAAGGGTTGGTGAGGTTACAGCACTCCGTCCATCATCTTTTTGTGTTAGATATTGAAACATATCATTGACATTATGTCATGTATTTAAACTGTGAGTAAAACTTAATATTTTGAAACTTGTCATGAACTTTTTATGTTTTCAACATCGTGCTAAGATCGCCGACACATATATCTCAACTTGCTAACCTTACAATCCTTCTTTCATGTTGTTTACTGTTGTTGGTGTCATGCACCAAACCTTCACAGAAGCAGAATTGATGCGAACTCCCAATGCCCTCCCGTCGGTGCGTCCGCGCCGGCGTTTCACGGAACAAACTCACCAACGAGGGGAAAAGGGGAAATGGGATAGAGAAGAGACAACTCCCTCAGTGGCTGCTTCCCTCTCGGCTCCCAGGTAGTTTTCACTAGTTGTCCTCACTAGTTGTTCTCAGGAAGGAGACGGTACCTGATGCACAGAGGAACAGAAGATGAACAACAACAACCTCCCTAGAGTCTCTTCTATTATTAACTATATACTGCAGGAGCTTCCTACCAGTCACCGAAAGAGTTTTAGCCTCTCTTCTTATTAGGTTTTGGATGTAGCCCTTAATCTCCCAGTACCTAGGACTAAAAAAAAGAGAGTGTGAATGAGTTTACCTAATTACCCTGGGTCTGAATATTTACATGTATTATATGTGTCTTACACTATACCTCTAGAGTCTAGTTGGGAGTCTTAATGGTACAAGTCGATGTTCAAAGTCTTCACTGAAGGGTCTTGTCCATGGAGACCTAAGGCCGCTGGAAGCTCCTTTAATCTCTACTCAATTGCATGAAGGTATTGCGCGCAAAAAGGAACTGGGTAAGGAAAGAAAGGAAGGAAAGTAAAGGGAAAACGCAAGGCAGGTAGAAAGGTTTGTACTGGTTATTTTGAGTTAGTTGCACGCTAAACCAACCCAGGAACTCTGAAGCGAGATAAGGTAAAGTGCGCGGTTTAGTACGCCTTACTGTGGGTTCACTGATTAACTATTTCCAGTCACCGCTGCAAGGAATTCTTCCTGACTTTCTCCGTCGCGGTTCCAGGTTCTCTGAGGGCTCGAAATTGTGCAGAAACTCTCAAGGTTACTTCTCACTGGATTGCGAGTTGGCTTCACTCGCGCCGCTCGAACTTCTAACTCCAGCTACTAAATGCGGGGAAAATAATCTCCGCTAATACTTTAACTTAACAAAGAAATTCCGCACTCACTCACATAGAGTTGTGAGGAGGAATGGAACTACGGACCTCTTCAAACAAAACTACAGTTGAAGTGCGCAGCAGGAAGCGCACGCACACTTCTTAACAACTAGTGGCCTCGCAGGTGTTCTGAAGGAGTATCTAAAAGTGCTGTGAACACGGCAGCCATCTTACAGAGTGCAATAGTTCTATATAGAGTCTTTCCAGAGATTAATCATACTGGGTTTTATGATGACTAGACTTTCTCACGCCATGGAATTTCTTCTGACCTAGCATAGTTGTGCCTACAATATTCCTGACAGTACCCTCTCTCAAATACCGATTTATCGGTCCTGGCTTACGTGGATTTTGTGAATGAAATCGTTTCAGTAAATGAGGGGCATGAACATCCTTTGCTGGCCCCCAGGACCTATCTTCAGGACCATACACCTTACAATCAATCAAATAGTAAAGGTGTCCTCTAGTATATTTAGAATCCAAGATTCCCTGAACTAGATATTCTGGGTGACCATCTACCAAGAGAGGAGCTGGGGGCTTAGCTAATCGTATGTGCGGAGCAGCTTTTTTCAAAAGGGAAACATGAAAAATGGGATAGATACCTGAGTTAGAAGGTAATTTTAGTTTCACTGTGACTGGCCCCAAAACTTGATCTATCAGATAGGGACCCACAAAACGGGGCTGGAATTTTCTGTTCCCCCTTAAATGAAGGTTACGGGAGGACAACCAAACTAGATCTCCCACTTTATACTCAGGGGCTTGTCTGCGATGTTTATCTGCATATTTCTAATAAATACTCTTCGCCTTTGTCAAATTAGTTTCTGCAGACTTATGAATTAAGGTTAAGTCTCTCACAAATCCCTTAATCGCTGGTACCTGCAAATCTGTGTGAATGTTAAAAGGATTCGCGTCTCGCCCATAATTCAAGTAAAAGGGAGAGTAACCAGTGGACATGTTTTTGGCATTATTAAATGCAAATTCTGCCATCCATAATTGCTTAGACCATTCCCACCCCCCCTGATCTATAAGAAACAACCGAAGGTACTGTTCTAATTCTTGGTTTACTCGTTCAGTTTGACCATCGGTCTCGGGGTGATAACTGGTGGAATGTTTAATCTCTACTCCCAACCCTTGTAAAAAAGCCTTCCAAAAATGAGATACAAACTGGGAATCCCTGTCTGAGATTACAATTTTAGGAATTCCATGTAATTTCACTATATGCTCACCAAACTGAGTTGCTAGTTCAGGTGCAGAGGGTACCCCCGTTAATGGAACAAAGTGACTCATTTTAGTGAATGTGTCTACAAAAACCAGAAGAGTATTAAATCCATGACTTAAAGGTAGTTCCACTATTAAATCCATGGTTACAGTGTGCCAGGGGTGGGAAGGGGTAGGCAAAGGTTGTAACAAACCCTGAGGTACTTGTTGACTGGGTTTACTTCGAGCACAGAGTTCACAAGTCTGGACATAGTCTTTCACATGTGATGACATTCCAGGCCACCAGAAATAGCGTTGTACCAAATCTAAGGTTTTTGAAATTCCTTTATGGCCTGCTAAGGGCTGATCATGACATTCTTGTAGAACTTTCTCTTGAAGAGCTTTGGTTGGTAAATACAATGCTTCTTTGAAATAGGGTAATCGATTTTGTATTTTTCTCCCCCTGTCTTGTGATGCCCAAAGTGTCATTTCTTCCTGAGAGAGAGTCTTTTGAACTTCTTCCTGTAAATTGTCAAAGGAGATTGCACCTATAAACTTAGTTTCAAGGATTATAGGCTGTGGATCCACAGAATGTTCTTGTTCCTCCGTCTGAATTCTGGATAAAGCATCCGCCTTTCCATTCTTAATCCCTGGGCGATACGTGATTACGACATCAAAATCAGCGAAATACAATGACCAACGAAGTTGCCTTGGGGTTAAGGTCTTAGCAGTCTTCAAAAATTGAAGGTTCTTATGGTCAGAAAACACTGTTATGGTGTGCCTTTCTCCCAACAAATAGTGTCTCCAATCTTCGAATGCATCCTTAACTGCCAACAATTCTTTTTCAGCAATGGTATAATTGATTTCAGCCGAACTCAACTTTCAAGATCTATACGCCACCGGATGTAGCTGACCGGTGATCTTATGACGTTGTGAAAGCACACCTCCTATGGCTTGATCGGAAGCATCTGCTTCCACAAAAAAAGGCTCCATGGGATCAGCATGCAACAAAATTGGGGCAGAGGTGAAACTTTTCTTTAATTGTACAAAGGCTTGCTCTGCTTCTCTCGACTACTGGAACTTGACACCTTTCTTTAGAACATGAGTTATAGGAACGATTAGTTGAGAGAACCCTTGAATGAAACGTCTATAAAAATTCGCAAACCCAAGAAACCTCTGGATTTCTTTGACATCTTTAGGAGATGGCCAGTTCTCCACTGCTTGCACTTTCTTGGAGTCCATGGTGATTCCTTGAGGAGATAAGATAAATCCCAAAACTTCCACCCTGGGAGAGCTGAACACACACTTTTCTAACTTGAGATAAAGGTGATGTGTACGGAGACGATTTAAAACTAATCTGACATGCTCCGGATGTTCTTGAGGGTCTTGAGAGAAAATTAGGATGTCATCTAGGTAAATCACAGCAATTTTGGCAAGCAAATCTCCCATTACATCATTAATGAAGTGCTGGAACACGGCTGGAGCATTGCAGAGTGCAAAAGGCATCACACAATACTCAAATAATCCAAACTTATTCCGGAAAGCCGTCTTCCACTCATGTCCTTCTTTCATGCGAACCAGATGATAGGCCCCCCTCAGGTCCAGTTTCGTAAAAATTTGGGCTTCTTTAATTTGATCCAAAATGACTGAAATCAAAGGGAGGGGGTAACGGTTCTTGACTGTAACTCGATTCAATGCACGGTAATCAATGCACGTTCTCAGAGACTCCTCCTTCTTGGGGATGGAAAATAATGGAGATGAGACCGGAGACTGTGAGGTCCTAATAAAACCATTTGCCAAGTAACGATCCAGATATTCCTTGAGATGGTTGTTTTCGGCTTCTGTCAAAGCGTAGATCCTACTACAAGGGAGAATGGCTCCTGGCTCTAGATCAATGACACAGTCGTACGGACGATGTGGAGGTAATTGTTCTGCTTCACATTCACTAAAAACTTCTTGGAAGCCTTAATAAGCAGCGGGAATCTCTACTGAGTTAATTACTCCAATAGACTCTCCTCCGAAGGACAATAAAGACGCTAAAGATGGTTCTGGAGCTTCGTCTGAGGTATGATAGCAATGCTCAGAGCAATAAGTGGACTTCATCTCAACTGTTCGATTTTCCCAATCAATTGTAGGATTATGAATCGCCAACCAGGGTAACCCCAAAATAAGTTGGAATTGGGGAGCATCTATGAGGTTAAATTGAAGAATCTCCCTATGGCCGTCGGAGCGGATGAGTTCCAAAGGTTCGGTATGGCTGATGATTGGAGCAGAGGACAGGTTAGTGCCGTCCACAGCACAAACTGGTTCACTTCTTTCTTTAAGAATAGCATGAATTCCAATACGTTGAGCATATTTGAGATCGCAAAAATTACTCGTAGCTCCTGAATCAATCATAATGGCTACCCCAGTGACTTCTAGTTTACGGAACTTAATCGTCATGTGCAAGATCAAATGAGTGGCCAAAGTCTGCAAGGTATTGATGATCTGATGAGTGTCTGGGATCGTTTTCTCTTCTTTCGCCATCAGAACGACCCCATCTACTCATGGTTTTGGGTGTTTCCCTTCACTGAGAATTTCAGCCGTTTGGGACATTCTTTTACAAAATGCCCACCAACGCCACAATATAGACACAATCTCTTAATCCGATGTTGTTCTTTCTCTTCCTTGCTTAGTGGACCTCGCACTGCTCCAATCTGCATTGGTTCTCCTCCTGAACTTGGTCCAGTAGCTTTTCCTTGTTCAGATCTGATTCTGTCAAAACGAGGAACATTCATCCTGAATTCTTTCTTCTTTTCACCTTTTCTTTCTGACCAGCGAAAGTCTATTTCCATCACCAGATCTACTAAAGCAGATAACTCAGTCGGGCGATGGGGAATTTGAGCTGATGTGTCTTATAGCTCGTCTCATAATCCACGATACAAAAGAGCAGCTCTCTTCTCCTCGGGCCAGTTAGTCTCCACAATTAACTTGTTAAATTGAGTTATGTAATTGTGACGGGGAAGAGGACACTGCCAAGGCGGACATCAGTCCTTGCGTATCACGCTCACAAGGCGAACATATACCACCTTCTCTTCCCCTACAGCAACCAGCAGTGCCATATGCAACGGACGGGTGGTACCCGTATCCATCACAGGACTGGGCACCAGAGCCGGAACGAGGTGCCTTTAATTCGGCCTTCCCGCCCCCTGATGACGACGCGGTGAAGGGCGGGATAAAGATCGCGGAAACCCGGAAGACGACGGACGGCGTTTCCCTGGAGGCAGAAGGAGAGCTGGAGTGGAGGAGTGCGAGGAGTTGGGAGGAAGAGCGAAGAGGAGGAGAAAGCAACGCAACGGGTCCGGAGCCGAGGAGAGACGACTGCTACACGCCAGGAGGCCAACAACTCCACGAGCCGCCCCGCCACGTTCCCACGGGAGGAGCGTGGCTCGAACAGGTACGGGGGAAGGTAGCGGGCTGGGTGGGAAGAAAGACACCGCCTACCCTCTAAACACCCCGCCACACCGAGTTAGCGGTGTACCGCGCGCATGAGCAACAGAATCCTCGTACCCTCACCCGACACCAAACCCCTGTGCACAGACCAGAGAGCTAAGAGCACATGAGCATGCGGTTTCCCTCACTCCCGGTCCCTGACAAACAGCTGAACAGGATGGTGGTCCTAATCCTTGTTTCTTTTGTTGTTTTCCTTTTCCCCTGGGGCATAACAACTCCGAAACCCCTTCCCGAGGGCTGGAACCTGTAGAGGGAAGTCAGAGGAGACGTCGCTACCACCTTCCCTCAGTCTGGAGTCACCAGGAAAGACCAAACCGGACTCCCCTTCATCTGCAGCAGCAAGACGGGCCGCAAGACAAAAGAGAACATTACACAAAATAAAACCCTCTTTACACCATCCTGGCCTGATTGTCGACTCTGTCCCTGCTACCCCGCCACAGTAAGTGATAAGATCTTTAGGGCCCTGATGGAGTTCTAATAATTCATTGTCAGTCGCTTGAGAGATCCTTCTTCTATCAAATATTCTCAAAAATTCTGTTTTAAATAATTCAAAATCATAAAGAAAAGGATCATCCCTAGCTACCAAAGGCATTGCCCAATTAGCTGCATCCCCACCCAAGTAGGACAGAATTAAAGCTACCCTAGACTGAGCATCTGGGAATAAATTGGCACGGCACATAAAATGCAATGAGCTTTGCCTCAAAAAGAGTTGGGCCTTCTGCGGATCCCCGTGAAATCTTTCTGGAGGAGCTAATGGAATGATTGGGGAGACTGTGTAGTCTCACTTGAGCAACCGCCTGTGGATTTGATTCTTGTGACAAATTTGCGGACTTGGACGGGGCAACTACTGGATTCCCCATAGCTAACCCCTCCACCTTTTGTGACAATAACCTAGTTTCTTGACATGAAGCTGTCAGTTCATGTTTCAAATTTTTATTTTCCTCTCTCACAGCGCCTATCTCCCTTTGGATGCCCTCTAAAATATCACCTAACGCCTTTAGATGTAACCCTTCCGCCATTCTGCTCAGGTGAAGAAGCTGCTTGGGCACTTCAATCTGTCATGCACCAAATCTTCACAGAAGCAGAATTGACGCGAACTCCCAATGCCCTCCCGTCGGTGCGTCCGCGCCGGCGTTTCACGGAACGAACTCACCAATGGGGGGGAAAGGGGAAATGGGACAGAGAAGAGACAACTCCCTCGGTGGCTGCTTCCCTCTCGGCTCCCAGGTAGTTTTCACTAGTTGTCCTCACTAGTTGTTTCCAGGAAGGAGACGGTACCTGATGCACAGAGGAACAGAAGATGAAGAACAACAACCTCCCTAGAGTCTCTTCTATTATTAACTATATACTGCAGGAGCTTCCTACCAGTCACTGAAAGAGTTTTAGACTCTCTTCTTATTAGGTTTTGGATGTAGCCCTTAATCTCCCAGTACCTAGGACTAAAGAAAAGAGAGTGTGAATGAGTTTACCTAATTACCCTGGGTCTGAATATTTACATGTATTATATGTGTCTTACACTATACCTCTAGAGTCTAGTTGGGAGTCTTAATGGTACAAGTCAATGTTCAAAGTCTTCACTGAAGGGTCTTGTCCATGGAGACCTAAGGCCGCTGGAAGCTCCTTTAATCTCTACTCAATTGCATGAAGGTATTGCGCGCAAAAAGAAACTGAGTAAAGAAAGAAAGGAAGGAAAGTAGAGGGAAAACGCAAGGCAGGTAGAAAGGTTTATACTAGTTATTTTGAGTTAGTTGCACGCTAAACCAACCCAGGAACTCTGAAGCGAGATAAGGTAAAGTGCGCGGTTTAATACGCCTTACTGTGGGTTCAATGATGAACTATTTCCAGTCACCGCTGCAAGGAATTCTTCCTGACTTTCTCCGTCGCGGTTTCAGGTTCTCTGAGGGCTCGAAATTGTTCAGAAACTCTCAAGGTTACTTCTCACTGGATTGCGAGTTGGCTTCACTCATGCCGCTCGAACTTCTAACTCCAGCTACTAAATGCGGGGAAAATAATCTCCGCTAATACTTTAACTTAACAAAGAAATTCCGCACTCACTCACATAGAGTTGTGAGGAGGAACGGAACTACGGACCTCTTCAAACAAAACTACAGTTGAAGTGCGCAGCGGAAAGCGCTCGCACACTTCTTAACAGCTAGTGGCCTCGTAGGTGTTCTGAAGGAGTATCTAAAAGTGCTGTGAACACTGCGGCCATCTGCAATAGTTCTATATAGAGTCTTTCCAGAGATTAACCATACTGGGTTTTACGATGACTCTAGACTTTCTCTCGCCATGGAATTTCTTCTGACCTAGCACAGTTGTGCCTACAATATTCCTGACAGTTGGTTTTAAAGATGTGAGGGAAATCCATGTTAAAATTTGTGGTACCTACAAAACATCATACTTTGTCATCAGCCTAAAAGAATATTCGTACTTTAGTAGTGAGAGAATTTATCATTTAGCAAGTTAAAACCAGAGGAGCAATGGAATCTGTTGCCTTTTACTCCACTGTCTGTTGCGGATGCTTGAGTTGTATTTCCATCGTGCTTTTGTCTTTCTTTTCTCCCTGTTTGCTGCCACTGTCTCTTGATGATTGGGGTATATACGAGCTTGAAACAATTGACACTGGCAGCATAACTGCAGTGGAATGCTATGACTAGCTGTCACATATTTGTTTCTCTTTTAGTATTTTACTTTTTACTTGCCATAAGATGGTATGGCACTGCACTCTGCATTCACTACCCCTTCACTTCCTGCCTTGACCTTTCAGTTCCTGTTTGTTCTTTCCTGTGTAATATGTTTGTCTTTCGTGTTTAATTCTGCCTGTGTTTTTCGCCTGCTCTGCCTGTCTATTCCATTCTGACCACTGAATCCTGTAAAACCTTTCTTTGAATTCAGCACATTCAAAGCCGTCTTTTAAAAAAGTTTTTTTTCTCAGACAAGCACTTCTAAGAGTTTCAATGTATCTTTGTTGAGTAGTCAATTTTTTTAAATTATAATTTTGAAGACCTGTGTTGATACCATTGAAAGATGAATGATGTAATATTATATAGCTTAACATTTTTTTTAAATTGTACAAAAGTGTGGGCACTATCTGTTGCGCGAAAAAGGGGCAATAATGCCACAAGAAAGTTCAGCTTGACAGTACCCTTACCATACTAAGTTCTGTTTCAGAGAACTTGGCTCTCAAAAAATGAGTAGTAAGTAAAATGAAGTCCACATCTCAAAGACACTTTGGTACATAAGTCTCAATTCAAAAACTTAAATATACACATTTATATTTATTATTGTGTCTATTTACTACTACACCAAGTTGTAACTCTACATTTTTATTCACCATTTCTGAGACAAGATTACACCTAGGTGGCAACTTACATGCCTGCACCCTCTCAACTGAGGGAGTATACCCCCCTAGTATTGTATTTACAACTGTAATGTCAGTACAAAAAACGTTTAGCAACAAATTTAACATTCTGCCCTTTACCGGACATGCCCACCACTGAGGTGGAGACCTCCTGTCAAGATGCTGGAGATCTCCTCTGGGGAAGTAAAGTGAACTGTAAAAAAGTTATTTAAAAAATAACAATATATTTTAATGTAAACCATAAATATAAATTAATTCACTGTATTTATTAGTAACTTAGAAGTGATCAAATAAGGTGCCAATTCCGATCCTGTAAAACCCGGGTACGAATGGTCGTATGGAGCGTTTTCTCCGTACGACTCGTACCCGGGAATTCCACCTTACAAACCAGCAAGTACGATTCGTACAGAAATACCATTTCCGTACGAATCATAAAAAACACCGTACGGCTAAAAAATACATACAATTCTGATCCTGGACAGCGAGTACGCAACGTCCGCATGGAGTCAGGCAGCATTTTACGGACCAGCAAGTACGATTCATACCCACAGCACTCCGCACGGCTATATTTGTACGGGAGCCAAAAAGTGCCGGAAAAGCTAAGTACGCTGCGATGCACGACGAAAAGGGGGCCCGCTACGCGACGTACACGCCATCACCCACATCGTACGTGTCATCATGTATGCTGCGTACCCCAACATTGCATATGTACGGACTGTACCCCCCACCCCTCCGTACGTCCGCACCGTTCCCCCCACCACCCCGTATGTACGGACAGTACCCCCCACCACCCCGTACGTCTGCACCGTACCCCCCACCACCCCGTATGTACGGACCGTACCCCCCACCCGTGTATGTCTGCACCGTACCCCAGGCGTACCACCCCACCCGTGTATGTCCGCACCATACCCCAGGCGTACCCCCATCCTCGCGTATGTACGGACCGTACATACGCGAGGATTGGGGTACGCCTGGGGTACGGTGCGGAGATATGTGGGTGGGGGTACGGTCCGTACATACGGGGTGGTGGGGGGTACGGTGCAGACATACGGGGTGGTGGGGGGTACGGTCCATACATACGGGGTGGTGGGGGGTACGGTCCGTACATACGGGGTAGTGGGGGGTACGGTGCGGACATACAGGGTGGTGGGGGGTACGGTCTGTACATACGAGGTGGTGGGGGTACAGTCCATACATATGGGGTGGTGGGGGTACGGTGCGGACATACGGGGTGGTGGGGGGTACAGTCCGTACATCCGGGGTGGTGGGGGGTACGGTCTGTATGTACGGTGTGCTGGGGGTACAGTGCGGATGTACGGGGTGGTGGGGGGTACAGTGCGGACGTATGCGGGAGGGGTGGGTGGCTGAGGGGGCCGTACGACTCGTACCCCGGGCACAAGTGTACTCGGGGTAGGGGTCGTACAAAGTTCGCTCCGTACGGGGCCTTTTCCATGCGCTTGTGTTTTCTGACGGGCGGTACGGATCGTACTTGCGCGCTCGGACTTCAGTTTTACGATTTGTATGTAAAACTGTCCGGGGACGTCTCGTAGACTTTTCCCGAGGTGATTCGTATGTATTTTTCACGTACGAATCGTACTTCGCCGTTTGTACGGGACTTGTACAATTCGTACGTAAAAAAATACGGATACGAGTCGTACGGGAAATAAAATCCAGGATCGGAATCGACCCCTAAATCTTTAAATTATTATGTAAATATATTAATATAAATTAGACATTTCTTTTTTTTTTTAAACATTACTCACTCTTACTAACACTTATATTTGAATTTGCTATTTACAAATCTTGGTTAAAATTTATGTATTTAGTTAACTTAAAAGCTTTTACATTTTTCAATTTTTTTTAATCATGGTCACCATTAAATTTAAAAATATATAATTTTAAATGTTCAATGGATTTAATGTATTCAAAATTTCTTCCAACAGGGTGTTTTAAAAAAATGTACAGCCTCTGTTGTTTTTTTCTGGGATTGTGTTATAGTAGGAGTGGTTGACTGTTTGTGGTAATTCATGTATTCCTGGGGTGGAGTACATTTGAATGTTATTTTTAAACTCTAAGGGCTGTAGTAGCTGTAGAAGAGTAATTTGTAATATGCAATTGTCTTACTCTTGTGTGGGTGTGTTTTGTGTTTTTTTATTAATGTGGTATTTCCAAAATCCATTCTTTTATTTCCCTTCGCAACTCACATTTAGCAGTTAGAATTTCCATTTTTCAACCACTTCTCCTTGTCCTTCTTAGATTTGCTGCAAAAAAGTGTACCTAAAGGAGCTGGCGTCTCTGCCTACTTGACGTACACCACTGCATAGAAAAGATATGAGCAGTGAAGCAAGGGAGCTCTAGCTCTATGTTTGTGAATAGCATTTTGCAGTGCATGAGTAGTACTTCCGAGCAATACTTTACTTTCAACAAAACACTGTTTGTTATTCATGCCTATAATGTGTGCTGCTCCACCTGCTGGACTAACTAGATCTTTCAATGGATCTTGAGCTTCGAGGTAAATATTAGCTTATACTGAAAATAGCTATGGAGAAATATGAGTTGGTCAAGTTTTTTTTCTTCCTTCTGTATTGATGGTTTGCTGGTGTTTTGCACCAGCTTACAATAGCTATGGAGAAATCTAGGTTGGTGTAGTTTTACTTCATCCTTCAAGCTTGATAGCTTGATGGCTACTGGTCATATGAGTCCAATGATCATTCTCTGTTACTCAGTGGATCCACGCCAGTAGAAGTTGGAACTGAAAACATCAGCTTAGTGCTTAATTTTTATGCATCACAGCTCAAGCTGTGTCAGGCTTCCTAGATCACCCACAAGTAGGCTAAGGAGCCATTCTATCGTCACTTGAAAAAAATGGAAAGTTGGCTTTTAGGAACTAAAAAGGAATCTTCTATTCTCTGATGTCCTGTCTTGTCCACTTGACATGTTCAAGCAGCACATCCATGTGCAGTCTGTAGTATTGGGCGTAGTGCTCTTGATGAAAGAATATAGCGGTGCCTAAATAAAAAAACACAGCCTGCAAAGTAAACAAGCACAATTTCATGACTAGGCTGTCCTCCGCTCACCCTGACTGCATATTTCCCAAGCAGTAAGCTTTCCACATATGAGGTGACATCTTCGTCCCTCGATAAGAGGGTGGGTAACCTCACCTTATCAGAACATACAGAAACATTTATTTCCAGAAAAGCTCAAGTCCTTTTAGAACATGGACTAAAGCTAAAACGGGTTCTTAATAATTAACTGGAGGAAAATGATTTCCTAAAAGATGTTAAATCCAGACAACTGGATTGTTTTGTGATTATATTTATTTTAGCCAATTGGCTTCTAATCCCCCCTTTCAGGTGTCCGCATCAGTGTATTGTAATTCTACAAATACTTCCCACCAAAATAGGTATATTTACAATAACTGATATATATTATTCCATGCTCTCATTATATTGTCTAAAGCATTATATTTTGTAGCGCTCTGGAGTGCGTCAATTTTACTGCCATTTATAAGACCACATTCCATTGAAGTTAACTGTGTTCTTTGCATCTTACAAGACCACTACAAATATTTTTAAGAAGTGTATGTCCAAAAGTGAGACTTCTGAGGAAATTGCTAAGGTATGTCGATTTTCGAACAATACTACCCCCAGATCTATGGTATTGAACATAATTATACATTAAGCCGTTTTGTGGTACTTGGAAGCTGCATGAGACTTGAAAAGAACGAATGCTAAATTTTGTATTATGAATAAATAGAGGAACAAGAGTGCTAAATTTAACTTCCATCGGTTACCCAAAAATCGCCATAATGCTGTGCATCTGGTCCAAATGAGGCACTTCCAAGACTGAGATTGGTGAAATGCTGAATCTCAACATGAGACACATTTTTATATTCCTATGTGAATTTCAGGCTTTGTGGGTCCACTTACGCACTGAAATTGTAGGTGGAGTCAAGAAAATAAGACTGCTTTAAAGTTCTTGTGGTTAAATAAAAACAACAGAAGAATGTTTATGTGATCTAAATGAAAAGGCGGAGCACTTTACCTTACTATTTTTACGAGGGATGCTTAGACGTCCAATTGAATATTTAGGGCATTATAGGAGGTGTTAAAATATTAGGCAGTGGGAGCAATTAGAACAGTCTTGCAGGCGCGGCCGCTGCAGGTAAGAACGGTGGGGCGGTGGGGCCGGTTGGGGAGGGGATTTCGAGAGACGACCACAAGGGGAAATTAAATAAATTATTAATTTTCCCTTGTGGACGTCTCTCGAGATTCCCTCCCCCCCCCCAACTGGCCCCACCGCTCTTACCTGCAGCGGCTGCAGTCTTGAGGTACAATGTGAAGTACACAATACCGTCCTGCAAAAATATTGATTGCAAAATAGCCACTACCTTTACAGCGTCAAGGTAAGTATATGTGGGTAGATATAGATTTATTGTTTTTAACTCTACTTGTATGTATCTTGAAGATTTATATATCATCAAGGTGGACAGATTTGGAGTTAAGAACCCTTAATCTATACGCACCTATATATGCATAAATTGTCGAAATACTTGTACTTAATATTGTGGAGTTGCTGGGTTTGCAGGATGACATTAAACCCACCCAAGAGATTGAATTAAAAAGTAGCATGGCTTCATTTATGGTATAGGCAAGTGCCGATAATTATCTTTTTAATAGATTCCTTGAAACACTCATATAGACATTTTAAAAAAGTCATCTTTTTGTCGTCATTCACCCCAACAACTTCAAAAGCAGACTACTGTCTTATTTTCCATTTTTGAAAAGGGCTTTGACTATTAACATGACAGGACATTTGATCAGTCTGACCTCATAAAAGTAAAAAACAATAACTAAAGATTGATAAAACAACAACACCTATTAGATGTTATAGAAAATAAGCATCTATTTTTGTTATCAATTACATTATTCATTACCATTCTGAACCTTGATATGTCAAAGACTCAACCAGAAAATGGCCCCACAAAATCACAAATACAGCCTTGAATGGCCATTACCAATTCAAAACCACAGGCCAACCTCAGCTGTGAAGTCACAGAATCAAATGCCAAGGCATGGGGAACAACCTTTACAACGCAACTGTTACAACGCACTACACTTACAACGCATTTTTTACAACGCAAAATCCATTACAACGCACTACACTTACAACGCATGACACTACAACGCATTTTTAAAAACTACCTTTACAACGCATTCCATTACAACGCCTACCATTACAACGCATAATATTACACTACACTATCCAACACTTACTCTACTGTTGCACCCCCTGGAGTTAGAATAGTAATTTTTTCCCCTATACTATCCAACACTTACTCTACTGTTGCACCCCCTGGAGTTAGAATAGTAATTTTTACCCCTATACTATCCAACACTTACCCTACTGTTGCACCCCCTGGAGTTAGAATAGTAATTTTTACCCCTATACTATCCAACACTTACCCTACTGTTGCACCCCCTGGAGTTAGAATAGTAATTTTTACCCCTATACTATCCAACACTTACCCTACTGTTGCACCCCCTGGAGTTAGAATAGTAATTTTTACCCCTATACTATCCAACACTTACCCTACTGTTGCACCCCCTGGAGTTAGAATAGTAATTTTTACCCCTATACTATCCAACACTTACCCTACTGTTGCACCCCCTGGAGTTAGAATAGTAATTTTTACCCCTATACTATCCAACACTTACCCTACTGTTGCACCCCCTGGAGTTAGAATAGTAATTTTTACCCCTATACTATCCAACACTTACCCTACTGTTGCACCCCCTGGAGTTAGAATAGTAATTGTTACCCCTATAATATCCAACACTTACCCTACTGTTGCACCCCCTGGAGTTAGAATAGCAATTTTTACCCCTATACTATCCAACACTTACCCTACTGTTGCACCCCCTGGAGTTAGAATAGTAATTTTTACCCCTATACTATCCAACACTTACCCTACTGTTGCACCCCCTGGAGTTAGAATAATATTTTTACCCCTATACTATCCAACACTTACCCTACTGTTGCACCCCCTGGAGTTAGAATAGCAATTTTTACCCCTATACTATCCAACACTTACCCTACTGTTGCACCCCCTGGAGTTAGAATAGTAATTTTTACCCCTATACTATCCAACACTTACCCTACTGTTGCACCCCCTGGAGTTAGAATAGTAATTTTTACCCCTATACTATCCAACATTTACCCTACTGTTGCACCCCCTGGAGTTAGAAAAGTAGTTTTTACCCCTATACTATCTAATACTTACCTTAAATGCAATTTAATATTATGCGTTGTAATGGTATGCGTTGTAAAGGTAGTTTTTAAAAATGCGTTGTAGTGTCATGCGTTGTAAGTGTAGTGCGTTGTAATGGATTATGCGTTGTAAAAAATGCGTTGTAAGTGCATGCGTTGTAAAAGTGTGCGTTGTAACGTCATACATCCCCAAGGCATATCTGTTGTATGTAAATGTATAGCCAAGAATACGCAGGCATTGACTGAAATGCACAACCACATCTTTAACTGTGCAGGGATGCCATCCAATGTCCAGCCACGACCAAATATCCCCACCACATCCTCTATATGCCTATATAAATCCATATTTTATCCATATATACTGACGATTAGGCACAGTAATGGGATTCATTGTTTTTAATGAAGTTTTTCCTTTGGGAACACTGTCTTTAAATGATGGTAAGCAAGTTGCCGTATGAAATACCGAGTTGTCCTGCCACTCTCATTGTTAACTAAAGCACAAGATACTAACCACATTCTCTGCTAGCCGAGTGGGTTTTGGTGTTGTTATGATAGTTGACGTACAAACCTATACCTTTGACCTCAGAGACAGGTAAGAAGCTCTGCAGTCCTTGTGATGAGTCAGATGCCTCACAAGTAAAAGCCATCCCCAAAATATCTGGTAATGTCCAGTAGCGAAATATTACATTGAAACACAAGAATGTTCCTCATGCCTACATATTTTTCCTATTTTAAACATTCAAGCTCTCAATTTTTGTCTGCCAGAAATTCCAATTCAACCACTAACAGAAATTGGGGGTACGCACCGTACATACACGGGTGGGGGTACTACTCGAACGTACACGGGTGTACATACACGGGGGGTTCGACGCGTACAGGGGTGTACATACACGGGGGGGTACGACTCGGACGTACACGGGTGTACATACACGGGGGGTACGACTCGAACGTACACGGGTGTACATACACGGGGGGTTCAACGCGTACAGGGGTGTACATACACAGGGGGTACGACTCGGACGTACACGGGTGTACATACACAAAGGGGGTTCGACACGTACAGGGGTGTACATACACGGGGGGTTCGACACGTACAGGGGTGTACATACACGGGGGGTCGGCGCGTACATACGGGGGGACTGGGGGGGAGGGTCGGCGCGAACATACGGGGGCTGGGGGGGAGGGTCGGCGCGTACATACGGGGGCTGGGGGGGTACGGTGCGTACATACGGGGGCGGGGGGGGTACGGTGCGTACATACAGGGGCGGGGGGGTACGGTGCGTACCGGGCCACCTACTCTGGTCGTTTCGCGCCGTACTTCGCTTTTCCGGCACTTTTTGGGTGCCGTGAAAATATTGCCGTCCGGACTGCTGTCGGTTCGATTCGTAATTCCTGGGTCGTGAAACGCTGCCAGAAAGCGTCCCGACGTCACGTCGCAGCATTCCCGGATCACATTCGTATGTATATTTTCGTCGGTCGGTGTTTTTTACGATTCGTACGGAAATGGTGTTTCCGCGCGAATCGTAATTCCATGTTTGTAAAGTTTTACGACCGGGTACGAGTCGGACGGAGAAAACGCTCCGACCGACGGTTCGTACCCGGTTTTTAACGGATCGTAATCGGCACCTTAGTGGGAGGCCTCAGTCAAAATTTTACCTTCAGACTTGGAAACTTTTCTGGAGGATTTTCTCTCGAAGTCGAGCGGTTCCCTCCAGCAGGCCGATTTTGATGCAACATTGTCGGACTGCTTCTCTACCAGGTTCCGGACAAATCCTGAAAGTCTGGTGCTCTGAAGCTTTCAGCTGTAAGAACCTGAAATCCAGGCTGGATCGCAGATGAAGGTAGCTGGCTTGACTCTCGATGTCGAGTCAGTCACGTTATAGAGTTTTTTCCAAAAAGTGCTGCAAACTTCTCCAAACTTCTTCCTGAAGTTCCTCTTGAGGGTTCAAAGTCTCTAAAGCACAATTCCAAAGACCTGGAATCTCCTAGATGGTCCTTGAATTGGCTGGACTACAATTCCCGCAATGCACCTGGCCAAATTCTTTAAAGTCCACTGGACGCACTCCAGGATGGGGATTCTTGGTGGAGATGATGCAGATGATGCAGATGGGCTCCATTAACCTGTAGCTTGCAGAGAGTCAACACCTTAATCCTTCTTAAAGCAAGTCAATGTCCTTAGGGCTGTAGAACCAGATTGTGCAGCATGTGCAGACCTTTGGAATGCAGTCCTTTGGGTGCAGTTTCAGATTCCAGCACAGCAGTCCTTTCTCTACTCCTTGGAGTTTCAGGCAGCAGATCTGAGGAGCTATGCAGATCTTCCATATTTATCCAGTGTTCTTGGGTGTCAGGGGTGCCCCCTTACCAATGGGATGCTGGGTCCACCCAAGTGTATGGCCACTTCCTCCAAAGTGTGGCATATTCTTGTCCCAGAAAGTCTCACCCAACCTTCTTGTGTGGCTACTTTTTCTAAACAATCCCCTTTCAACCCGCTCCCTTTTCATATTACATGGGCTCCTGTGTGGCTGGGGTGGTAGGATGTGGGGATCAGCCTGCTCTGTCCTCGAGTGTAATTCTCTCTTTAAAGACCAGTTTGGTACCTCTCACGCCCTTCCTGCCATCTGCTCTGCAGCTTGTACTTCTCCACCCACAGGAACACCCATTGTCTCTCTATCAGGGCTTTTCTCACCTTATTAGAGAAGCCTAGCCGGCCTGGGTAGAGGTTAGCCAATCAGTAGAGCAACAGAAAGGCTGGATTTTGGCTCACAGAAAGGAAAGTTTAATAACTTATTTGCTGTCACAGTTATTATACATCTAACAGTGGTAAGTTGTTAGATTTATCTTTACTATTAATTTGATGGTTTGAATTATATTATGTGTGGCCCCTATAAATATTTATACCTAAATAAAATATTACAATGTTAGCCTATGGAGCCTTTCACTACAATGGGGAAAAGGACATTTGCAGTGTTTCCCTCATCAGGGCTAATAAAACATATTTTAAAAGGTCCTTGCTAATAGTTACAAGACACCCTACACCTGGGAAACCTAGGGGAGACCTTGGGGTGACTTATAAGGGAAAATAATGTAGATTAATTCTTCAGAAGTACAGTTTAATCCAAAATCGAATTTGCATATAATTTCAATTTAAAGAAACCTGCAAGACAGGGCTGGCTTTTAAAATGACAGCAGGCACCACAGTAGTGCACACTCCAATGCAATAAATCTACTAGGCCTATAAAGCGCCCTGCCCTGTTATGCACTAGGGACTTTTAGGTAGTTTGAATCCCCCTTGCCTTATTATATGCTAGGTACTTACAGGGGTCTGTCATTGCCAATTGTAATAATATCAAATTACCATCTACTTTTTACACAGAGCATAGGCCCTGGGTCTAGGTAGAAGAGCCCAAGGCACCGTCAGAGTCATAAGACCTGCACCTAGTAGTCAAAATGGGGGACAAAGTGGGAGGGGGGACACTGCAAACAGGTCCTGATTTCTCACAAAGAGGCCACACAAAGCCACCTCACTCGTCTTTTCATGGCCTCGTAGATATGGTGTAAGGCAACAAAGTGCAAGTCACTGCGTTGCCTGACACTGAGTCAGGGAGGCATGCCATGGGCGTTACGGTTGATGTTCCCATGCAACGCCCATGGATTTTGACACATTCCCAGATTTAGAACATGGCAAAAATATGGGAATGCATCAAAGCCTTGAGCCTCTCTGGGGTGGGGGGTCAACTAAAGTTATTTCTCCTTGTTTTTTCCTCTTTCGGTAGCACCCATAGAGAAAGAGGAAAATGCCTCCATTCATTGTTTTTGTGCTGGAAGGTGTTCCTTCCTGCACAAAAACAATCATTCCAATAATGCAGACACCCGTGCACTAGGGTACAAAGGTGCCTGCGCTCGCACAAGGCAGCCAAAATGGTGTCAGGACAGTGGAAGAGGACTGAAATGCGCCATATCTCACAGATACAGCACATTCCTGCCCTTTTCTTTTGATGCACGGCAACGCATCAAAGTGACATAGTACGCTGCTCTGCGTCAAAAACTCGAGTTCAAAAAATGAGTGCCAGTTGCCAAAAATAAATACCAGTGGCCCGAACCGGCAACCACCAGCTTAAATTAAGCACTGCTCCTAATTATTCCCCTTGCACTCAGCCTGGGGGGCTTACTTGTTATTAAAAAGTTTATTGGGCTATATTCATTATTGTTAAGGGGTCTCTCCTTAAAGCACTGACGCAAGTGTATGCCCCTTAGAGTGGATGTAGAGCACATCCTCATTTCCAAAGTCGTCCTTGGTGTCACGTGGTATTGGCGGGGCATGACGCCATGCATGTCCCAAAAATACTTTTCAATGGAACTGTAACATTTAAGGCTCTCATTCAGTGCCATGCTTGATGACTGGTGAAGAGCTTTTAATTGAAAAGCAAAACTGCAAACTGCGCTGCTTTTTTTCTTCCACCTGCGGAGTGAAATGAGAATTAATCCGCCGGAGAAAGAAAAAAGAAAAGGTCAACACAGTTGGTTCGAGGAACCCTGTTAGGGCCCGGCAATGTAATTAGTGTAGGGCAAATGTCATTAAGCGGACTATATTGCCTGTGTTTCTGACAGTTCTCGGGAAGGAACTTTCCCGTCAGGTCGACCTGTGTGAGGTGTCTGCCTGCATCTACCTCGAGCAGTGCAGGAGGCGGAGACAACGCACAGGCGCCCCCTGGTGGCGATGTTGCCGTAAGGACCATGTAGTGTATCAACTAAATCAGTTATATTAAGTAGTTATTGCGCAGCCCTTGGCCCACAATTGTGTTCCTTAGTCCTCACAGAGGGAAATGCACACACGCCTCGCATTTGCCACTAAGAGTAACGAGGAATACAGGCCATTTCTCCTGTATGCAACTTTTTAAAATATGTGACAAGCAAATCTGAAACTAGCGAAAAAGAACACATTGCCAAGGGTTTTATATCCGCTTACCTTGAATTGAATTAAAGATATCACCTCCCCCCATTGATGTATGCATAGTATCTCTGTTGAAGGTACCATTCCAGGGGATTGTAAGATGTGCCAGGTGCGGGAAGGTACCAGGTAGTGCCCAATGTTTTACAGCACACGTTTTCCATCCGGAGAAGATGGAAAGCAGATGGAAAAGGAGACTGTTAAAAGGCTTGGAAATGGGGAACCACATCTGGGAATGGGCTCAGTATTTATGGGACCTCGTTGTTACCCTGATTCCAAGCCCAGTAAATCATGATGGCTTGTAATTGGGCTGGAAATAGCGTCTGACTTGCCTAATTCTAAACCCATTATCTGCAGACACAGGGTGACCCGTTATGCAGCACCAACATTACCTAAGGACTTTTCTGAAGCGGAAGTGAGGTGAAAACAGAATGATGCTCTTCCTTTAATTCAGGGGTCATCTGTGCAGTTCTTTCATATTTTCTTCTGCAAATGGACAATTAAACTCAGCAGTAAGGCCGAGAGCCTTTCCATAGGAAAAAAGACTGCAAAACCTTAGGCAGCATACCTACTGCTTGATAATAATTTGAAATAGGTAACAGAAATGTTGACAAAGCATTCATAGTCCTTAAACAAGCATTTGCAATGCAATCGGTCTCGCCTTTAGGACCTTAAAAATATTTAGCCATGCAGCACATTATCCTGGCTGTTCTCATTTAGCCTTACACAATGCCCTGTACGTGAAACACTATTACACAAACAATCATTGACAAAACCATTTGATCTCTCTACTTGGGTGTATGTATGACATTGTTCTGCATTCTGTCCATCAACTGTTGTTTTTGTGTTTGTCACCCCGAGTGGGAAGGGTATGCCCAGACGTGGGTCCTGTGCTCTCCATGCCACTGGAATCAAGCTATCCTGGCTGAAGAGGGGTGAAACCCCAAAACAGGTCCTAGGATGCTTGTTTCCAGTCCAGGGAGAACCTGGCTTGGCAGTTTGGGGTGGACTGTTCCCATGAGGCACAGGGTCAAGACTGATTTGCATATGGCTGGATACAAACTGGAAAGGCATGGTGGGCAAAAAAACGATGGATTTAGGCCCAGATCTCTGTACTGGGGTGAATGTATGACATTGTTCTGCATTCTGTCCATCAACTTTTGTTTTTGCATTTGTCACCCCGAGTGGACATGGTATGCCCAGACGTGGGTCTCATGCTCTCCATGCCACTGTAATCAAGCTATCCTGCAGAAGAGGGGTGAAACCCCGAAACCGGTCCTAGGATGCTTGTTTCCAGTCCAGGATGGACCTGGCTTGGCAGTTCGGGCTGGACTGTTCCCATGAGGCACAGGGTCAAGACTGATTTGAATATGGCTGGGTTCAAACTGGAAAGGCATGGTGAGCAAAAAAACGATGGATTTAGGCCCAGATCTCTGTACTGGGGTGAATGTATGACATTGTTCTGCATTCTGTCCATCAACTGTTGTTTTTGTATTTGTCACCTGTTAGACCTGGCATCTTTGGCGTGGTTACCCCTGACTTTTTGCCTCTACCTCCTGTATTTTTGACGCTATGCTGGATTTCGTTTTTGCTGGTTTAGAAGCTTTGGGCACTTTGCCACTGCTGATCAGTGTCAAAGTTCAAGTGCTCCCTTGGTAAATTGTTATAATGATTGGTTATCCATGATTGGTATATTTGTTTCACCTGTTAGCCCCTAGTAAAGTACACTGCGTGTGCCAGGGCTGGTGATTCAAATGCTACTAGTGGGCTGCAGCACTGATTGTGCCACCCACAGAAGTAGCCCTAAAATGATGTCTTAGGCCTGCTTGCAGTGCCTATGTGCAGTCCAGGACTGCCATGTCGACCTGGCCAGTGCACCCACTGACCAGGCCTCATCCTTCCCTTTCTGTACATGTCAGGCATCCCTATGGTGGCCCTAGGTACCCCCCTGGGCTAGGTGCAGTGTATCTGAAAGGTAGGGCATGTACTGAGGTGTATAACATGCCCTGGTAGTGAATTACAGCCATTTTCGTTTTTCACTGCTGAGAGGCTATCTTGCCCATAGGATAGAATGGGGGAGGCTGTTTACATGCCTATCTTTCTCATCCCTACTCAGGGGGATCTACTCGTCTGCACCCATACCTTGTTTACCGAAAGTACACGAGTAAACCAGAGTGCGCTCCCTCTCTTCTTCATCAATCTACATGCCTATCTTCCCATAAGGGCGAGATAGAAAATCCAAGTTTGGTATCTTTGTGTTCAGAATTTAATTATACATCTTTTTAGCAAGATGGTTTTTAAATTCGCTGTGTGAGAATAGCACTTTTTAGAAAGTAGCTATTCTCCTGTTTAACCTTCCTGTGTGTGTGTGTGCTGGTTGGCTGACTGGTGTCATGTGATGGGCTAGGTGGCTCCAGGAGCCTGGATGAGTCAGCAGCAGGGTAAATAGGGAGATCTGCTTTAGATGGGTGGGAGGAGTAGTCCCTGGGTTTGAATAGGGCTGCCCCTGCCAGCACAATGCTGGCTCCACCCCCTGCTGGCCAGGCTGAGGACTCTGCCTCTGCTGGCACAAAGAAGGCTCCACCTCCTGCTAAGCGTCTAACGACCCTGCTCCTCACTCTGAAAGGAACCAGGTGCTCCAGGGCAGAGCACACCCAGGAACCGGTTTGAGCGGGGGAATCCCCCCACTGGAACAAAGAGAGACAAAGACTTGGAGGGGTATAAGAAGAGGACCCCAGACACCTAAACTTTAGATCACTTTGGAACTAAGAAGAAACCTCTGCCAAGGAGAAAGCTGAAAAGAGCTGAAGAGGAGAAGACTGCCTGCTTGCTGTTTTGCTTTGCTGCCAAGGAGAGGGGAAGGACTTTGCTGTGTCCCCTTCTTTTGATTCTGATCTCCAAGGGCCTGAGAAGAGCTGGCTCCCTGTTAAGAAGTCCCAGGAACAAAAGGACTTCACCACCAGCTCCCCTGGAACTCTACTGAAGGAGTTCTGACCTGCCTTGGAGTGCTTGCCCAGTCTTGGGGCCTCAGGAGGTCGTTTTGCTGTGTTTGGGAGCTGGGAAGCAGAAGCGTGAAAAATAGCAACTGGTACCCAACGCATCATCCGATTGCGTGTCGCAAGAACGAGAGTGCGAGGAGAATTTCATTGCGGCGTCATCGCAGCACCCGGAGTCCCCGCATCGCCGAGTGCGTCGAGCATCGTCCCGGTGCGAAAAGATTCCTGACGCTGCGAGGGTCGTCGCTGAACCAGTTTGCGGGCCGCACCACTGCCGGTGCGTGAAAGTATCCAGTCGCTGCGTGTGTCGACGCAGAGCCCCGTCCCGTGACGCATCGAGGGTTGCGGCGCCCGAAGTCAACGCTGCGCCGTGCACCGCGATGCATCGAGGGTTGCGGCGCCAGAAGTCAACGCTGCGCCGCGCATCGCGCCGCACCGAAGATCGTCGCATCGTACCTGTGCGTGAAGCTTTCCCCTAAGAAACCTACGCAACGAAAGCCAAAGTCATCGCATCCTCCCCCTACAGATCGGAGCCGGCGCATCCACCTCTGCTGCGTGAAGCAGGGCTGCTGCAAAGCCTCCCCAAGGTCTCAGGAGTATCGCATCGCCTTTGCCATCTTCCTTGTTATAGCTTTTGGGAACCTTATCGCAACTACAGGTACTGTTGGGCACGAGAGTGTCGCATTCTGTGCATTGAGAGTCGTATTGTGCAGGACACTGACTTTTACATCCTGGAGTACTTTCTGCAAACTCTTGAACTATCTTTAAAGTAACCTTTTTAATTGTATGTTGGTTTGTCTGTAGTATTTGGTCTTGTGAAGTTTTTAGTAAAGATACCTTATTTTTCTAAAACTGGTGTGGAGTAAATCTGTGGTGTTTTCACTGTGTTACTGTGAGTGTTGGTACAAATACTTTACACATTGCCTTTGATAGCCTAGACTGCTCAGGCCAAGCTACCTAGAGGGTGAGCAGGGGTTATCTTAACAGTGTATCCCCCTTTCCCTGACTAGAAGCAAGGGTCCCTACTTGGACAGTGGTACCTACCCTGCCAACTAGAGACCCCCAGATCTAACATTGGTGGTCAGCGGTGAGGATTGAACTTGTATTTGTACTTGACCCACAGTAATTGGTGTACATCACTAGGAGTGCAGACCATTATACAACCACATACTGTATTTTTTGATTCTATTTTTGAGTAACTCTTCAAGAGCATCATGTCTCAGGTGGCAACAAGTGAGAGGGCAGAATTGGAGTTTTCCATTGCGGATTTATATTCATACAAAGTTGAGGAGCTCAAGCAATTCTGCAAAGACCTTGGTTGCCCTGTGAAGAGCGGAGCTAGAAAGGATGTGCTACAAAGAATCTTGAAGGCCTGGTGGGAGGCCCAAGAGGAAGGTGGTGCAAATGAAGAGGATGGTTTTGTTCCCCAAGATCTGCCCGTGGGCAGAGCAGTCTCAAGGGCTGGCAGCTCCCATTCCAGTAGGGGGCTCACTCCAGAGGAGTTGGAGGAGAATCAAAGGGTGAGAAACCATGAATTGGAAATAATGAAAATGAAAATGAAGCAATCGGAAGTAGACAAGGCGGCGGAGGAGAGCAAGAATGCCCGTGCCTTGGAGGAGAAGAAATTGCTTCTGGCTCATGAAGTGAGCATAAGAGAACTGGACATCAAGGCCAAGCAGGTGGAGTCCGGTTCAAATGGTGGCAGCGCACAGCCAGTGCAGGGGGGTAAAGTATATATCCCCAATGATTTAGTACAGAATTATAATAGGAGTGAAGATATCTATGCCTGGTTTACCTCGTATGAAATAGCATTGAGAATGAATGGTGTGCCTGAACAGCATTGGGGGGCGGGCCTGTGGAAACATTTTGAGGCTTCTGGGAGGAGTGCTCTAGAGCCCTTAGAATTAGCAGGTACCATGACCTATCCCAATATGAAGGAGGCCCTATGTCTCAGGTGTGGACTTACTCCAGAACAGTATAGACTGCAGTTTAGGAACTCCAGGAAGAAAGAGTCTGAGACTTGGATGGAGTGTGTGAATCTGTACTCGCGGGCACTGGAAGGTTGGATGAAGGGCAGCAAGGTAACTGATTATAAGGGGTTGTTACATCTAATTAGTTGGGAGCACTTGAGTAGTCTATGTGTTCCAGAGCTGCGCCAGCATCTTTTAGACAGCAAGCTGACGGACCCCATTGAGCTCGCTAAGGAGGCGGACCGCTGGACCAGTACCAGGGTCCACAGAGGAATTGTGGGTACCATTGCCAAAGGTGGGCAGGGTCCCCAGCAGAAGAGTGGGGGGGGAAAAGGGTAACCAAAAGGAGTTCTCACAAGGGCCCCAAAACAGTTCCCAGGGTAACCAGTTCCAGCCCCCCAAGTCAAAACCCAAACCAACCTGGCCCCCTAAGGGCAGGTCGGATAACAAGGGTCCCATTAGGTGTTATCACTGTCAGGAATTGGGTCACAAATCTCCTGTGTGCCCCAAGAAATCCCAGGCACCCTCTGGTGCCCCAACACCGGGTATAGCTAGTGTAGCTTTTGGTGGGGATTTAATTTCTAGCGATTTGGAGGGATTAGTAGTTATGTCCCTTGTCTCTTTAGGAGACACAGAGATGGTCCAGGAAACTCCTGTCCCTGATTACACTAAGAAGTACAGGCAGTGGGTGACCATCAATGGGAAGAGGGTGGAGGCTCTCAGGGACACTGGAACCAGTGTGACCACGGTCAGGTGTCAGTGGATCCCTGAGGAGCTGATCATTCCCGATGTACTTCACCCTGTAGTGTCAGCTGACAACTCTGTGCACCTTTGCAAGGTAGCACATGTTCCCTTTGAGTGGTGGGGGGGGGGGGGGTCTCAGGTCCTCTCAGAGTTGTTGTGAGTCCATCCATGCCAGTAGACTGTCTGCTAGGTTATGACCTGGAGAGTTCCCCATGGAAGGAGGTGGAACGCCAGGCTCATTTGGAGATGTTGGGGTTCCCTGAGTGGGTCTGTGTGACCATCCGGTCCATGGCAGCCAGACAGGGTTGTGAAGCAGACCTGGATCCTGAAACAGTGGCCCAGGTCCCTGCCAGAAAGAGGAAGGGCAAGGGGTGTGGTGCGTCCACCCCCGCTGTTCCCACAGTCCAGGAATGAGCAGAACCTGCGGGGGATGCCCTGGAGCCTACAGGGGAACAGGTAGCTGAGCTGGGAGACATACCTGAGCTGACCCATTGGCAGCAAGAGGGTGGTCCCTCCAGAGAGGAGTTCTGCCGAGCGCAGAAGGCATGGCCTACTCTTGAAGGTCTGCGGCACCAGGCTGCAGACCAGGCAGCAGGTGCTGATCCGAAGAACTTCTTTCTCTACTGGGAGAATGACTTGTTGTACAGTGAGCCTAGGTTTGCTGAGCCCAATGGATCACGTACCCTGGTAGTACCCGCAGGGTTCAGAGACTTCCTACTGGGTCTGGCTCACGAAGTACCTCTTGCAGGACATCTCGGGCAGGACAAGACCCGACAAAGGCTTGCCACCCACTTTTACTGGCCCGGGATGAAGACGGACGTCGCTTCCTTTTGTAAATCATGCCAGACTTGCCAGGCAAGTGGCAAGGCTGGAGGAAAATGCAAAGGCCCTCTCCAGCCATTTCCGGTAGTGAGCACCCCTTTCGAGTGGGTGGGGATAGATATTGTGGGGCCACTGGACCCCAGGACAGCCTTGGGCAACAGGTTCATCCTGGTCCTGGTGGATCATGCCACCCGGTACCCGGAGGCTATCCCTCTCAGGACAACCACAGCCCCGGTGGTGGGCCGTGCGTTGATGGGGATCTTTTCCCGTGTGGGTTTCCCAGAGAGGTGGTATCTGACCGGGGTACCAACTTCATCTCCAGGTATATGAAGTCTCTGTGGGAGGAGTGTGGGGTAACTTATAAGTTCACCACTCCTTACCACCCTCAAGGAAATGGGTTGATTGGAAGGTTCAACCGGACCCTGAAAGGCATGATCATGGGGCTGACAGAGCCCATGAGACGGAAGTGGGACGTCTTTTTGCCATGCCTATTATTTGCCTACAGGGAGGTACCACAAAAGTCTCTAGGGTTCAGTCCCTTTGAGCTTTTGTACGGGCACCCTGTTAGAGGACCTCTCAGTCTGGTGAAGGAGGGTTGGGAGAAATCCCCCGGGAAAACCCCCCAGGATGTGTTCAGCTATGTGCTGGCCATCCGCAACCAGACACAGCGCTTCTGGGCCCTCGCTCAGGCGAACCTGGAAGCCAGCCAGGATGAGATGAAGAGGTGGTATGACCAGCATACCACTCTGGTGGAATTTCAACCTGGGCAGATGGTGTGGGTGATGGCGCCAGGGGAGCCTTGCGCGCTCCAAGACAAGTGGACTGGGCCATATGAGGTGGTGGAGCGTAAGAGTGAAGTGACCTACCTGGTCAACTTGCGGTCTCCCAGGAACCCCATGAGGGTCCTACATGTGAACCGCCTCAAACCCCATTTTGAGAGGTCTGAAATCACAATGCTAATTGCTACAGATGCAGGGATGGAGGAGGATAGCGATCCTCTTCCTGACCTCCTGGAAGCTAAGGAGCAAGATGGGTCAGTGGATGGGGTGGTCCTCTCGCCCACCCTGACCCCAGAACAGCAGAGGGACTGTCGCCATGTGCTGGGTCAGTTTGCATCTCTGTTCTCCCTGACCCCCGGTATCACCAACTGGTGTGTCCATGATGTGGACACGGGAGATAGCATGCCTGTGAAACAGAAGTTTTACCGGGTGGCTGACAAGGTCAGGGCCAGCATCAAGAAGGTGGTTTCTAAGATGTTGGAACTAGGGGTGATTGAGCCCTCCAGCAGCCCCTGGGCTAGCCCAGTGGTACTTGTACCGAAAGCTGCTGCGCCAGGTGCCACTCCAGAACTTAGGTTTTGTGCGGACTACCGTGGGCTCAATGCGGTCACGAAGACTGACGCACACCCCATCCCCAGAGCTGATGAGCTCGTGGATCGGTTGGGAGCTGCCAACTACCTCAGTACGTTTGATTTAACTTCTGGGTACTGGCAGATTGCCTTAACTGATGGGGCCAAGGAGAGGTCTGCGTTTTCAACGCCAGAGGGGCACTTCCAGTTCCGTGTCATGCCCTTTGGGTTGAAGAACGCCCCTGCCACATTCCAGAGACTGGTCAACCAGGTACTGTCCGGGCTGGAGCAATTCAGCGCTGCATATCTGGACGACATTGCTGTGTTCAGCTCCACTTGGGAAGAACACTTGCAACACCTATGCGCAGTGTTGAAGGCTCTGCACAGTGCAGGCCTCACTATCAAGGCCAGTAAGTGCCAGATAGGGCAGGGTTCGGTGGTGTATTTGGGACACCAAGTAGGAAGCGGCCAGGTGGCGCCCCTACAAGCCAGGATAGATACCATCCGGGCCTGGGAACCCCCCAAGACCCAGACAGCGGTGAGAGCCTTCTTAGGACTCACCGGGTACTATCGCAGTTTTGTCAAGGGGTATGGCACCATTGTTGCTCCCTTGACAGAACTAACTTCCAAGAAGTTACCGAAGAGAGTGATTTGGACCAGTGCCTGCCAAGAAGCTTTTGATGCCCTGAAGGAGGCCATGTGTACAGCACCTGTACTCAAGGCGCCTGACTTCTCCAAGGAATTCATAGTGCAGACAGACGCTTCTGAGCATGGAGTGGGAGCGGTGCTCTCACAACTAAATGATGAGGACTTGGACCAACCTGTAGCTTTCATTAGTAGGAGGCTACTTCCCAGGGAACAGAGGTGGAGTGCGATTGAAAGGGAAGCTTTTGCTGTGGTCTGGGCGCTGAAGAAGCTGAGACCCTACTTGTTTGGGACTCACTTCCGGGTTCAGACGGACCACAGGCCCCTCAGATGGTTGATGCAGATGAGGGGTGAGAATCCTAAGCTGTTGAGGTGGTCCATTTCCCTACAGGGGATGGACTTTACGGTGGAACACCGCCACGGTACAGAACACGCCAACGCTGATGGTCTGACCTGGCATCTTTGGCGTGGTTACCCCTGACTTTTTGCCTCTACCTCCTGTATTTTTGACGCTATGCTGGATTTCGTTTTTGCTGGTTTAGATGCTTTGGGCACTTTGCCACTGCTGATCAGTGTCAAAGTGCAAGTGCTCCCTTGGTAAATTGTTATAATGATTGGTTATCCATGATTGGTATATTTGTTTCACCTGTTAGCCCCTAGTAAAGTACACTGCGTGTGCCAGGGCTGGTGATTCAAATGCTACTAGTGGGCTGCAGCACTGATTGTGCCACCCACAGAAGTAGCCCTAAAATGATGTCTTAGGCCTGCTTGCAGTGCCTATGTGCAGTCCAGGACTGCCATGTCGACCTGGCCAGTGCACCCACTGACCAGGCCTCATCCTTCCCTTTCTGTACATGTCAGGCATCCCTATGGTGGCCCTAGGTACCCCCCTGGGCTGGGTGCAGTGTATCTGAAAGGTAGGGCATGTACTGAGGTGTATAACATGCCCTGGTAGTGAATTACAGCCATTTTCGTTTTTCACTGCTGAGAGGCTATCTTGCCCATAGGATAGAATGGGGGGGGCTGTTTACATGCCTATCTTCCCATAAGGGCAAGATAGAAAATCCAAGTTTGGTATCTTTGTGTTCAGAATTTAATTATACATCTTTTTAGCAAGATGGTATTTAAATTCACTGTTTAGAAAGTAGCTATTCTCCTGTTTAACCTTCCTGTGTGCCTGTGTGCTGGTTGGCTGACTGGTGTCATGTGATGGGCTAGGTGGCTCCAGGAGCCTGGATGAGTCAGCAGTAGGGTAAATAGGGAGATCTGCTTTAGATGGGTGGGAGGAGTAGTCCCTGGGTTTGAATAGGGCTGCCCCTGCCAGCACAATGCTGGCTCCACCCCCTGCTGGCCAGGCTGAGGACTCTGCCTCTGCTGGCACAAAGAAGGCTCCACCTCCTGCTGAGCGTCTAACGACCCTGCCCCTCACTCTGAAAGGAACCAGGTGCTCCAGGGCAGAGCACACCCAGGAACCGGTTTGAGCGGGGGAATCCCCCCACTGGAACAAAGAGAGACAAAGACTTGGAGGGGTATAAGAAGAGGACCCCAGACACCTAAACTTTAGATCACTTTGGAACTAAGAAGAAACCTCTGCCAAGGAGAAAGCTGAAAAGAACTGAAGTGGAGAAGACTGCCTGCTTGCTGTTTTGCTTTGCTGCCAAGGAGAGGGGAAGGACTTTGCTGTGTCCCATTCTTTTGATTCTGATCTCCAAGGGCCTGAGAAGAGCTGGCTCCCTGTTAAGAAGTCCCAGGAACAAAAGGACTTCACCACCAGCTCCCCTGGAACTCTGCTGAAGGAGTTCTGACCTGCCTTGGAGTGCTTGCCCAGTCTTGGGGCCTCAGGAGGTCGTTTTGCTGTGTTAGGGAGCTGGGAAGCAGAAGCGTGAAAAAGAGCAATTGGTACCCAACGCATCATCCGATTGCGTGTCGCAAGAGCGAGAGTGCGAGGAGAATTTCATTGCGGCGTCATCGCAGCACCCGGAGTCCCCGCATCGCCGAGTGCGTCGAGCATCGTCCCGGTGCGAGAAGATTCCTGATGCTGCGAGGGTCGTCCGTCGCAGAACCAGTTTGCGGGCCGCACCACTGCCGGTGCGTGAAAGTATCCAGTCGCTGCGTGTGTCGACGCAGAGTCCCGTCCCGTGACGCATCGAGGGTTGCGGCGCCCGAAGTCAACACTGCGCCGCGCACCGCGACGCATCGAGGGTTGCGGCGCCAGAAGTCAACGCTGCGCCGCGCATCACGCCGCACCGAAGATCGTCGCATCGTACCTGTGCGTGAAACTTTCCCCTAAGAAACCTACGCAACGAAAGCCAAAGTCATCGCATCCTCCCCTTACAGATCGGAGTCGGCACATCCACCTCTGCTGCGCGAAGCAGGGCTGCTGCAAAGCCTCCCCAAGGTCTCAGGAGTATCGCATCGCCTTTGCCATCTTCCTTGTTATAGCTTTTGGGAACCTTATCGCAACTACAGGTACTGTTGGGCACGAGAGTGTCGCATTCTGTGCATTGAGAGTCGCATTGTGCAGGACACTGACTTTTACATCCTGGAGTACGTTCTGCAAACTCTTGAACTATCTTTAAAGTAACCTCTTTAATTGTATGTTGGTTTGTCTGTAGTATTTGGTCTTGTGAAGTTTTTAGTAAAGATACCTTATTTTTCTAAAACTAGTGTGGAGTAAATCTGTGGTGTTTTCACTGTGTTACTGTCAGTGTTGGTACAAATACTTTACACATTGCCTTTGATAGCCTAGACTGCTCAGGCCAAGCTACCTAGAGGGTGAGCAGGGGTTATCTTAACAGTGTATCCCCCTTTCCCTGACTAAAAGCAAGGATCCCTACTTGGACAGTGGTACCTACCCTGCCAACTAGAGACCCCCAGATCTAACATCACCCCTAGTGGGAAGGGTATGCGCAGACGTGGGTCCCGTGCTCTCCATGCCACCTGATTCAAGCTATCTTGGCTGAAGAGGGGTGAAACCCCGAAACGGTCCTAGGATGCTTGTTTCCAGTCCAGGGAGGACCTGGCTTGGCAGTTCGGGCTGGACTGTTCCCATGAGGCACAGGGTCAAGACTGATTTGCATATGGCTGGGTTCAAACTTGAAAGGCATGGTGAGCAAAAACACGATGGATTCAGGCCCAGATCTCTGTACTGGGGTGAATGTATGACATTGTTCTGCATTCTGTTCATTAACTTTTGATTTTGCATTTAGCAACTCAGATGAACAGCAGCCCCGTGCCTTCACCCTACTAAACAGTGATGTGCAGCGATCTAAGGTATTCGACCTCAGGTGCATTCGCCACCACCACAGAAACACGCAATGCCAACCATGGAGCTTGCGCACTCGACTGCATGTACCACTGTGGAAGGAGTCAAGGAAACGAAGGCCGCTGGCTCACTTAGCAAGTTGCAGCATTCAGTGACCTAAGAGTCAAGTGCTTAATTTGTAAAAAAAAAGTAAGTGCCAGGGCTCTCGTCAGGAGTGCATTGCAGTTTGCTCCACACATTGCCCCTGCTAGACTGCCAATAATAGTAACACAACTACGAACTATTACACAACCACACATTTGACAATTCGGATTATTTCAGGCTTCCAACGCTATAAGAATGGCTTGGGCGGCAGTAATAACCATTCTTAAGGTATATTGAATTAGTAATTAACTCTTCTTGTAATCATCTCTAAATTAGCTGAATTAGAAAAAAACGTCCTTATTATTGTCCTCCTAGGCAGCTCTTACCTGCACACACCTTGTGCCCCAGAAACTTGATGCGCAGGCAAGTGTCAGTGATCCCGTCTGCCCGGTAGGAGCTGCATCTTGGAAGAGCCCTGGGGCTTAGGTTCCAGCCGTGAGCCTATGATGACAGAGCATGGGGTGGGAGGAGGAGCAGCGTCCAGGCAAGGGGGCAGTGGCGCTGTATACGGCACAGAGGTAGCAGGCCGAAGCAGCCTTGACGCTGCACGCGGGCACAGAGGTAGGCAGGAGGAGCCTCGTCACTGCTCACCAGCACAGGCAGCCTCGGCGCTGCACACCTGCACAGGCAGCCTCGGGGCTGCACACCAGTAAAGAGGCAGGCAGGGGGAGCCTCGTCACTGCACACCAGCACAGGCAGCCTCGACACTGCACACCCGCATGGAGGCAGGCAGAGGACGCCTCAGCGCTGCACACCGGAAGCCTTGGCGCTGCACACCGGCAGTGAGCTTCAGCACTGCACAGAGGCAGTCAGGAGGAGCCTCGGCGCTGCACACTGGTACAGAGACAGGGGCTCAGCCTATGAAGGGTGCTCTTGCAGCCACAAAGGGGTGCAATGAGAGGAGTAACTTGAACGAACACTGTACCGCCGAGGACACTGGCATTCACGAACTCCGGGCATGTTGCCTTTCTGTTTGCAGTCAGGAAGCACAATCGATTTCTGCTCGCATAACACTTTTCAGGCACGCGAGAAACTAAATCATAATACATGTTACTGACTGTCTGTGCAAAAAGAAGATGAACCGAGCGAACATCAGACCAGTCTAATATAAATTAAACAGCAGCGCGCCGCGAGTGGTGTGTGCGAGCGCTGACTTCCATATGCGACACTAACCAGAAGCGTATGCGCGATGTAGCACCCACCTTCAACAAACGCTCTCATTGGCTCCGTGTTCAAGGTACTTTATGGGGGTTATAGTTTATTTTCGTATCTTTGTATTTTTCCTCAGCTGAGAATGGACTACAGCTTCCGACATACCAGGATCGCGAGACAAAAAAAGAGTGGGAATTCATGCAGCCAATCCCACGATAAAACAAGCATTGAAAATGCAATAGGACTCGTATTTACGCGAGCCCTATTGCATTTTAAACGAAATTGCAGGCATTAAAGATGGCACAAATGGGAGGGGGTGGGGGGGTGGTTGTGGTCAAAATAATTACGAACTGCGGGAGGGAATGGGGAGAGGCAGGGGAACAAAACTGTTTTTCTAGTAAAGGGGCCAATAGCCTCGTAAGTATAAAAATGACGACATGGACGTCAGAAGGCGGGATTAACAAGCCAGGCACCAATCAGAATGCAGAAATTATGATTCAAGCCAATCAAAAATAAGGCGGGAAAGTGGGCGGAGCTTCCCCTGCTATACTGTATACAGCATCTCTCGACGAGACAGCGCATGCGCTGCCTAGCCGAGACGTAAAAAAGATTTTAGGACAATGAAGCAAAGTGGTTTTGTACCATTGTTACTCCTAAGGTTATAAATATGGAGTAAACCGGTATTCTTCAAACAATATCACAATGCACCTCTGAAAAATCATGAAAATGTGGGCTCCACCTTCCTCTCATGCAACAACGGTAAATAATATTCTACAAATTGAAACCGTGTTTGTCCTGCTGAACATACTGTGTGCTCCATTCCCTTTTCTGCAAACAGCAACAATGGTACAAAAAGATGTGTCCTTCTGTAATATATCCGGAGGTATGGACAAGGGGTATTTCCTAGTTGAAAGTAGCTGATAGTCATATCAAAAAAAGACGCCAGCACTTCAGCTTCAATCAAAAGGGTTACTTTTCGATGCGTTTTCTTAAATTGACAAATGTTTACAAATTAGGATAGATATTTTATTACAATAAACTAAAGGGTTCACATTCACAGAACTGGATTGAAAAAGTTAGAATTGTTTTTGTCAATTTGTCTGACACTTTCTAAATTAGAAATGGGTTTATGTGATGCGGTATTTATATACAAGAGAAAGATTAAAACAAAAAAAACATATTCTTTCGTTTCCTTTTTAGTAGGCATCAAATATGTACAAAAACAGCTTGATCTATTTTTTCCTAGAAGAACATTGAAAATTGTCCAATCAAATAAGTGTAGCTGAGGAGTACCAATCTATGTGTCATACCTGGAAAGTCAATTTGTTTGTTGGAAAACATAATAACTTCCAGGACACAAAAAAATACATTTAGAATTTGATTAGTCTTCCTTGGTTTATCGCAGATTTAAAGCACGCTGTCACACTCAGATGAAAATAGACCTATGTATTCCACCAGATAGCATGGAGCTGCAAGCCACCTGAACCACTTTTACCTCAGAATGACCGCTCATCGTCAGAAAAGGTTAAACGCTCCCCTTGAAAGCATGAATATTGACAATGAAAAATAATGTAGAATTGTCCCACTTTTACAAACTAGACAGCAACTTGAGAAGTCTCTAGCTCTAATGGCAAGAAGGTCAGATCAAGAGACGGAATATGACACTGGGTGGTTTTGATTCCCCTGTGGACCTGCCAACCTGTTATTGACTAATAGATATTGGGGTGTGTACTGTAGACCTGTAATCCTACATCGATGCCCTTGCACTATTATCAGTAGTGGTTGGTGTCCGATAAAAATGATTGGGCAGTGCACGGGGGACAGTAACAAACAAACAAACAAAGAAAAAAGACCAAACAAAAAAAACACTTACCTGACGCTTGGCTTTTCTACTCCCCGCTCTTCTGCTCCTCTAGGCACAGGATCCCAGACTCCCCTGTGACCAATCCCGATGCTGCTCTCACCATGAGAGCAGCATCAGGATTGGGCGGAGCGCACTGGTTTTGCGCTCCATCAGGAGCTGGGAGCCTGGTCAAGCTGGTCTCTCCACCCAGCAAGGTTGCTGGGTGCTGTGGCCCCACCCACAAGACACAGATGGGCAAAAAATAAAATGATTATCATTTTATTTTTTGTCTGCGGGCAGGGGGTGCGACACTCTTCACCATAGCGGAGAAGCCGCCACTGATTATCATCATGACTGTTGCGGCGATGAAAGGAATGTGCACACCTTTGCCTCTACAGCAGACACACAAAGACAGTACACATTACTTTCAAAAATTGTTTTCTAACCAAATTAGAGTTTGGCAAATAAAATAGAAATAAATAATTTCTACCATTGAGAAAATGTTATATACCGTTTTTGCAGTCAAATGGGTTGGAGGTGAAAACTGATATAACAATTTCTCTTGGTCAGTTCTGCTTCATGGAGATACACCATTAGTCAATAGCGGCTCACACAGGTAAGAGCAGTGGTGCGGGGTAGGGGTCGAGGGATGGGGGGGCTGGTGGAAGTTGACAGACGACGGGTTAAGGAATATGAAATAAATAAATGAATAAAACCCCTTACCTTGCGCTCACCCCATTGCTGACTCACAGATGCAGCGAGCGCAAGGAAAGTTGTTTTATTTATTTAATATTCCTTAACCGGTAGCCTATCGACTTTGACCACCTCCACTCTGCCCTGCCCACCGCTCTTACCTGTGCGAACCTCCATTCCTATTAGCAAATTTCCAAATTAATTATGATCAAGAGTGGATCTGGGAGAAAGATTCACTTTTAACTTTGTAACTAGAACAATCAGTCCAAAGGGTTGCCAGTTTCAAGATCCACCAGGCAAATAGGAGTAGGTCCTGCAACCTTGGGGTCACTCCAGTTACCGCAGGCAGAGCATGAGAAACATGGTTCATATTAAGGGTGTTCTCTGATTGGTTCAGGAAACTTCTCAAGACCTCCCTGTTTTAAAATTTCTCATCAGCCTGCTAGCAGATTCGCCAAAAGCGCAGAGATACCCCTCCGGGGGTGATTCAGGGACTATACAAAAACCATAAAGGAAATAAATAAATAAATAACCGAATTGTAGAAAAATGTAAATATAATAATCTTTCCACAGAAAGTGCTGTCTACTAACTCCTCAAGGGAAGCGATAGATACTATGGAGGTCAAAACAAAACAAAACAGGTAAATTACTTGCTACTTACCTTAAAATTAAGAAAGAGCAAACTAAAATTGAATCTATTCTAAAAGCAAATTCCCATCCTTTCTTTAAAGATGCAGACATTTTAGCAGGATTACAATTTTGTAAACTACTCTTTCATCCTAACTCCTAAATACATTCTGGATCCAGATCCATACGACAATATCTATTCTCTATTCAAAAAGACTTTGACACCAACATAGACTTTTCCTCATTGGAAGTTGAAGTTGATGTCTTCCTCAAAGATATCTTTCAAGCAATGATGAGATGAGCAATGAGAATAATTAAAACAGGAAATGTTTCTGGACCTGATGGCTTTCCTATTGATTTTTATTTACACTCTTCCAAACATCTGAGTCCAAAACCTCATTATCTATTCACTCATTTTATCCCTTCCAAAACATTCTGTGGCACTATTCAGGAGGCACTTATTTTCCCCATTCCTAAAGATGGACGAGATGCACACTTCTGTAAAAACTAATAGGCCAATTTTCTTAGTAAATTCTGCTTATAAAATATTTGCTAAGATCTTTTACCTTCGTTTAGACCGCTTTTTATCTCTTCTTATCGGTAAGGAACAGTCGTGTTTCATCAAAGGCAGATATATTTATAATATTACTAGGGTGTTCTTCAATATATTAAGTAAATCAAATACATATCTACATTCACTGGCTGCTATTTCCCTTGGCACTGAAAAAACAGTTGATCGCATTGTTTGGGCATTCATTTTTTATACCCTTTCCTGGTTTGGTTCTGGCCCCACTTTATATCTTATATATCCCTGTTATACACTGCTTCAACACACAGCCCTCGTTTTTGCAAATTGTCTCATTTCCACTTTTTTTTTTCTTTACAAAGAGGTGTAAGGCAAAGATGTCCTCTCTCCCACTTCTGTTTTTATTCTGGCATTGGAACCTTTTCTTGCCAAGATTAGACAAAACCTTAATATACTTGGTTTCTAACATGGAAATAATCACACTAAAATGTGTTTCTATGCTGACGATACCCTTCTTTTCTTCTTCGAGCCTGAATCCTCTCTTCCAGCTTTCCGATCATAAGTTTCTTCCTTTTCCATTCTTTGTGATTATAGATTAACTCTTGATAAATGTGAAATTCTGCCCCTTAACATTTTATGTTTTAATCAAGATTTTGTCTTAATCCAATTTTTGCCTGGAACCCTCGTAAAATTAAATATCTGGGACTGTGGCTTTCACCCTCTATTAAACATTCAATAGCTCTAAACCTAAATGCAGTATCCGCCACCTTAACCACTTCAACTGCTAGATGGCATCCTCTTTATCTATCATGGTGGGGTAGTCTCAACACTATTAAAATAATGCTTGCACCCATCATTTTCTATATAATTTCTGCCATTCCCCTTACTATTCCTGCTTACTTTTTTAAAAAGTGTAAAAAATATTTACTTTATACTTTCCTCCATTCTATGGAATAATCAAAAACCTGTCAGTACCTTCTCAAACTTAAATGCAATAAATATCAAGGAGGCGTGAATTTCCCAAATTTTCAATCTTATCATACTGCGTTTTTGCTTAAATAAACTTCCAAATGTTTATCAAAGTTGCCTGCAGAATTCTCTCCCCTTTGTAAAGAGATTGAATTATCTTTTTATTCCCTTTTCATTCAAAGATTTACCTCTCATTTGTTAAAAAAAACACACTTTCTATCATCCCCTAACCATAAAACTACCTATAAACTACTAAAGCCAATACTCTTTTCACATCTTTCTGACCCATTTCTTCACTCTTCTGTTTGGTAAAACATTCTTCTAAAAGTCAACAATAGACCATTTTTAATGAAATTATGGAGGGATAAAGGTTTACTCTGGGTTCACCAACTCCATTCAAACTGCTCCTTTATTAAATTCCCACAAGCACAATTATTGTACAACCTTTCGAAATCCAAAACATTGCTTGCACCTTAGCATCATTAACATCACATATTCATGCTCCAACATACAATCGTCATCTTCTTCCCATATTATTCACCCATCCCAATGCCTCTTCCATTTACAAAATACTTAGCAAAATTCCAGAACACAGAGATAAATCAGAAGCTGAATTGCAATGGGAACAAGATTTTCAGATTTCAAGGACCACCACACTTTGGGATAAATGTTGGTTGAAAAAATGCAAAACATCAAGAACTGCTAAAAGTACTCAAACTCTCCTTTTTATATATAACATTATTACCCCAGTTAATCAACAAAATTTCAACCTAGAGACCTTGTCAAATTGTTGATCATGTAATGCTACCTCTGTAGATTAATATAATATACATTTTTCGTGCCCAATTACTTATACATTTTGGCTGAAAGTATGGTCTCAAATTGATGCCATTTTCCCTATAAACATTTTCATTTTCAAATATTTTTCTTGGAAACCTTTCCTCTGTTTGGTAAAGCAGCACTTCAAAAACTGTTATACTAGATTTCTTAATTGCAGTTGCCATTGAGCAGATTACTTAGAACTGGGAACAGTCTTCACAATTTTCTTTTCAAGCCTAGTGGTATAGAGTGTCCTATATTCACTGATTAGATAGAGCATTTTTTACCCCAGTTTCACTTGTTATTAAGAGGGCTATTATTTGGTCACCTGTTACTGTCTTTTTAGAAAATTCCGCTCAAAATCTTGCTCATCATCAGCCTCTCTTGGAAGATGTCCCTAAGCCTCGGTGAATTGTACTATTATACTTCATGTTTATATTCCCCTTTTTATGAATCCTTATTGATAATATGTTACTAGTGACGTTTTACTTATACACTTCTTTTTCACTCTCCTCTTTTGTCATTTCAATAGATATTATGGGCATCTCTTTCTTTTTTTCTTTCTTTCTTTCTTTCTTTCTCTTTCTTTCTTTCTTTCTTTCCTTCTTTTTTTCTTTCTTCTTCTTCTTCTTGGTTTACAAATTATTTACATGCATTATATTCGAATATACTAAGATGTATTTTTTTATAAAATATCTTGTTGTTAAAGGAAAGCACCTCTGATGCAAGGTTCTCAACTCTTTGATACAATGGATCCCACATTTAGAGTACAATCTAATCAAGGCGCTTCAATATCTGGAAATACATGAACATTTTCTTGTTCAAACAACCCTTTAAAAGGCTATTATAAATCATTGGCTTAGCCACCTGAGGCATTGTAGTTCTAACTTCTATAAACGTTTGTACCAATATTTTGTTTTTACTGTGTAATTATACATTTGTAAATATTTATCTCAAAAGTGCATCTGAGTCCCCTTTCCTCACGGAGATCTGTTTAATAATTCCTGCAAGTAATACATTAAGTGGATAAGAAAAATCTTGCTGATTTTAATGGCGCTTTTTGAATGTGTTACCAAAATCACTAATCACTTTATGTATTAGGTCACACTACAGTCTCCCTCTGGTTATCTGCTTAACAAATAATATTTTAGAGTCTGTAAAAGCCTGCTATATAAAACAAACATCACCCATGAGATGCTCTTGGCAAAATTAGGGTGGATTTGACTCAAAAGAATACCACAAGCAAAATTACGAGAATTTCTACGAACTAGTGAGAATGAGCGAGCAGAGACTTAAAATGCTCCACTTGAGCATTCACATACACTAAATTAAAGCTATGAACATACATGCAGAGGTCTGCCTCAGGCTCACCGCCATATTTTTTATGTTTCAGGAGTTCCTCGTTTAACAATTAGAAAAGAGGCTGGGGTATGAACAAAAAAACATGGATGTCAAAGGTAAGGTCAAGACAACGTTAATTACAAAAGTCAGTAAGGGTTTTGAGCAGTAAGATTAAAAAAATACCCTAATAAGATTTAGAAATGTTTTACCTGTCAAAAGAGACTTTTCTGCTGTAGTCTTCGCTTATACGTTAAAGTGAGAGAATGTTGAAGAAAATGTGAACATGCAACCGGGGTATAGGGGTGGGCGGAATTTGCGAAAGTTACTTTCGCAAATTATCGCGAAAATGTTAAAAATCTCCGCAAACACGCGGAAATATCGCGAAGATGCGGAAGTTTTTTTCCTGCCCGTTCGCGGTATTTTCTGCGTGGTCGCGGCCCGCCAACTTACCCATGCGGTTGCTCACGGGCGCGGCCATCTTGTTTTCACTCTTCTCGCGGTGCATGATCGCGAGAAGAAAGACGTGATCGCGCGACCAATGACATTACTGCGGGCGCGAACTGTCGCGAGACAGCGCAAATGGCTACCAACAGTCCAACATCTCGTGGAGAACGCGACTGGATCGGGAAAACTTGTCGGCGAACGCGGGGATTCAGGTAAAGCGATCGCGCGCGAGAATGTATTATTTTACAGCGCGAGCAAGAAACAAATTATCGCTAAGCTGCGGAATGCGGAAATGTTGACATTTTCGCGCTCTTCGCGGACCGCGAAAATGTCAAATTATCGCAATTTCCACGAGCGGAACGGAAATTTAGCCCAGGCCTAGTATTCATCAAGTCGTGGCTCGGAATAGGGCAAGAGCTAAATTGGCAGAGGTTGGACTGGCATGGAATGATTACCTTTATGGAGAGTCTATCTTCAGTAATGATCATTCAAGACCTTATTGGATGGGTGCTGAAGTCATTGGAACACTCTCTAGCAGAGGCCGGACTCAGTTAGCACTCATAGAGGTAGATTTTCCAAGATGCACACAGTGCAACATGGTGCAAAATCTGTAAGCATTGCATTGGACGAACTCAGGAAATTCACACAGCATCAAGTTTTTCTTTTAATCACACCATTATGTCATCAGTCATCAAACATGAATGACGCTACAGTCTTTTGACCCTTAAAGCCAAATAGTTTTGCACCACAGCAAAAAGCCTTTGCTGGGGCTTCTTACATGACTTTTTTCCTTCAAGCCATACCCTAAAATCCAATCTTCATACAGACGACTGAGCAATAAATGATCAGAAATATTGTGTGACTTTTGTATTTGAGGCATACACTCTAGTGCAATTGTCATGCAGGTGACGGCCCAGTGACACATTGCATAATATGTGTAATTTGTGGAAAGATCACATGTATTATGTGAGGAAAAAGCAGTAGATTAAACCCATATCTACTTTTGCCTCTACATTTCTCCTGACTTCAGTTGCACGGTTTTATGCACACTGTGCGCTGTAACCAAGATGTGCTACTTTGCATATTTTTAGTAGGTATGCTTTAGCGTAAATGCTATTGGTGTTTGCGGCAATCCCCTGTAGGGGCTTGTACTGCTCGCACACCATCATACCCTCTTAGCACGCATAACCAGTTTTTTTGCACAAGGTAGCACAATGTAGTTTGTTGCTGCACTTTCTGCAACTCTCCATATAGAAAATCTTTTAGCACCTGAAAGTTGATCAACGCTATTGCTTGAATCGCTTAGCGTTGCTTAGTATCAAATAAATGTCCAAAGCGAAATGTTAGTAAATGTGGCTTGGACTGGGAAGATTAATTTTCCTAATAAGCTGTCTGTGCAGAATGCCTGGTCAGTTGTGCACTGCATTTATTGCCTGCCAGGTGTTCAGGCCATTAGACCAATTTGTACTTCTGTTTATATTTTGTAAAGCACAGGGTCCCTGCGCTGGTGAGTACTGTGCTGAGAGTAGGGCCTCTGGTACATTAACGGGGAAACAGCCATGTCCTAAGTTTCTTCCTGAAAGAAAGTTCATTTTCCAGTGCTCTGAGACTGGGTGGAAGATCGTTCCACAACTTCGGTACTAGGTGTGCAAACGATCTTCCTCCCCATCTCACCCTTTTTACCCTGGTTGTACTGAGCAAATGAAGATGTGAGGATTTCAGATGTCTAGTTGGAACATAAGTGGCTACCAACTCTCTGAGCTTTACTGGGCCCTTGTTATTTATGGCCCTATGAGCAATACAGAGGGATTTAAACGTAATCCTTGCCTCAATTTGGAGTCAATGCAGCTGATTGAGGGGTTCTCTTGCGGAGACATAACAAGGAACCTTTAGAAAGGAGCCTTGCTGCCCCATTTTGCACAGTCTGAAGTCTCTTTATTACGTATTTGGGTACGCCCACATAAAGTGAGTTGCCGTAATCCGAATGGGACTCTTTGAGGGATTGAATTACCGTTTTTCTTAGATGCTCTGAGATCAATACCAGTATCTTCCTAAGCATTCGGAGTAAAGAGAAACAGATGCCAGACAGTTTAATTGCTTGGTGGTCCATTGCTAGCAAATTGTCCATCCAAATTCCCAAATTTGTTATCACCGGTTTTGGAACCGGGGGGTAAAGGGGGCATGTCAACAGGCTAGCTGATCAAAGGTCTGGATATGGCCTGGCTTCCAAGGATAATTAATTCCGTCTTTTCACCATTCAGCTTTAGGCGGCAGCTTGACATCCAGCGGCACAGTTTATCAAAACAGGGTGCCAAATGTTTGTTTCCTGCATAAGGGCCTTCTGTAAGAGAAACAACCAGCTGGGTGTCATCTGCATAGGAGACCACTGATAGGTTAAAGTCCTGCACTAAGTTGGCAAGCTGGCACACATATATATTGAACAATATGGGTCTGAGAGACGATCCCTGAGGAACACCACAAATCGTTGGAAAGCTGTCAGAGAGGCAGTCTTTGTCCATGACATGGTAGGATCTGTTTTCCAGATACGAATTGAGCCAATCTAATGCTTTGCCCTGAATTCCCACCTCGCAAATTCTATCTCTTAGGATCTTGTGATCCACTATGTCGAAAGCCGCACTTATATCCAGTAGTAGGATGGCGGCTGAGCCTCTGTTATCCAGTATAGCTTTGAGCTCTTCTGTTACCACCAGAAGTGCTGCTTCCATGTTATGGTGGGGCCGAAAGCCCATCTGGGTTGGATGAAGAATGTTGTTATTTTCCAGAAAGTTTGCCAATGTCCGATTGACATGTTTCTCTAGTACTTTTCCTAGAAAAGGGAGTAATTAGATGGGTCATAGATTTGCAAGGATTTCTGGATCTAGCTGAGGTTTTTTCAATAGTGGCCTAATTACTGAATGCTTCCATTGCTTGGGGACCAAGCCCGTCTGTAGAGCGAAATTAAGAAGCTCCATAAGTGATGGTAATATGACCTATGCCACTTTGGATAAGGTATGTGGGGGAGCGGGATCTAATGGAGAGCCGGATTTGGTTGCCTTTATAAAATTATGGATTGTCTATTTGTCAAACGTAAGGAATTTTGCTAGAATTGGAGGCAGTGGCAGATCCCTGCCCTTAGCTACCTCCCCTAGCACAGGCTCCGGATTGATCTGGAATTGATCATAAATATCGGTCACTTTTTTGTGGAAGAAGGATGCTATATTGTTGCATCTTTCTTTTGTGGCTTTGGGAACTGTGTTACTATCAATAGGAGTGGATAGGGTTTTAAACACTCTAAATTGTTTTTTTAGGGGGTTCAAAGCCTGAGTGATTTTTTCCTCATAGAATTTGACCTGCAATTTCTTTATTTTGTTGTGACAGGATCTGATTGAAGCTTTATATTTTAGTTTAAGTGCCGGGTCAAATTCCTTTCTCCAGTTTCTTTCTAATTTCTTGCAATTTTTTATTGCAAAGAGGTTGTCATTGTACCAAGCTTGGGAATGCATGCATCTAGTGACTGGGTGATCCAATTTTCCCATTGCTGATAATTCTATTCTGGATTACCTACAAATTTAGGAGCTGTATCCTTCAGGACGGTTTCCCAAGTCCTATGATCTAGCTTCGACCATCTTCTTATGGCCGTCATCTGGGTCCTTCCTTTGATCTGTTGGGCAGGTATGGGAAGTTTAAAGAGAATAAGACAATGATCGGACAAGGGAACCAGAATTATTCTAGAAAGAGTAACCAGAGGGTCATTGGAAAAAATGTGGTCCCAAGTATGCCCTTTCTCATACGTTGGGGTTGATATGAGTTGGGTTAGTTGTAATGCCTCAATATCTGCTTTTAGCTTTTTGATGGAGGGGTCGTCCTGTATGTCTAAGCGCAGGTTAAAGTTGCCCAAAAAAGTAATGTGTTTTTTTTAGAACTATGCTGGCTAGTATGTCTGGGATTGCCTCCAAGAATTTGGAGCAAGGACCCGGAAGTCTGTAGATAAGGACACCTGAGACCATATGGGTGGGGGAGAGTGGGATCTGTAACTGAAGGCTTTCCACATTCTAGAAGGGAGAGGCAGGAAGTAAAACATCTAAAATCAGATTTTAGAATGATGGAAATTCGACCCCCAACTTTTCCAACCCGATCTATTCTGTGGATCTTGTAGACCACCGGGAGGGCGAGATGGATATCAGGATCAGAGCTGTTGTTAAGCCACGTTTCTGTGACAAATAAAACGTCCGCCGGATCCTCTTCCAGCAGGGTTCTAATGTCAATGACATGCCTGGACAGTGAGCGTGCATTGATTATTCCCAGATTCCATGTTGCTTCTTGTAGCTCCTGGTTAGTGAGATGAGAGTCTTTATTCTAATTGAGTTCTAAGCTGCATTGACTGCAGACTCATTTGCTATTGGTCTGAAGTTCAATATTTGACCCCAGCAATGACGAACATAGAGGTAGTGGTGGGGGTCTCAATGCTAATAGCGGATTTGTGGTGTACTTGAACTGACCTGTGCTGAAAGGAGCAGGGCTCCTGGCCCCTGGGACCTGATGGGCGTGGACGGGCGCAGATGGACTTGCCTTTGGTTCGCCTGCGGCGCAGCCGCTGCACGCATCCGCTGCGTGCCCTGCCTTCAGCAACCATTAAATTGGAAACTGGAATTAGCAACTAGGACGCCAACCTCCCGCCTTTGCTCTAACTCTTTAGTTAGAGGAGGCAAAAAGCATTACTCTATGGTCACAAGATTCAAGTTCAATTTCATACAGTTCAGTTCTAATAATCCTTTCAAGTGGTGCATTGAAACATATAAGGCATAAAAACGATTTAGAAGACGTTTAAAACAAGCGTTTAAAACAAGTTATTGCACACGAGGCAGAGGATAGAACAACACTCTCACCTCCGTGCCCGGCCCGCAGCCGCCATTAAATGGGAAACCTGAGATGGCAACTAGAATGCCAACCTCCCGCCTTCGCTCTAACTCTATGGTTAGAGGAGGCAAAAAGCGTTACTCTATGGTCAGCAGATTCAAATTAAATTTCATAGAGTTCAGTTTTAACAATTCTTTCAAGTGGTGCATTCATACATATAAAGCATAAAAACGATTTAGGATTTAGGAAAAGTTTAAAACAAGCGTTTAAAACAAGTTATTGCACGTGAGGCAGAGGATATAACAGCACTCTTGTGATTCCTTCAAATCCAGCCTGGTTTGTGAATTTTCACTCCTTATACTGATTTTGAGCCTTTACTCCAGTATTCAGCTGTACCTCGCGAAATAGTTGAATGATCTTGTTGAATGATCGCAACTATGATCCTTAATGTTGAATGTCCTGAGGAAGACCATGTCAAAGTACGTGAAGGTGCACAAAGGAGATCAATAATTTTCAAGGATTTATGATAAATACTAATTCGACAGCTGCAGATTGTTTACATTTAATGTCAAGACTTCATACAGTGGGTCACTCGTGTATGAGATGTTTTCTGGGAAGGTTGGTGATGTTAAGTCGCAGCAGAAATGGCTTGTGATTTGTCCAAATGCATCATTTGTCATAATGATGAAGGGGACTAAACTTTTAGCGCAAAAGAGCAGTGTTAGAATCCGGGTTCTCTGGTTGGCACAGGTAGGTACTTGTGACAAGCAGAGAACCTTTCCTCTAGTCAGGGTAAGGGGTTACACTCCTAAAATAACCCCTGCTCACCCTCTAGGTAGCTTGGCGCGAGCCGACAAGGCTTATCTCAGAGCGTTATAGGTTAAGCATTTGTGAACACATACGGTAACCAAGTGACAACACTACAAATGGACACCACACAGGTTTTTATATCAAAAATAAGGATTCTTTATATAGAGTTATCACAAGACCATTAAATGACAAAAATACACAATACTGTTACTTTAGATGGTAGAAGTTTGCTTAGTTCTCTTAAGTTCTTAAATGCAACACTTTAAGTCAATGTACCTTAGATGCGACACGCAGGGCAACGAAAGTGTTGCAACGATGCTGATGCGTTGAAGTTCTTGGTGCAAAAAAAATAAAGACGTGAAGATCTTCCAGATGCGTTACGCTTCTCCGATGTTGCGAGAAGACTCGACTCGATGCGTCAGCTACAGCGGCGTCACCCCTTTACGCGATGCGACTACAGCGGCCTTGGCAGCGACACTCTTCTCCGACGTTTGCGAGACGCTTCCGCTCGATGCGATGCTGCAGCGGCATCACCCCTTTACGCGATGCGACGACAGCAGCTCCGACGGCGGCACGCTTCTCCGTGGATGCGAGGCGCTTTTCTTGATGCGGTGCAATGCGACAACTACGATGGCTGCGATGGCGACACGCTTCTTCGGCGTTGCGAGACACTTCTGGAATGATGCGAGACGCTTCCGCTCGATGCGATTCTGCAGCGGCGACACCCTTTGCGAGATGCGACGGCAACAGCTCCGACGGCGGCACGCTTCTCCTCCTCGAGTCGCGCTTCCAGCCCCTTGCGACATGCAGTCCCTCAGAAGGCCCAACAACAGCAGCAGGCACTTCCAAAAGACTTTGGGGAGCTGGGGGTGAAGTCCACTGGTCCTGGGACTTCGTTCAGGGGGCAAGCTCAGCACAAGCCCTTGGAGATATTTTAAGCACAAGTTGAAATAAAGTCTTTGTAGTCTTTTCTCCTCTCCTGTTAGCAGCAAGGCAACCACTGCAGGCCAATCCCCCAGGTCAGGGACAGTACTCCTCCTTACAGCTTTCCCAGTTCCTTCTCCTCAGGCAGAGGTTCTTCTTGTCAAGCAGGATCTAATTTCTTGGGAGCAGGGTCCCAATACTTATACCCCTAATTCCTTTGTTCCTCTGGGGTAGAGGGTCCTTTGCCCAGTCCAAACCAGTTCTTGAGCACTTTGTTGACATGACTCTGCCTTTCTATTCAGGGTGCAGGGCAGAGACATCAGCCGCTCCACAGGAGGTGGAGCCAGCATTGTGGTGGTTATTATTCTGAGTTCAGGCATACTAAACTCGATTTTCTACCATGTTCCCTGGGTCTGTTAGGATCATAGGATGTAACAATTCTAACAGCCCATTCTGGCCTATGGGGAACAGGTAGCCTTACAATAGTGAAAAACGAAAATGGCTGTAATTCATTATTAGGACATGCCACACACATCAGGGCTTGTCTTACCTTATGCTTACAATGCACCCTGCCCTTGGGCCTACCATAGGGGTGACTAATATGAAGTTAAGGGAAGGTTTAGGGACTGGGAAGTGGGTGCACTTGCCCAGTCAGCATGACAGTACCAGACTGCACGCAGGTTCTGCAATGGCAGACCTTAGACACATTTTACTAGGCCGCTTCTGTGGGTGGCACAACCAGTGCTGCAGGCCCACCAGCAGCATTTGTATTTACAAGCCCTGGGCACTCCTGGTGCACTTTACTGGGGTCTGACAGTAAACCAAATAAGCCAATCATGGAATCCAACCAACATATACATTTTACATAGGGAGAGCATATGCACTTTAGCACTGAACAGCAGTGGTAAAGTGCCCAGAGTCATAGAATAGCCAACAACAGGTCAGAAAAAATACAGGAGGAAGGTAACAATTTCAGGGATGACCCTGCAAAAAGGGCCAAGTCCAACACGTCCCCCTTCCAGCCAAAACGCAGGGCAGACCAATCACCACCGTGATGGTCTTCCCTGCTTGGGGCGATAGAACAAGGACCTGGCCCGCAATTGCAGGGGCAGACTCCAGTCCTACTCCAATCTGAACCTATTGGAATCCCTCTGTCCATACTCTCAGGGCCCACCAAGCCAATCCATGGGGAACCCTTCTCCTCACCTGTGGACACCACCTGTGCAGCACCTAACCTTAACTGGCTCACAGGTGTGTCCCAACAGACAGACAGCAAAATGTTACAGTGGCTACTGACAGTAGTCAGGGATGAGACCCAGGCCGTATGCCTCTCAGGGCTCTCAAACCTCTGTGGCGCCAGGGAGCGGGGGCAGTAGCCCCAGGTGCTTGGCACCCTTTGTCCATTCTCCCTCCTGTCAGGTCAGGTATGACATCCTGGCACTGACCCACCAGCCCCAGGTCCGTACCCGGCGGCTGGACCAAAGACTGGGGTGGCCTCTCCCACACCCGGTCCTCCTCCTTGGGGCTCTGTACCCTCCCACTTGGAGTGGTACCCCCTTCCAGAATTGCCAGGGCACCTGTGGCAGGTGTCCTGCGTAATTTGCCCACAAGTTCAGGGGTTCTATCCTGCAACTGGGCGTCCAGGTCAGGGGGGACACCCTGAACCTGGCCCTCCAACCTAGTGTCTAAACCCTTCAGTTGAGCGGGGGTCAGAGGCGAGGACTCCCTCCCTCTTCAACCCCTTCCAGATGGCTGTACCCTCCCACCTGGAGTGGTACACCAAGAAGCAACATGGGTCAGGACACTGATTACAGATGTCCCTCCCTCCAGGTCAGACAACACCTGAACCTGGCTTCCCAACCCTGGGACCAACCCATGCGGTTGAACGCTCGCCTGGCACACCAGGACTTCCCGGGGAGCACGCATGCCCCCCCGAGGGCGACACATAACTCCGGTGTCGTGTGACAATCTGCCTGGCACAGATCTCCCAACCCCTGTCCATTTGACAGTGCGCGAAGATCCCCCAGGACAGAAGTGGTGTCACCATGGTCATTCACGGGGGACGCAGCCCTTCTGGCTGGCCCCTGACCCACTGGTTCTTCCACTGGGGACTCCTTCCCCCTCTCACCCCTCACTCTGGACTTTGGCACCCTCCCAACTGGAGCGGTACTGCCAGACACCAGAACTGATGGAGGCCTGCTTACAGACACTCCCCGTTCACCAGACACTAGGGGGTTCCGCACAGCGGGCAGCCCCTCAGGACAGACTAGGCTCCCCACCTGGTGTTTCCTTAAAGAACCATCCAGGCTCCGAGACTGAGGTTGGGCACTACCGGGACATAACCCATTCTCACTCCTTCCCCTTAAAGACAGGATGTGAGGCCCTACACCCCTCTCACTACTACAGGACCTAGTTGGGCTACTCTGAGCCACTTCCACCACGCTGGGTTTGAAGATACCTGAACCACTCATCTTGGGATCATTCCCCAATGCCTTTCCAGACCCTTTGGATGCCACCAACCGGTCTGCCTCCAATGTGAGCTCCCTGCGGTCAGAAAACTCACTCTCCCACAGGTGTTGGCATAGCTCTGGAAAACAGGGACTTACAATATGCTCTCTCACAATTGGATCACACAGCCCCCTAGCAGGGTTAACCAAACTATCCTTCACCTCACCATCCAGTGCCTCACACACGTACTGCACATCCCTCTCCTGAGACTGGCAAGACAGTATCTGACTGTCTCTGTCACACAACCCACACTCTTCTGGGCGGTCTTCACACTCACACACCAGGATCTCAACTATGGGGGAATCCCTCCCACCACTAGGACTATGAACCCCTGGGCCAGTTTCCCAATTCACCTCAAGAACGCTGCGCACCACTGGAGCTACCCCATATCCTTGAACCTCCTGGTGTAAATTAACCCCCTCCTTCGAGTCAGGCGCCACATCTCTGGGTGTGTGCACTACTCTCTCAGCAATAGAAAATTCAATATTGCTGCCACCATCTGAGCTGGATTCCTCCTCCCACTCAGCAAAGCTCAATCTCTGAGCTACACACATTTCTTGTTGCTGGGCTGAGACACTCATGGTCTCAAGCCTCTCGAGCTGTAAGTCAAGATTCCTCATGATCAGCTCATGCTCCATTTCCATTTTTCTCTCTTCCATTTCCAGCATTTTTTGTTCCATTGCCAGTTGTCCCTTTAGTTTGGCCATCTCTATTTCATGAGCTCTGGTTTCTTTACTGTCTGCCAACTCCTATGGAGATAAACTTTTACTAGAAACACTGCTACCTGCAGGGGAAGGGGTTCTCCTTCCTCTTAAACCCACTGGCCCATCCAGCTGCTCATCTGCACTATCATCCTTAGTGGCATTCCTTGCTTCTACCCAGGCCCTCAGCGCCTTGTAGAACTCTGGCTTGCTTTTACATCCAGTTGTAGAAACCTTAAATTTCCTGCAGAAGAATTTCAGCTGCTTTGCAGTGTAGCTATCCAATTTCTCTTCTTCCCATTCAAATTCAGTGTTCACAGAGACTATGAATGCTGCTTTCTCCACCATGGTTAAGCTTGGCAGTGCTCAAAAATAGACAGTCCAAAAAGAAATCTACCAACAAGTATTGGTTGCGTTTAAGGTCTGCACTCACTAGGTAGTGTTCACCAATTACTGTACATGAGTCACAAATGCAAGTCCAGAATCCTCACCGCTGACCACCAATGTTAGAATCCGGGTTCTCTGGTTGGCACAGGTAGGTACTTGTGACAAGCAGGGAACCTTTCCTTTAGTCAGGGTAAGGGGTTACACTCCTAAAATAACCCCTGCTCGCCCTCTAGGTAGCTTAGCGTGAGCAGACAAAGCTTATCTCAGAGCGTTATAGGTTAAGCATTTGTGAACACATACAGTAACCAAGTGACAACACTACAAATGGACACCACACAGGTTTTTATATCAAAAATAAGGATTATTTATATAGAGTTATCACAAGACCAATAAACAACAAAAATACACAATACTGTTACCTTAGATGGTAGAAGTTTGCTTAGTTCTCTTAAGTTCTTAAATGCGACACTTTAAGTCAATGTACCTTAGATGCGACACGCAGGGCAACGAAAGTGTTGCAACGATGCTGATGCGTTGAAGTTCTTGGTGCAAAAGAAATAAAGACGTGAAGATCTTCCAGATGCGTTACGCTTCTCCGATGTTGCGAGAAGACTCGACTCGATGCGTCAGCTACAGCGGCTTCACCCCTTTACGCGATGCGACGACAGCGGCCTTGGCAGCGACACTCTTCTCTGACTTTTGCGAGACGCTTCCGCTCAATGCGATGCTGCAGCGGCATCACCCCTTTACGCGATGCGACGACAGCAGCTCCGACGGTGGCACGCTTCTCCGTGGATCCGAGGCGCTTTTCTTGATGCGGTACAATGCGACAACTACGATGGCTGCGATGGTGACACGCTTCTTCCTCGATACGAGATTCTTCTCTTGATGCGGTGCAATGCGTCAGCTACGATGGCTGCGATGGCGACACTCTTCTTCGGCGTTGCGAGACACTTCCGGAATGATGCGAGATGCTTCCGCTGGATGCGATGCTACAGCGGCGACACCCTTTGCGAGATGCGACGGCAACAGCTCCGACGGCGGCACGCTTCTCCTCCTCGAGTCGCGCTTCCAGCCCCTTGCGACACGCAGTCCCTCAGAAGGCCCAACAACAGCAGCAGGCACTTCCAAAAGACTTTGGGGAGCTGGGGGTGAAGTCCACTGGTCCTGGGACTTCGTTCAGGGGGCAGGCTCAGCACAAGCCCTTGGAGATCTTTTAAGCACAAGTTGAAATAAAGTCTTTGTAGTCTTTTCTCCTCTCCTTTCAGCAGCAAGGCAACCACTGCAGGCCAATCCCCCAGGTCCACGACAGTACTCCTCCTTACAGCTTTCCCAGTTCCTTCTCCTCAGGCAGAGGTTCTTCTTGTCAAGCAGGATCTAATTTCTTGGGAGCAGGGTCCCAATACTTATACCCCTAATTCCTTTGTTCCTCTGGGGTAGAGGGGCCTTTGCCCAGTCCAAACCAGTTCTTGAGCACTTTGTTGACATCACTCTGCCTTTCTATTCAGGGTGCAGGGCAGAGACATCAACCGCTCCACAGGAGGTGGAGCCAGCATTGTGGTGGCAGAGCACACCCCTATTCAGAGTCCAGGTGCACTCCTCCCACCCATCTGGATGTCAATCTCTCCATTCACCAACAGGTTACCTAGCCCTGCCCCTCTGGGTTTCCCCAGCCCTGTCACTCACACAAACCAGACAGGCAGATACACATCATAGCAGAGGCGGGCAGAAATGGTTAGGCAAGCAAATACCAACTTTCTAAAAGTGCTATTTTCAAACACAGAATATTAAAATAAACTTTACTAAAAGATGTATTTTATTATTCTGAGTTCAGGCATACTAAACTCGATTTTCTACCATGTTCCCTGGGTCTGTTAGGATCATAGGATGTAACAATTCTAACAGCCCATTCTGGCCTATGGGGAACAAGTAGCCTTACAATAGTGAAAAACGAAAATGGCTGTAATTCACTATTAGGACATGCCACACACATCAGGGCTTGTCCTACCTTATGCTTACAATGCACCCTGCCCTTGGGCCTACCATAGGGGTGACTAATATGAAGTTACGGGAAGGTTTAGGGACTGGGAAGTGGGTGCACTTGCCCAGTCAGCATGACAGTACCAGACTGCACGCAGGTTCTGCAATGGCAGACCTTAGACACATTTTACTAGGCCGCTTCTGTGGGTGGCACAACCAGTGCTGCAGGCCCACCAGCAGCATTTGTATTTACAAGCCCTGGGCACTCCTGGTGCACTTTACTGGGGTCTGACAGTAAACCAAATAAGCCAATCATGGAATCCAACCAACATATACATTTTACATAGGGAGAGCATATGCACTTTAGCACTGAACAGGAGTGGTAAAGTGCCCAGAGTCATAGAATAGCCAACAACAGGTCAGAAAAAATGCAGGAGGAAGGTAACAATTTCAGGGATGACCCTGCAAAAAGGGCCAATTCCAACAAGCAGCAAGTGCTTTCCAGCCTAGAAACATTCTGAAACCTATGAAGTTAGTTGAACCACAAAGATGGCCCACACCGAGTTACTAAAACTGTAGTCTGCAGGACTGACACTATAAGGCTCAAGTTTTCTAAGTCTGTGTGCTGTCACAAAGAGCTGGAAAGAATGAACTAAGATAGCAAGAGTAGGTTTCCCTTAAAAAAATGCCTCCTTGAAGCAGACACTCCAAGGGGAAAGCAGCAGGTCAATCTTAGGAGATATACTTCTGCACTGTGTTTACTCCTTTCACAATCCAGCACAGCAAATTTGGTTGCTGCGATGCGTTGCATGAAAAATTAGTAAATTGACATTTGGGTAAATTACATTTTTAAGAAAGTTAGCCATAAACCGCTTTAATGTAATTTCCCCACAATACACCCCGTGTAACACCTCATGCAAAGGAAATTAAATAGACTGACATATTAGAGGAAATTAAATAGACAGAAATGTTGGACCTTTGGAAAGTAAACACCATCAAATAAGAGTAGAATTCCCTTTTGAATTAAACTCCATGTCACTCATGACCTCAATTGGCCTGAATGTATAAAGCTGTTTCTCACTGTGGTGTTCTGTAAAAGCCCTTTAAACATATGTAAACAGTAAAATTAGGAACCCAAAATGTATTATCATTTGCACAATGGCACCTTAAAATGCCTAGATGGAAGTTCGTTCTACCATCCAAATGCGGATATGAGGTATTAACACTGTTAATATGATCCCAATCTTGATGTAAGCTAAGTTATAGTTTGCTCAGCATCATATAATTAGAGATCATTATTTCAAGCCCATTATTTTGTTTTCTGATGGCTCTAGGCAAAGCACTCTTATCCTTATTCACACTCAGTAGAATCCGGAAGTGCAGTAAGGAGACCAATCTCATCTGATTCTATAATGCATCACAAATCTACCTGACACTCTCTCAGTGCCGCACATTCATTATGACTCCGCAAAGAGAAAGCCATGGGGAAATACGGTCATAGGATTGTGGCCCCTCCATAGGTGAAATTGTTTAATTATCTCTGCAGCTGCCTTGTGCAACTAACAGCCTCCCACAAGGTGCAGAGGTGAGTGTGCACAGTCTAGCATAGGATATGTGCTGGAAGCATATATTTAGAATACACATTTCCACGTCTAGACAAACTCAGAAGAATCCAATGTACTGGATGTGTGCTTTGCATTGCAGCATTCATACAATGTATGGGTGTTTCGTAGAACTAAACACATTCCATTTGTAAACACCTGTTTCAAGGCGGCATTCGCTTTTAATACCCAGGTCTGTCTGTCTATCTTAGTAGATTGGGCTTCGGGTCAAACCTATCTCAGGAGGAGCGCTAGGTTTCCTTATTAATACCCCATTAATGTCCCTTTGACACAAAGCAGTGCAACATTTGGCACAAGGACGGTTTTGCAATGAGAAAATGACATCTTCCAGCCAAATCACAATTTGCACTGGATAGTGCATACTCTTGCAATACGTTGTGTTGCGTTGCGTCACTTTGTGCTGGTACAAAGCCCTGGTAAATCTGGGCTGAAGAGTCACAAATACTTGCATAGACAAAATTCTGCCAACCTATGTTTTTCCACTCCAAAGAGATTTATTGGTTCCCTGAGTAGCATTTAGGTGCACAATATTTTTGTGAATTGGGATCAATCCACAAATATACATGGACATACTTTAATAATTGTTTATTAGCAGCTTTTTCTAGTGCCTACTATAATAGAGGGCTGCACGAGAGCTTTACAGAGTTTCATGGGTTTCCGTTCTTCAATGAGGGCCAATAAGTCAGCATATGCAGGCAGAACCCCAATCAAAAAAACAGATATGTTTGAACATCCAAATGTATGTACCTATGCCACTTAGTCCTGGAACCCAATATCATCCAACAAATAGTTCAAACAGCATTTTGCCTAACATATTCCTGTAATTTGTTCCTGACTCTGTTACTGGTCAGAGGTCCCTGAAAGCTATCCGTCTATCTTTACATCACCATTTCAACATGGTGCATATGTAGTTCTGTAGTAGGATATGATCAAATGGGAGTGGTCTGGTTGACATAATGTGTTCACAGCAATAAATGACAGTGCCACATTCGTAGAAACATGCAGCATTCAACTATGACATGCAATGAAAATGAATGACAAAAAGGGACCCTAAGTCATCACTCTAACTGTCTTGCTAAGTGGCCATTCTTTTTTTTTTTTTTTTAAATCTTTATTTCGACTCAAGGAGTCATAAAAGGAATAGCATACACATACAAACAGAGAAGCGAAAATACAAAAATAGAATATGAAGATCTATGGTTAAAAGTGGATACATCGTTTACAGGAGTATTTGCAGCATATAAGAACCACATATAATACACTTTGAAATTCAATTCATCAAAAAGGTTCTTCTAATATTCCATGCAGCTGCTAAAAACTTACTGATAGCAAATACGGTAGGGGGGGATAAATCAGATTTCAAGAGTCTGTAGGCATCTAAATGGTGCCTAAAACCCCAGTTCCTGCAAATGGGAATTATCCACTTTTTCCTAATTTTTGTGTACGAAGAGCAGAATAACATTAAATGAATTTCGTCCTCTAACTCGTTGGTACAAGCAGGACAATTTTTTAATGTGGGCGGGTGCCATTTGCTAGTCAGAGCTCTAATAGGAAGTGCGTTATATCTCCATTGCAAGAATAGTTTCCTGAGGCCGATGGGATTAATATCATCCAACACTGTTTCCAAATTATAGTAATCCTTCATCATTAAGAAGGTATTAGTCATTGGCCCCAGGGTATTGCTTGCGAGAGAAGCAGTGAGGTTACGATTATGGTATAGTGCAACCAAATCTTTTCGGGATATCGTGGCACAGGCCTCTAAAGGTTTGGTCCACAGGGTCGAGAGACCCAGCGCCGAAAGTTCATCCTTGACGTACTTTAGCCATGGAATATTACATAGAGCTGGGTGTTGGTAGAGTTCCATGAATTCGGAGCGGTAGCTCTGGAGTTCAGGAGTTAACCAGAGTCGCCTCCAGAAAGTTAGGGGCTTCACACCTAGTTCCTCCTTTATTGGTCTCAAACCCATGTCGAGCCTGAGAGGAAGAAGCGGCGTACTTGATGGTAGGGCAGCCAAGTTCCGTAAGAACTTGTTTTCCATTGCGGCAATTTCCGGGGCGCAATTATTGCCCCAGAGTTCACCACCATATGTTAGAGCCCCACGGGCCTGCATTTTATAAATTTCCAGAGGCGGGCCAATAGGATGGGTCATTGATTGATTCCATAGTTTCAAAATGCCCGCCACCTTTTGAGTTAACTTTAGATTTGATTTAGTCTGGTGATGGGACCATGTAATTTTTTCATTCAGGGTTAGTCCCAGATACTCAAAAGTATGAACTCTCTCTAGACTAATACCATTAATGGTCGGGTTGGGGCGCAAGGACCTTGGGGGGTTGAAGATCATGAATTTTGTCTTAGCCGTATTGATCTCTAACCCCCGATCAATACAAAAAGAGACGAAACTATCTAGGACTCGTTGGACCCCCATGGGGGTCTTAGCTAAAAGGAGGGTATCGTCAGCGAACATAATGGCTGAAATACCTATGCCCGCCAATCGTGGAGCGTCTCTATTTGGGACGTCGTTTACATAGAGGCAAAACAGGGTGGGAGCCAAGACACACCCCTGCCTTACCCCTCTTTGGACGGGAAAGCTAGCTGATAAGCCACCATCTCTTCCACATCTAGCTTTCGCATAATTACCGGTGTGGAGACGAACTAAAATCTGCAGGAGAGGACACGGAAGGCCTAGATCCTGTAACACAGTCCACAGTTTCGTGCGAGGGACTAGATCAAAGGCCGCATGCAGATCAGCAAAGACTGTGTAAAGGGAACCCCCCTCCACCTTTGCTCTCTTCCAGAAGAGCATACATAATCTAAAGATCTGATCAGTTGTTGAGACGCTCTTTCTGAAACCAGCCTGATAGTCGCTCAGGATCCCAGAGGTCTCTATCCAATCCGTAATACGGTCTAGAATCAACCTCGAGAAAAGTTTCTGAGCAACATCTATCAGACTGATAGGTCTGTAATTGCCAGGAAGCAAGGGGGACCCTTTTTTAAAAATAGGCACAACTTCTGCACCTAACCAAGTAGGAGGAACGGGCAAACCCTCCAGGATTGCATTGAATATTAATGTAAGGTATGGTACCCAGACTCTAGGTTCGTGTTTATGCAAGTCGCCGGGTATCCCATCCAATCCAGGTGCTTTGCCTGCAGGGAGCATAGAAATTGCAAGCTCGATCTCTCTCATCGTGAAATTTACCTGATCCTGGCCAGGTACAACATGTAATGAGATCTCCAGTGCTGGGGATGGCCCCTTATAAAGAGAGCTAAAATGTTTTTCCCAAGCTTCAGGAGCAATATTTGTTTTTACAATTGCAACAGATTCGAGTGTGCCGGTGGACACAATCAGCCAAAATCTCCGTGAGTCTCTAGAATTTAAGGCAGATGTTAACCTATCCCAAATTTCGGTAGCCCACTCCAATTTGGCGTGATGTATTAAGAGTCTGTAAGTCTGTCTCTTGTGTTGGATATCGACGTTAGAGGCTTTCTTTTTTATTGCGTCCAGCAAGTCGCTCTTGGCCGATCTACAAGTCCTATTATACCAATGAGGCCGACTTGTAGGTCTTTTTTTGCAGGGGACAGTTGGATTAAATAAGCCAGATAATGTGAGAAATAATTCCTCATTGGTCCTAGCCAATTTTTCATAATAATTGGTAGAGGAATGCTGCTCTATAAGTTCTGCTATATTGTTTAATGCTAAGGCCACCGTCGCGTAGACTTGGGATAGTTCTTGGTGATTACCAACCAGTTTATCCCATTTAATTCTACGTTTGTTATTTGTCAAAGTAGCTCTGGTTGATGCCTCCATATTAGCTAGTGGCAATGGATCGGCGGGGCACAAACCTAGTAGGGAGACGTCCAGTATCAAGGGGTTGTGATCGCTCTCCCCCCTAGAAACCACCTGGAAGTCAGATACTCTATTCCATTCCTTGCACTGTACAAAAATATAGTCAAGTCTGGCCTCCATGCCCAGCCTATCAAATGTGGGTCTAGGGGGATTGTCTGAGGTAGTTCGACCATTACAAGCCCTGATCGAATGGACCATTGTCAGGGAAGTAATTTGGACAGCCAGTGGGGCCCAGGCCCTGTCCTTTGGGCCCGCGACCTGGGGGATGTTCCAAATTTCATCCTCCTCTTGATTTATATGATCCACCAGGCCCTCAAGTGGTTCAAAATGGGAGTTGAAATCACCAACTATAAGGAGCATTGTACGTTCAGGAATCATAGTTAGAACACTATGGAGGACGTCGATCACCCGTGATTCCGCACAAGGATTCACGGGCCTAGCATACACATTAATCACCGCTAGCTTAGTATCTAGGGCCCAGTCCAATATCAGGCATAAAATATCATCAGACCCAGTTTCAAAGGTCGTGACAGTGCATCCCAAATGAGTGGCAACCCAGATAGTTAGACCTCCTGAGGGACGGCCTCGACCACCCCACACAGCCGGAATTGAAAAAGAGGCAAAGCCCGCTCGGTGGTGTTCCTGCCTTGCCCAAGTTTCTTGGAAGCAACATATCTGATGAAGATCTATAAAGGAGCCCCATGTTGGACAATCAAGTTTACTAGCTAGACCAGCTATGTTCCACGAAAGAACTTTGTGTGTAGCTGAGCAATTTATGGCAACAGCAGGGTTTTTACACACAGATGAATCACACAGATTCCGCGGGGTAGTAGTAGTAGGGGGAGTAGAAAGAGGGACAAGGCAGGAAGACTGCTGTGTGGAAAATAGGGAGAGTTCAGGAGAAGGAATAGGATTTGGATCCACCCGTCCCAGTCAATCAACATCTTCAAGACAGGCGTACCTGTTATTAGATAGGTAGTCACCACAAAAAGGCTTGCCAAAACGGGTATACCTCTGTCTACCTCTCATTGAATTGGATTCAACTCTAGTCCAGTTTCCATCCTTCTCCGCCTGAGAAAAAATATCAGCTGGAGGGTAGAAAAAAGAGAGTGGTAAAGGTTTGATAAGAGAGGCACCAGTATTGCCAATCCAATTGAAAATATAGGATGCGGTTAGAGAATTACTAAAGTTCACCAAGATACAATCTCCCTTAATATTCTTTATGGTGCTTCCCAATCAGGGAACCCTCCTAACCATTAGAACCTCCGACCTAGTATTAGGGGGGAGAGGCCTATGCATATTGAGCCAACTAATCACTTTGTTTTTAAGAGAGGCATAAGTTTCAGACTCAGGGTTAGTAAGTTCTGGGACCCCGGTTAAAATTATAACGTAGGGTGAGGCTTCTGGGGGGAGATTAATTACATTTTTCCAATTTACGCGGGACATATTTGGATGGGTATGGTCTCCTGGATCGCCAGGAATTTGTCCCACATCTCTATGATTTGGTTTAGGTGCTCCAGTAAGGTTTATGGTTAAGGTTTGTGATTGGCTTTGAGCAGGTACACAGGTTGTGATTGGAGGAGTAGAGGATATGGGCGAGGAAGGATTGGGTGTAGGTACTGGGATTGTGAGTGGGAGAGGATCCTTTCTAGGGAAGGAATTTGTCATACATAGAGATGTGGGAAAGGAGAGGGGTTGTGAATCAATCCTACTCATCTCAGATACACCGTGTGTATTACCTCTGCTCTCTGGTAATTTTGCAGGGGCTATTAAAGCCCTTTCTATTTCTTTAAGCCTTTGGTCGATAGCATCAAACCTAGCCAGCAGTGGGGTGAGGAATCCCTTAAGGGCACTATTTATAATGTGAGAAAGAGGAGCATGCCCCTCATCAGGTCCGTGATCTCGGTCAGAGACGAGTATATGAGTCTCAGATTGCAATGGAGTTCGGATCGATGGTAATTTAGGAGTGCCACTAGTGACTTGGGCAGACCTAGTACGAGTTGGAGTAAGTATGTTAGCAGTGGTAATGTGGGGTCTGTCGAATCTGGCTTTCTTCCCTTTCTTAGGATTCCCCTCGCGTTTCCTTTTAGGGACTGCACCCTGCTATGAGAAGTGGGCAGAAGTCTGGGTCGGATCGGGTGATAATGGGTGCGTAGATTGGGATATGCACTCAGGGATGGATTGAAGTGTGTCTCTACATGAGGAGGAACTAGATCTAAGATCTTGTAATACAGTTTCGATTGTTTGGTCAATGCTATCCATTAGAGCTGCCTGTGAATCATCGAGATTCGAAGGGGACCCCACAGATGCTAATAAACCCAGCGAAGACCTCCTCGTGCTAATAATCCCATCAGATAAGCGTCTTTCTAACATGTTCAATTCACCCTGGACTACAGAATTAGCCCTAATAATAAAATTATCCAAAGTACCAGATACAATAGGTTGTGGTCTTGTGGATTTACTTCGGGTATCCATAGTAGCAGGCTTCATCAGGCACGGGGACGGCAATATTTACAGGGCAAGGGGACAGGGCCCGGTCCGGTCTTGTCTGTGCTTGAACGGGCTTAAACGGGCCCGCCCTTTGCCCGGGCTTCGCCCCGGTCTGCGCCCCGCACGCGTCCCTCTCACGCGATAGTAGGCGTGAGTTATGTAGCGGGAGGGGGAGGGGCCGGGAAGAGTGACCAGGTGCGCTAAGCAATTTCGTGGCAGGGTACCCTGGGCCTCGCAGTCCCAGCAACACCAACAGGCTCCGAGAGTAGCAGCGCTGTGAAGAGTGTCCCAGAAGGTCCTCGATGCAAGATAATTAAAATGGTTTTAAAACAGGAGACAAAGTCCGCGCCTACGAGCGGCACCACCATTCTGCTATGATATTCCATCGTGAAAAACAGGGGAGAGGAAAAATACAAAGGAAAAGAGGAGAGAATACAGCAAGAAAAAAAGACATTTGCAAAATCAGTTCAGTCAACAATCTTTATTCATGTCAAAGATATAAAACAATTGATATGTTTGAACATTCAGATGATCTAGACTCCTTGAAAAGCTAACCCATTTTTAGGTCTGGCTTGGCAGCTGTTGCCAGAGTGAGCTACAGAAAAAGAGTGTTAAGAAGCACTGCTGAGAGAGGAGTTTTGAATCCATCCATGTGTTGATAGTCTCCAATACATCATTTAATCCACTGAAAAATAATTATTGCATTGCACTGATAATGATCAATAGAGTAGATCTCAGTTTGGTATTGTAAGAAATTAGTTGAGGGGGTGAACTACCAAAGTCACTGAATAAACCTGTTCTTAACTCTCTGGTAGCTAACAAATAGATGTTATGCTTAACTTAGAAACAAGTGAAGTATTTATTCAGCACTCAAACAGTAATAAAGTAATATCACAATGCACAAATGTAATTAAAATTAGTACCAAATCCACGATGCGCAACCGCAGTTATGAGGTTGTGCTAGACTGGTTGAAAGTCAAATGTTTTGGCCCTACCACGAGGGAGCTCGGGTCAGATAGGGAGACCAGGTTTGCCCCAATGGAAAGTTCAACTCTGGACTTAGACATTTTCTGAAGTGGGGCTCAACGATGGCAAGCTGTGGAAAAGCAGGGTACCTTTGTGCTTGTCAATGAAGGTGGGGGTAATCCATAGTCTGTGTCTAAGAAGGCCTCACTGTTGATACAATGCTGCTTGGCATCAAACCTGAAGATGTCTTCTACGTTCTGTTTTTGAAGCTTTTTTAGAAGTCACATCTCCTTCAGTGGGGCAAACTGAGACAAGCTGGTGATTTGAAGTCGATGGCTGCAGCTTTTTTGGCAATTCTGGTCTCCGTCGGTTTTCCAGGCAAAAAATTGTCTCAACGTTTATAAGTCTAACTTCTTGCAGTTTGGGGGCACGAGGAGTACACTTTAATACCAGACAATGGTCCAGGACCTGGGGGCACTACTTGAGGGATTAGGACTCACTCCAACAGAGGCCAGCAGCAGAGTCCAGGGCAGGTCCAGCTGGTACTGGTGAGCTCGGCGGTTGGAGGAATGGAGGTGTCTGGAAGCTTGTTGTGTACCTACAGCTCAAACAGGAGGTCAGCCAACTGGCCTTTGGATTCAGTTCTGGGGACTTGGGTTAATGGTAAGCAGATTCAGTCTTCCTTCACATTCTTCACACAGCAGGGCAGTCCTTCTTCTGATTAATCACAGGTTCAGGAGTGTTCTGTAGAGATGTCTGTGGAGTCCATTTGTATGCCGTATGCCAGTCTGTGGATGGAGTGTAAGCCTTCATACACCCCCTAAACCAGTTCTAGTCAGTTCCTCCCCTCCCACTTGGTTTGGTGCCAACCTGACTAGAAAAACAAATGGTGTGAGCTACATCAGTCAGTGACAATGTAGCCATCCTTTGAAGCTTAGGCTGATTACAGCCTATGCCACACTGTCAAGGATGGGGATCCCCTCCCCACACCGAGAGACATTTTCCACTGTCTGGAATTAATACACATCTCCCACCAGAGGAGCCATCAGGGGTCAGGTGACAGTTGGACACAGGCAGGAAAGTATTTTGGCTTTAGACAGGAAAACAACAACTTTCTAAAAGTGTTGGTTTTAAAATTGCGATATAAAATATGACTTCTCCATTTTGTTGGATTTTAAATTATTGTTAAAATGAGTCCTTGAACCATTTTTCTAGCTTCTCCCAAACTGAAATTAAGCAGTATAAGTTGTTATAGAGCAACCCAGTGTTTTCCTATGGGAAAGTCAGCCAGTCATACTGAAGAACTTTGGCCTTTCGCTAAGTTTGTTGATCCTGTGCTCCTGCTGTAGGGGTTTGTGCCAAATTACCCATAACTATCCACACAGGCATAATCGCAGAAGTTTGGGAATTTTTTTTGTAAAAGGAGTAAAGCAAAATTACTCTGATTTCTCTGGCATAATTAATATTTCACCTACGCTACTTAGGGGTGACCTTTGAGTATTAAAAAGGAAGATTTTTGCCTGGCAACAGATTTGTTTTGCTAGATCTAAATGACAGTTTGAAACTGCACACCCAGGTTACAGTACTAGGCCTACAGACATGTGGCACAGTGGGTGCTTCAGCCCGTTAGTAGCATTTAATTTACAGGCCCTGGGTATAGTTGCTACCATATACTAGGAAATTATGCCTAAATTAAATGTGCTGATTAGGGGAGTGGCAATTCTAAAATTTTTAGAGAGGACAGCACAATCACTTTATCACTAGTTAGCAGGAGAAAGTGTGCAGAGTCCCATGCTCAGAAAAAAATGGGTTCAGGAAAAGAAGGCAAATGTCTCTGGGAATACCACGCAAAAGATGGTTGATTCAAGAAGTTATGGTGACAAGTCAATGATTAAGATTGGAGGTCTGATTGGTTCATTGGGATAGCTTATGTCAGATGCCAAATGTCTGCACTATTTATTATGAAAAGTCACAAGAGGAGGTAGGCCTTGCTTATTTATTGTGAAAATCATGTGATAAAGCCAATTGGTTTTTATGAGTTCATTTTAGTACACTCTGTTAAATCCTGTAGACAGATGGTCTTTTATATGGAAGGTCGACAATTTACATGGTTTAGGTATTGGTTGCACACTCTGAAAACTGGCCCACTCAATGACCCTGTGTAGGAAAGTAGGATTTGCTTCTTATGGTTAACCCCACTTTTTGCTAAATGTAATACTGTATTATGCCACCCATGAGAGGCCATGCAAATTGGAACTGCAGGTCTGCCATTGCAGCCTGTGTAAGTTGGTGCATGCACTACTTATTTAAGATATAGATTTACTATATCTAAGGGTTACTGCACTTAAAACCTATAGTCACCCCTATAGCAGGCCTTAACAATCCTGAAGGCAGGGTGCTTGGTTCTAAGGGAGAGGGTGCCACTGCATGAGCAGGACACCCCTGCAGCTTATAGAGTCCATTCTCCCGGGTATTGAGTGAAGCAGCCATTTACGACATATAGAGTGTCACTATGCAACCGCTTGATGATCAACTCTAAAACGGCTGAAACAAACCCTATTGTGTTTGTTGTCAAACATGTTGAAATCATACCCCCACACCGGTAACTAGTGTGGGAGGTAGGATTTCACCCCACAGAAGCGAGCTTCGTGAGGTTCCTGGTGTTCCCAGTACCAACCTTCTAGTCCCGGACAGCAAAAAATGGTTGCTTCCGACCAGAGACATATTTCTGCCCTCCTTCTGCTGGGACTTTGTTTGGGCCCGACTTCGTCTCCCTCTCAGTCTGAAGCATTGTCAGTGCCCATGCACCATACAGGATCTGTGTAGGACCTGTGGAGCATCAAGGACAACTGAAGATATCTCCCTTGGAGTGAGGGAGTAACTCCCCTGCATTCGCAGGCACCGCAACACTGCTGTCCAGTCGGTCGGCTGACCCTGAGCTCTTACAAACTCCGAAGGTTTCAGCAATACAGGAGTTAAGTTAAATGTCCCTTCAGATCTGAGCTGCCCTCTCACCAAGTTTGAGGTCAGAATCCCTTGTGGGGGCTGCAATTCCTGAACCCATGTGCACCACATACATTTTGCAGGTGCATATGCTTGTTGGTGTTTCCTGAACAATTGCATTGGGCTCCAAGTAGCCCCAACCTCTGGCACCATTTCCTACCAAGAACTTTAGCCTTCTTGCACAGAGTGCTCCGTGTACTGTTGTTTGGTGAAATCGCTCAAGGTCCTCTCACGACTCCTGTGCCTCCGGCCTGTGGGTCCACTTGAGGGTCAACTTTGCTTTTCTTGGGCTCCCTTGGTTGCTCCAGGCTGGTCCTGACTCCCCTCGCTGTGGTGAGTCTCCTGGACCTCGCTGGTCCTGTAGTGTGGGTTAGCCACTCCCTATTTACAACACTAAGTTAGCATAACCGAGCCAACTGTTAGAAATCCAACTTGCCGTTTCTGCTGCTTTGCACGCGACACTGTTGTTATATGTTATTCATTTTAGAAATGCTTACTCGACTTTGCCTTACAGGATAACAGTTTATTGTTTAACATTCTTAACACTGTGCTGCGATCTTCGTCTGTACATCATGTAAAGAACAAGTCTAGGACACTAGACGGTGCAGAGTGTTGTGTTCAGATTGCCCGTACCACTTTTTTGACATATCATACATACAGCTGCCAATATCTGAAGGACAAGTGCCTTTAATATTACAAGACAGAATGTTTTCAATTCATTCGAACAGAAGAGCTGATGCATGAGAGACCTAGCTGATCCTTTGATGTGATTCCGCTAAGCTGATCTATACGGTATGGGTCCCCCCTGTTAGCCTAAGAGACCTTCTATTAGTCTTATAATAATTTACTAGTTGTTAGAGAAAGGAGTGTGGCTGCATACCACTGTCATTATTATTATTATTGCTCCTTTCATTGTGTATGGTATTGTAACAATGCTGATGGTTCTGATCTTAACCATGTGTCTGCTAGTGTTAGCCAAAGTACTGCATCTTAGGACTTAGGACACGAGGTTTATAAAATAAACTCTTTAAACTTTACCGTGTCTGTATTATTCTGTTGTGGACTGCTAAATAAGTACAAACAGGTAGTTCGGATTCCCACCACTCCTGAGAAATATCTAAGTCGCATGTTCTGGTTTGTCTATACATTGGGACCGCCTAGCTAGATCTAGGCAAACGAATGGGACACTAAGCTAGTCGAATATGGGGTTCTTGGTTCTGAGGGGAGTTTCTGGTACACCACAATTCTCTGAGGTCCTGGTTTCCTGCGCATAGTTCTGTGCATACACAGAATCCCTGCAACATGGCACCCAACGTGGTTAAGTTCTGATACGCCTTAGTAGTACTTTTATTAGTCCACGACGCCCTCACTCACTGGTTTCCGGATAACGGGAGTGACGGCTTAATCTATCTGAGTTTCGACTAAAGGTTCGTTCAAGCTTGACAATTAAAAAGATTAGTTTTTACTGAACCCAAGTGCTACTGTAGAACTTGTCGTTATTCTTTAGTGTGTCCTAATGGCGGTCACTATCGCCGCACATAGTCGGACTCCTCTACATCAGCATTTGAGGACGTATGGGGTGCCTGATGACGGGCTGGCTGTGGTCTTTGTGGTAGCTGCTGACGCAGCACACCCTTATGAGTTGTTTTACTCTTGGGTGACTTTTCCAGAGGTGGATGAAGATGATACGTTCCACAGCTATACTGCCACACAAGTACCTGCAGCTTATGCTCCGTATAGGACACTAGAAATACCTATTTCTGCCTGGCAGCATACTATTTGGTTTAATGGCGCCCTTCCCCATACGGTGGCACCGCCAAGACTTGGCCCTTTGTCAATTGCAGGGGCTGATTGGCCGGTGTTTGCCGGTTTTACACCCCATCCAAACTATTTGACGGTTGGGGTGGCAGACTTACGAGTACTGCACACCGCCCTGATTCCGGTCCATAGGGCTTTAGTGCAGTACGTGTCTCGCAACGTACAGGTGGGGGCACCTGCTGTTGCGGGTCACACGACTGACCACCGAGCTGTGGTCATTAGTCCCGTGATGGTTAATGCGGTTGTAGGCAAGCGCCCCCAAAGTAAGGATGAATTTCCTTACTGGCTTGCTGAAAAGTTTGATCAACTGGAAGCCGTGTTTCCAAACACTTCTCCTGTGGATAAACACAGGATACTCACCATTACCTTGCCGAAGGATCTGGTACCTGATATTGTCGATTGTAACAATTGGGGCACGGTCTTTGCTGCGACCTATTCGAAGTGCTATGGCACTCCGTCTATGTCTGTACTACCCTCTGTCATCAAGAAAGTTCAGGAAAATCATGGTGCAGAGGCGGCCATTGAATTGGGAATGAGGCTTGTCGACAGCTTCGATGTGGTTTCTTCCATGGTAATGGGGAACCTAAAAGTAGATGCTCTGCAGTTCCAAGTAGGTAATATGCTGGAACTTGTGGCTCCTGCCGACAGGCCTAGGGAATTTGCAAAAATTATTGCAAAAGCCTACAGAATGGTGGGACGTAGCGCCCTAGGCGTGAAACCCACCGTTAAGATTCCTGAAGTAGTACAGCAGACTAAGGTGAGTTCGTCTACAAAAGACGATAAGCCCAAGTTTCCGAAGGAAAGTTGGCGAACCAAAAAACAGGGAAAACAGCAACAAAAGCGTAGGTCGCGTTCTGCTTCGCCAGTTCAGTCGTCAACTGAACGTAAATATGATTTGCGCGATCGTTCTAATATTAAGTCACCTGATAGATTTCAGGTTTCTGAACGCTCTCCTCGTTCTTCACAGGAAACATCGGCTTCCCAATCCGGTGGCGGAGACCGTGGAAGAGGAAGGGGTGCCCAAGGTCGTGAGCAACCCCGCCAGACTGACGTAAAAGGCAAGTAGGATGACGCTGCGCGTCAAAGACCTCCGTTTCAGAAAAAGAAAGTTGCTGCCCTAACTGCGAGATATGCCTCAGATGGTACGGACACTGCTTCAGAACCGGACATGGGCTCTAACGGTGTTAGACAGCGCGGCGGAAGTTACAGTAGTGCGGCAAGCACTGCGTCCGTATCTGGAGGTGACAGCAACTGATACATATGTGAGTGTTGAAACTGCTGATACTCGCGTAGCCCCCCCTGAAAGGATGTTTGACATAATCCTTAAAATAGAGGGTGACAAACATCGTAGAATTAGAGTAGTTTTTTTGGGATAATTTGTCCTCCACTTATGACATTCTGTTGGCGGAGGAGGATTGGCCTCCGGCTTTCATTTTAGATGTTCCTAGAGGAGAGGTAGTGATCCTCCCCGCCTTTGGGCACATGGTGCCTATGGAACATGCTAACAGGTTAGCCGGGGAGTGGGCGCAGGTGCAAGCACCTGCGTTGTATCGCAATCAAGTGGGCTGGGATAAAATTTCTCCTGACCATACGATTCCATTGCGGTCCGATCCCCAGCCTCAACCCCAATATCCCATGCGTCGCGAGGCTAGATCTCACGTCGCGACTATCCTTGAACAATTGGAATATCAGGGAGTAATTGAAACTTGTGTGTCACCTATGAATAACCCTTTATTCACTGTGACGAAGCCTGACGGGTCGTACCGCCTAGTTTTGGATTGCCAGCACTTAAACTCTCACTGCCGGACGTGCGTGGTACAGAATACTCACGGGTCGGCTCTCGTCGATAGTCTTGTGAGAAAACGGTTTAAAACCACACTTGACATTTCCAATGGCTTTTACAGCCATAACCTGTCCCCTCAAAGTAGTGAGTGGACGGCTTTTACCTCGGGCGTTAAACAAAGAAAATTTAATAGGCTGCCTATGGGCTATAAGAACAGCCCTGGGGTCTTCGCTGCTCGAGTGGTCTCGCTCTTGGAGTATATGGACACGGATGCATACTCGTATGTTGATGACATTTATCTAACAGACGACGAGTTGCTTCCACACCTTGCTCACGTGGATAGCATAATCACTATGTTTGCAGACTTCGGATACAAATTCAATTTTGCGAAGTGCCACATTGCCGAGCTCACAGTGTTGTTCTTGGGGTACGAACTCAACGATGAGGGTCGCGGCTTGGCTCCGCACTTCCTTGAGAAGTGCGCACGCCTTTGTACTCCTACAACACTGAAGAAATTACAATCATTGCTGGGTTTTCTGAATTTCGGTCGTACCTACATTCCTGATTATGCCCAGCGTATCAAGACACTTTATGCCTTGGTACAACCTACTTTTACCAAATCATGCTGGCTGCCAGAGCATACGGCTGCATTACAAACTTTGCAGTCTGATCTTCTTGCTTCAAAATACTTACAAACTCGTGATAACCACACTAACTTGGTCATTAGAATTGTACCAGGCGCAGTGGGTTTCACGTACTTAACTGTCAATGAGGGCGACACCGTCCCCATTGCTTACAAATCTCATCTGTACACTTCAGCTGAGCTGCGTTTTTCCGCTGTCGAAAAAGTACTGACAGCAGTTCAGATGGCGATCCTAAAAGAACGAGCGCTATCACAGGGAAAGCACATGCTGGTGGTAACACCGTACCCTGCCCTAGAGGCAGTCACTAAGGCTAATGTACCAAATTCTAAGGCTTTGCATCCGAGGTGGATACAATGGGCGACTTCCTTAGCTTCGCAAGACGTCACATATATCTTTGACGCGGTGTTGCAGTGTCAGGAGTTTTTGGATTATGAATTCGTTCATCCGACTCCTTCGACATTGCGCCCACTTGAGGAGTACCGTTGTGTCATTTACACTGATGGGTCTGCGCAACCCGCAACTGGATCGAAGCACGCCTATTCAGCTGCCTGCGCAATTGTTGTAGGTACTTCCGTGAATGCAGAATTCCAATCTGAAGCTGTGCATACACAGACATTGGGCGATTGTACCGCGCAGTTGGCTGAGGTTCGTGCTCTAGTGCTTGCACTAGAGTACGCTGATCTTCGAATCCCCACTCTAGTGGTGTGTGATTCGTTCTATTGTGTTCAATCTTTCAATGACAGTCTACATTTTTGGATTCAGAATGATTTCCATGATTCCAAAGGTAGCACAATGAAGCATAAAACGCTTTGGGTTAGAGTGGCAGCACTTAAAGAACTGCTTCCACTCGTGAATGTAATTCACACTCTTGGTCACCAATGAGTTGGTGTCCATGCTGTCGGTAACAGTTTGGCTGACGAGGCAGCAAAAACAGCAGTGGCAACATATCTAGTAGCAGCAGTTACAAGATCCAAAAGTAAGATCGATGATGACATCTTGGCAGCTATTGCTGCTTCCGAGACCGGGACGACTTTTCCGAAAGGTTTCCCTTCTCGATACCATTATCGCTTAAGTCCTGATAACGTCCCGTTAGTGAGGATTAATGACGTTGGTGACAGGGTGATTCCCAACGCGGACCGTAGATACTCTTTGATATCAGCAGCTCAAGAATGTGTTGCGTCTGTGCATGCCGGAGTGTCGGCTACTATATCTCTGTTGCAACAACGTTACTGGTGGTACCATTTGTACAAACAAGCGCTGGCATATGTTCTTACTTGTGAAATATGCCAGCAGATTAAACCTTCTTCTGCAGCGCGTCCACCACAAACACAGTTGCATATATCTAATCAACCACTTGCGTGCGTTTATTTAGATCACTGCGGTCCTATTACCTCTGATACTGCGTACAAATACATCTTGGTTGCAGTTGATTCGTGCACACGTTTCCTGTGGGTATGGCCACAAAGGAGTGCTGATGCCAGAACTGTCATCAAGGATTTGCGTGTCTTTATAGGGAGTTTTGCATGTGGTACCCTTCATTCTGATCAGGGTCCTGCGTTCGCCTCAAAGGCGTACAAGGAGGCCATGAGAGAACTGGGGGTCCAAGTCAAATTTTCGTCTCCATACCGGCCTGAGGGCAATAGTGTTGTGGAGCGGATGAACCGTGACTTAAAGCAATCTTTGACAGCGAGGGTATTAGGTACAGGCCGGAACTGGCTCTCCCACTTGTATGACGTACAACGTGCACTTAATAATCTCCCTAGAAGGTCTCTGGGTGGGAGGACCCCGTACATGATGCTCTTTGGAGTGAGAATGTTTGTCCCGGACCTTGATGGTCTAGACATGGCGGCAGCAGCCGCCCCTTTTGATCTAGATGACCACTGTGCTGTATTGCAGAATCTACAAGAAGCCAGAGACTCTCTAGCGAAAGGACACGTACCCTCTACATCCGAAGCTGCGCTCCAGATTCCGGTAGTCGTCTGGCTACCTCGAGTTGGTGACCTGGTCCGTGAGAAGGTGGAGAAAAAGAAGGAGTTTGGCCCCTCTATTCGTGCACCGGTCCCAGTGCTTGGAGTCCTGGGTACGCGTACAGTTGTTTTACCTCCACTTCCTGGTCGCAAGGATAACAGGTACATCTCGATTGACAATGTCAAGCTACAGCGGGTGGCCGATTCTCCATAGTATGACACCTTCAGTTTCTTGCCCGTCGATGCTGAGAAACTCTGTTGTGGTGCCACCCTCTACCATCTTGCCTGAAGTTTCCATTGAGATGCTTGCAGTTACTGGTCCTTCTATGCCATCTAATGCTGGTGGTTTACCTGATGATCCTGAGTATGCTTATCCAACAGAAGTACCTTTGCCTCTATTACATTCAACAACAATTGCCCAGTCACATTCTTCCTTTGAAACTGAATCATTGACTTCCACTGCCCCTTCCAAAATTTCTAAATTTTTTGCCTGGTTAAAGAGACATTTTTTGGTTGCACCTTGGACTTACATCTGGCTGGTGCTAATAAGTATTTTTTTGTTCATGTCAATAGGCTTTGTGGTAGTGCTTTTTAAATTAATCAATGGACACTACCTGAATGAACGATCTACAATTCGCTTAATTGATGGAACTTTAGCCCCCCATTCCTCATCACACATCATGAAAAGGGACCAGACTTTTGTGAACATCACCGCCTGGCCTGTATGTGATGGAATTGCCTGGGATGCTGCGAACTTTCAAATTCATGGTCCCACCGAAGTGATTAATGTACCAACTGTTTTTCGTGTTTCTATGGGTGATGTAGTTAAACAGAACATCCGATCAGATGATTGGGATGTGCACGCGATAGAAACACTGTTTTCTGATTTGAAATATTATGCTGCATTTGATGCTGAGGATTTATATTTAAATAATGCAAATTACGATGAACAATTTTGCTATCAACATTATGGCACACATTTCTTACACAGGGCAAATACCTTTCGGAATCTTGTTAATTTCACTCAGTGGGAACATTGTCCTGTCCCTATGCCTAGCAGTTCTGCCACTTTAGTGAAAAAATTCACATACTTTTCGGATTTTAGTGTGTCTAACCCTGCCTCTTTTTATTTTAAGGTGGTGGTGGAACCAGATTCTAAAATTAGACTGACACACACCAAATTATTATATTCCAAATCCTTTATGGATGAATTGGCTATTGGAGGTTATGACCTCTGGAAAGCTACTATCGATCTTAAATCGGTTTGGGGAACTAAACCGTGGCAGGTACAAGGAACAGAAGCTTTGCATCGTGCCTGTCTTATCCCAAATCATATGTTATTTTTGAATTCAACTATTTTTCAGACCACCTGTTTTGGATTGGCTATATCTAAAAAATTGAATTCCCCCACAATCCCGGATCTGGGTGCTTATCCTAATTGGGCGAATCACACAGATCTGTCCCTTACTATGTTGCAGTCCCTAGTCTCCAACACCACCTTCAATATTTCAGCAGTAAATCCCGAAGGATGGTTGGTATGGCAGATGGGTTCAGATTCCTGTCAACGACGGTTTCTGGATTTGACACCAGGGTATACACAGCTTAGAGTAGACCCTCGTTTTCCATCATCACACACGGTAACTACCTACTCGGTAGGTAAGTTATGCCAGTCATGGTTGCAACATTCCACATTAGCTTCAGTTAAGCTCCATTTATCACGGTTAAATGAAAAAATAGATTTGAATGATTTTGTTAAAGGTCCTGCAAGTGGCAGGTCCAAGAGATGGGTTTATGCTATTTACAATGAAGTTTGGAAGTTATCGCAAATTGAAGCTGCTTCCAGGCTACGTGCTATTGACCAGGCCAATATGGAGAAAGTATTGGCTGTTATAGATAATAGTATTAACACCTTGTCTTCTAGAATTTATACATTAGATAATATTGTTTCATCTGTCGTAGACATTGTGCAGGATGATGTGTCTGTGTTGTATCATGGTCAAAATCAGTTGCGTTCAATCATGCAGTTTGCATGGACCTTGCAAACGTTAAAAGCTGGGAAAGTCCCTTGGGATTACATGAATACGTCTTCGTTATTCCTTCCTTTTAATTTGACCGATAAACAGCAGTTCATGTCCATGAAAGACGCAACTTACGCATTACTGCACATTGAAAAACTAGAACCATTACCTTTTTCTATTGCGGAGTTGAATTCGGCTGTGTGGCTCGTACACGGATTGATCACGTTGCCTTTCTCAAGGTTTAAGTTCAGTTCGTGCATGAAGCATTATGCCATAGGCAGATATGAACAGCTTGGTAATGCCTTCCTGCACGAAGTTTGGTCACTTCCTTTCACATATAGATGCGTGAGGGATGGCAAGGAAGTTTACTTGAAAGGTGAAGAGTGCACTGCCGCTCCTGATCATTCTGTAGTTTGCAGACATATACAATTACATGGCGCTTGCAAATATACACGCTCCTAATTTAGCTTGTGTCCTAAAAGGTATTCCGATGCTGGTTATAACGTCTTCTTTTAAGCTGCTTGCAAACGGTAGTTATTTGCTTTTAAATAATGAAGCTTGCTGTGGGATGCTAGTGGGTATTCCTTACATAGTCACCGTTTCACAAAGGGTGGTTTGCTGTAATAACGTCCTTTTCCCACCCCCGCATGGCAGGCTCGATATATCTATCTGGCCGGCGATTCCAACCTTGAACGCAGAGTTCAACAGGATGAGTAGAATAAGGGCTCTTTTGTCTCGGGAAGAGGTTTCTTTGACTTCGTCCCGTGAAACATTTCTTCTTCACATAGCAAACACACGCACTGAAGTACAGGCTCTTTTAAATACTGACCTCCCCCTACATTTTGGAACGTTGATACAGACTATCTTTAATGCTTCGTCTACGACTGGCCTTGTTCATTTTTTTAAAATTGTCGGCTCAGGCCTCGTGACATCTTTCCAAACTATTTTTGGTGTGATCCCCGCGTTTTTACATTCTATTTTTTCAAGTGTCTTCGGAGGGTTTCCCTTGCTACTAGCTCTTGGGGCCGGGATCCTCTTGTTGATCTGCGCATTTCGTTATGGCTGCACGCCTGGCGTTACAAGACGGAATGCTCCGCCTGCTACATCTTCGTAGCCAGATGCTTGATTACTACGGAACTTTACCTCTGGCGACCTTAAGCGTCAAGTATGGATTGTCATTCTAGTTTGCTTATTTTACCTGTGTGCAGCCTGTCTTTCATTGCCTAGATTGTCCCTTCCAATGGGCTCTGCACTTGTGTCTGTCAAACATGGTGTCACCTGACCCGGATTTTGATGAACTAATGTGTCCGTTACTGGATCATGAGTTTGCTTGTTCTGGAATTGGGTTCATGGCTTTGGGTGCTACACAAGGAGTCCTTGGTAACTGGGATATCGGAGAGGCCGCTATTGAATTCCTTGAACGGAGTTATCTCGAGAATACAGACAGTTGTCCTGTTATGGTGCTGGATGCTCCGATAATTGAAGAACACGTGTGTTCCTTTCCCTTGCTAAATTGGATGGCAGATACTTTTACGGAACGCTCCAATGATTTCCTCTTGGAAGCTGTTGCAACGTACGGTGCATATACCTTGATGGTTTTACTGTTTTACATAGTCAAGACAGGATGCATCCATAGATGTAATTTTTTTTTTTCTTGTTATCAAAAAAAAAAATTTCATGGTTTTTTCACTGGAACATCCATTCTATTTTTTACACGATTTTTTCTTTTTTTTTTTCTTCTCGAACTTTACACTTACCTTATATGGACTTATAGTTCACGCCCTTGGTTCTGTTCTATATCACTTGAACTCTGCGTTCTTGATAAGTGCGCCCCTAGTGGTTAGTGATTCGATCAAAGGGGGTGTAGTGTGGGTTAGCCACTCCCTATGTACAACACTAAGTTAGCATAACCGAGCCAACTGTTAGAAATCCAACTTGCAGTTTCTGCTGCTTTGCACGCGAGACTGTTGTTATATGTTATTCATTTTAGAAATGCTTACTCGACTTTGCCTTACAGGATAACAGTTTATTGTTTAACATTCTTAACACTGTGCTGCGACCTTCGTCTGTACATCATGTAAAGAACAAGTCGAGGACACTAGACGGTGCAGAGTGTTGTGTTCAGATTGCCCGTACCACTTTTTAGACATATCATACATACAGCTGCCAATATCTGAAGGACAAGTGCCTTTAATATTACAAGACAGAATGTTTTCAATTCATTCGAACAGAAGAGCTGATGCATGAGAGACCTAGCTAATCCTTTGATGTGATTCCACTAAGCTGATCTATACGGTATGGGGTTCCCCCTGTTAGCCTAAGAGACCTTCTATTAGTCTAATAATAATTTACTAGTTGTTAGAGAAAGGAGTGTGGCTGCATACCACTGTCATTATTATTATGATTGCTCCTTTCATTGTGTATGGTATTGTAACAATGCTGATGGTTCTGATCTTAACCATTTGTCTGCTAGTGTTAGCCAAAGTACTGCATCTTAGGACACGAGGTTTATAAAACAAACTCTTTAACCTTTACCGTGCCTGTATTATTCTGTTGTGGACTGCTAAATAAGTACAAACAGGTAGTTCGGATTCCCACCACTCCTGAGAAATATCTAAGTCGCATGTTCTGGTTTGTCTATACATTGGGACCGCCTAGCTAGATCTAGGCTAACGAATGGGACACTAAGCTAGTCGGATATGGGGTTCTTGGTTCTGAGGGGAGTGACGGCTTAATCTACCTGAGTTTCGACTAAAGGTTCGTTCAAGCTTGACAATTAAAAAGATTAGTTTTTACTGAACCCAAGTGCTACTGTAGAACTTGTCGTTATTCTTTAGTGTGTCCTAATGGCGGTCAATATCGCCGCACATAGTCGGACTCCTCTACATCAGCATTTGAGGACGTATGGGGTGCCTAATGACGGGCTGGCTATGGTCTTTGTGGTAGCTGCTGACGCAGCACACCCTTATGAGTTGTTTTACTCTTGGGTGACTTTTCCAGAGGTGGATGAAGATGATACGTTCCACAGCTATGCTGCCACACAAGTACCTGCAGCTTATGCTCCGTATAGGACACTAGAAATACCTATTTCTGCCTGGCAGCATACTATTTGGTTTAATGGCGCCCTTCCCCATACGGTGGCACCGCCAAGACTTGGCCCTTTGTCAATTGCAGGGGCTGATTGGCCGGTGTTTGCCGGTTTTACACCCCATCCAAACTATTTGACGGTTGGGGTGGCAGACTTACGAGTACTGCACACCGCCCTGATTCCGGTCCATAGGGCTTTAGTGCAGTACGTGTCTCGCAACGTACAGGTGGGGGCACCTGCTGTTGCGGGTCACACGACTGACCACCGAGCTGTGGTCATTAGTCCCGTGATGGTTAATGCGGTTGTAGGCAAGCGCCCCCAAAGTAAGGATGAATTTCCTTACTGGCTTGCTGAAAAGTTTGATCAACTGGAAGCTGTGTTTCCAAACACTTCTCCTGTGGATAAACACAGGATACTCACCATTACCTTGCCGAAGGATCTGGTACCTGATATTGTCGATTGTAACAATTGGGGCACGGTCTTTGCTGCGACCTATTCGAAGTGCTATGGCACTCCGTCTATGTCTGTACTACCCTCTGTCATCAAGAAAGTTCAGGAAAATCATGGTGCAGAGGCGGCCATTGAATTGGGAATGAGGCTTGTTGACAGCTTCGATGTGGTTCCTTCCATGGTAATGGGGAACCTAAAAGGAGATGCTCTGCACTTCCAAGTAGGTAATATGCTGGAACTTGTGGCTCCTGCCGACAGGCCTAGGGAATTTGCAAAAATTATTGCAAAAGCCTACAGAATGGTGGGACGTAGCGCCCTAGGCGTGAAACCCACCGTTAAGATTCCTGAAGTAGTACAGCAGACTAAGGTGAGTTTGTCTACAAAAGACGATAAGCCCAAGTTTCCGAAGGAAAGTTGGCGAACCAAAAAACAGGGAAAACAGCAACAAAAGCGTAGGTCGCGTTCTGCTTCGCCAGTTCAGTCGTCAACTGAACGTAAATATGATTTGCGCGATCGTTCTAATATTAAGTCACCTGATAGATTTCAGGTTTCTGAACGCTCTCCTCGTTCTTCACAGGAAACATCGGCTTCACAATCCGGTGGCGGAGACCGTGGAAGAGGAAGGGGTGCCCAAGGTCGTGAGCAACCCCGCCAGACTGACGTAAAAGGCAAGTAGGACGACGCTGCGCGTCAAAGACCTCCGTTTCAAGAAAGTTGCTGCCCTAACTGCGAGATATGCCTCAGATGGCACGGACACTGCTTCAGAACCGGACATGGGCTCTAACGGTGTTAGACAGCGCGGCGGAAGTTACAGTAGTGCGGCAAGCACTGCGTCCGTATCTGGAGGTGACAGCAACTGATACATATGTGAGTGTTGAAACTGCTGATACTCGCGTAGCCCCCCCTGAAAGGATGTTTGACATAATCCTTAAAATAGAGGGTGACATACATCGTAGAATTAGAGTAGTTTTTTGGGATAATTTGTCCTCCACTTATGACATTCTGTTGGCGGAGGAGGATTGGCCTCCGGCTTTCATTTTAGATGTTCCTAGAGGGGAGGTAGTGATCCTCCCCGCCTTTGGGCACATGGTGCCTATGGAACATGCTAACAGGTTAGCCGGGGAGTGGGCGCAGGTGCAAGCGCCTGCGTTGTATCGCAATCAAGTGGGCTGGGATAAAATTTCTCCTGACCATACGATTCCATTGCGGTCCGATCACAGTCCGAACCGTATTATTTCCTGACCTTTTGTGTGGGTTCCTGTTGCCAAGGCTTGTTGCTGCTCCCGTCGGACACCGACCCCTCACCACTCGACATCCTTTGTGGGACAGAACGTATCCATCTCCTGGTTGTCCTCGACATCTCCTGGTCCCTGTAGCTGCGGAGTCAAGGACTCCTTCACGCACCTGAAGCACCCAACATCGGAGGGCATTCGTCTACCGAGCCCCTGGTTATTCCCAAGTGACCTAGACACTGTCCCATCTGCTTCCAAGTACCATTCGACAAGAATCCACCTTTGGATTCCAACTGACACTTTTCTGGCTTCCAGCAGCACCTCTTCTTCAAAGTCCTCCATTTGGATCGACGGCGGTTTCTGACGACATCCTCAGACCTATGCACCTGGCTTCCCTGGAATAGGTGACTTTGTCCTTTAACTCTAAAACTTCAACCGTGACTTCCCCATAGAATTGTACAGAGCATGCAGTGGTGTTCCCACACTGCACCTGTCCTCCGTGGGGTCCCTATCTACTCACCTTGGGTGGTTCCCTGGGGTTCCAGCGATTCTACATCCTCTCGACACTGTCTTGACTGGAGTCGTGGTTCTTATACCACTTTCTCAGTAGATGGTTTTGCCCCCGGACCCACTGTGTATTAGTGCTATTTACTGTCATTTCTGTGCTTAAGTATTGTGTGCTTTGTGATTAACTCCATGTAGGGGATACTGTGTCGTACTGGATAGTGTTACATCAATAAATGCATATTATTATAACTACTGTGTGGTTCTCCTTTTATTTAACCAATACTTTAAGGTTGCATTTTGGTAAAACAAGCTGCTTAACATTCCTTCAAGACCAAGCCTGAAGGCCGCTCTCCACAGCAACCACGTGGATAGCTTTCTAAGTTTATCTTTGACCTCTTAAATCACCATAAGGGTTGTTTGAACTGGTACAAGGTGCCCACTTTAATTAGTGGACGGAATATACCAGGCCAACTTCTCACACCATGTAACTCTGAAAACAAATGTTGATATTACTATCGAAGCTGATCTTTCCTTGTTCCTGCATGTCCTGAAAATCACTTGTTACTCCCTTTTGAAGAGCTTAAAGAAAATTCTTACTTTGCTCCGAGTTGAAGGGAGAATGTTAGTAATCCAGGCAATGTGCTCATCCCAAATAGGTTATAAGAATATATGGCCACAAGTTCAATGCCCAGAAATTGTCATTCTCTATTTGCAAAAGTTAGCCAATCACAAATGGGGAATCACAATTAGGTATGTACTTAGGCCTTGTGTAGTGAAATTGTATTTGCAAAGCATGCGAGTCACAATTTTAGGAACCGTATTTTGAAATTACCAATTTTACAAATGCAATTGCAAATTGCGAATGTCATTTCAAAATAGGGAAGAACAATTCCTGGAACAAGGGCCACACCCAAAGCCCAAACAATCAGGAGGTGCTCATCAATGGGTACCAGAGTAGGTGTGGCAGGCTGCTTTGACTGCTGAAAGCTGTGAGCCTCTGCAAACAACACCCCTACCCCAATCAATTTGGCAAGCCAGGAAGGAGAGAAGGAGACAGGAAGCAGGAAGAGAAAATATAAATTCAGTGAGAAGATCCAAATACTCACGGATGAATGGTGCACCCACCACGACTTGTTGTTTGTTAAGACCTCCATGACCATCCCTTAGAACCCAAAAAATTAAATGTTGACTGACATGCAGGCAAAAATCAATGCTGTGGGGAGGGTCACTCAGTGCTTTGTGGAGGAAATTAACAAGAGGTGGTCCCACCTCAGGTTGAGTACCCAGGAGAAGATTGCCAGGCACCTTGCAGAGAGCTGTGCGACAGCGGATGGACCCACCACAGGACCTCCACCTCAAGCCATAGAAACAATGGTGGAAGGCACTATTGAGTCAGAAGGTTTGGCAAACAACTTTTTCCATTTCGAGCTGGAAGATGTCCCTGGATGGGACATCATGGAGCGGGAAATTGATAGACACAGGATAAGGGCTGCAGAGCTGAATGCCCTCTCATGATCAAAGAAGGTGCCGTTAATGGCGACCTTAACAGTGCAGGGAGAACAGTGCACTCAACAGCATGTGGGGAGTAAGGGACCATGCTAGTGTTCTGAGTGAATAAACAGGTTAGTGAAAAGACGTTTGTCAGAAGGCAGTTGGATTCATTGTGTAGATTTTGAGTGTAATGATATCTGAGAGTCACAGGGCCTCATTTATGAGAAGTGACACATCGGTGCGTGAAAGCAGTGATGCATCACTTCTCAGTGTGTCCTCCTTGTGACATGATGGTTGTGCCATATTTACTGTATGACGCATCATGTTGCAAGGAGTTACAGATACGTCTGTATTTCTGACGTATCTGTAGGCACAAAAGTGACGCATTGCTGGAGTGTGTCACAAAAGTGACGCAACTCCAGCAATTTGTCCTTTCACATGGGGCAAGCCCCATGTGAAAGGGCCTGCATCAGTCTTACGTCTGCTGTGAGGCAGGCATAAGATATTGACGCATTTGCACCCTAGAAGTGGCGCAGTGAAATTTCGTAGATTTCACTTCTATGAGGCTTACTTACGTGGGAACGCCCACCCTGCATACATTATACCTGACGCAGGTATAATGTAGCGTAGGTGTTTACAAAGTGATGCATCTGCTTACATGTGTCACTTTGTAAATAGGGCGCAACAGGAGGCATATCTTACGTCGCAGATGCGTCACAAAAAGTATCACAGTATCTCATAGGGGAGGAAGAGGAAAGCTAACTACTGCTGCCAGTTCCCCCTCCTAGCTAGCTGTAGATAAAAAAAAAATGAAATAATGATGCACAGGCGTCTACTGTGAAGTACACAACTTTGCACTCCCTGCATTAACAAATGTTCTAGTTGCATATGACATACATCATTTAAAAATATTAAAAATATTATTTATGAGTTCAAAATCATGGAATAAACTTTTTTGATTTTAACATTATTAGTGTTTTTTTAATCGTACAAATTTATTATTCTTCCAATTTTATATTTAGAATCGTGTTTCTATTGGGTTTAAGATCTATTCAACATTTTGCACATTGAAAAGAAAATCATTTTTTTATTTTGACAAAGGAAGTGTTATTACATTTTAGTTGTTGTGTATCCTGTCTTGTTTTAAAAAGGATTCATCAAAAGCAGGAGCGACATGCCACTCCGTTGCCGGACGCACAGCCTTTACTGAAATCTCAATAGATTTTCAACACTTAGTCCATTTTCAATCAGTTTTATTCTTCGTATTCAAAAGTTTATATGCCATTTTATTTTCATTTCATCATGTCGCATAAGAGATATTATGTATTTAATATCTAATGCTGCAGACTGCCAATCCAGGCCTTTTTTCTGTAGCAAGAATGTATACAATTAATCCTCAGTTGTAAATATATTTCCCAATGCATTTCGGGCTAGGTATTGCCCTTCGTCAGGGGTACACTACAAAATGAAAAACAGCCATCATTGAATAATGTTTTAAGTTATAATATAATCACGACATTTAATCCACAGCATGACTCATTCAAAGAATTATCCCCAATTATTGGCATTTTTCCCTCTAAGCAGCGCACTTACGCCCTACCAGCAGAATGCTCAAGCAAACATTTCCCCACCACAGTAACCTTCCCGTTACTTAACTTAACACCATATCAGCTCTAGTTGTTTCCCCTCAATTCCTTCTGAGTATATCGCAATCCCCGTATACATGATGACATCCATATTTACCTACCTAAATCTTTGTTAGCGTGAGCAATTCCAGATACTTTCTCTTCTTTCGCGTTGACCAAATAACCACCCTCAGCCACCTGCATCCTTTTACCCACTCCTAACCCCTCCCCTGCAATTAGATCAATCACGTGGGCCTCCTCGGGCCTCAACACTACAACACCCATCGCACCTTGCGTCAGATACCGCATTAACACACTATACTCCAGTTAATGCTATGCCTAGTACGGATGTCTCTTCAAAAATAGTTGCTCCCCGTGAAGCAACAGCATCAATAAACACCCTTTCCTGATTAATCTCCCAACATACTCTAACACATTTAGCCCATCCCTTCCTTCAATAGATAAACCACATGATTCCAACCTTCCATTATCATTTTTTCGTTCCGTAGAAACTTCCCTGAGCAACCCGCAAAATCACCCGCCCACCTGCTGATGTTATCTAACGCGCCAATACGATAATTCTAAGCATTGTTATTCGACAGAATTGTAACTGAAACCTATCTTTCAGATTAACATTTGAATTTCATGGCTTTAAACGTTCTGTGTATGTCCATTTGCAGAACCGATGGTCATGATGATTTTCCACAACGATACACAAACTTCCATTTTGAAGGGGAGGTTATCTCTTGTGCGACGTAATTACTTCTTTGTTTTCAATCACTGTTAATCCATGGGTGCAACTTGTCCTGCTGGGCAGTTTAATTAATACGATACAAAATGAAGGGGTGTCCAAGTGCAGACCACGGACCCGGGCAGCACGCACACAGATTAAAATGATGAACTTTTGCGGTGAACACATTGACAGGTGTGCACTTGGACACCCCTTCATTTTGTATTGTTTTAAAAATGATCAGAATTGTAATACTGTTATTATTTTACGCATATAATTGTATTCTTTTTCATACAGATCTGCAGTGGCTTCAGCCCATCCGTTCTCTGACTTGGCAGGGGTTGAAGCCAAGTGACAAGAGCTGCAGACTTCGTGAGGCAAGAATTGTAATATTAGAACATTTATTATTTAATGGTAAGTTATTGCAAGGGCTACGAATAATTTGTTTCACCATAATATTAACTACATATACTCTTGCTAACACATGGGCGTGTTTTAGATGAATATGAATGTTCTGCATAAGTAATCACTGAACATGATCATTGAATACACTAATGTTTTTAAATCTATCGATGATCTATCAGCTCTACGAGTCATAATATTTTTGTAAACTTTTGTATTTTATTTTAGAAGGGTTGAGTGATGTGGGCGTGAGTGAGTTTTAAAGCAATAATACATGCCAAATAAAAATATATATACCCTCAGGCCTTTTTCTGTTTTGATGCCTGATATTACATCTAAAGCATATTTGGACAGATACAGCCTTTAAAATTAAATCTATTAGAGTGAAAAAAGCTCTTATCTTGCCAAAATGGCACTAACATTTTTATCATTTCAGGAACAGCTTGATTTAACATAATTAAGGCACCGGATAATCTTTCAAAATGTAGGTGCGGAATAATTGGATATATTGGTTAAAATCAAAAGTATACGCGATGCACAGTATTTCAACACCTTCAACTAGAGCTCTGGTCTTGTTTACCACTTGAGCTGGAAGAAATGCACAATTTCACCACAGTGGTGTAACTATAGTCTTAATTACTAAATTTTAATTTTAATTTATTAACACTGTTTTCGGGCTGCCTTTTCACTCAAGAAAACATATAAAATGCATGTGAAATGTTCACATAAAAATTGTATAAATAAGTTAAAAGGATTTAAAAGGAAGCACAAGTAATATATACATTTAAAAGAGTAAAAAAAGATAAAAGGATAAAAGGCCCCATTCTTTTTGTGGGTAAATTCATTTATGCGGTCTTCATCTAAATATATCTATCCATGGACCTAGATAGTATAGTTTCATGGGACGGGCGGGCAAGCAAGATTTTCTGTCGCTACTAGTTTAGCCCTCAACTCCCATATTTTCCTCATAATTATTCAAGTCAGTTGATTACCAAGACAGGTGTCTGAACACGTAAAAGATTTGTTTTCATTTTCGTCTAATTGCTCTTTTGAGGAGCAACTTGCTGATAGTGCTCTATCATATTGCATTGGACATACGTCAGTCCAGTAAGAAATATCTCAAAACATCTATGGCTCCACAGAGGTAATTAGCGGAGGTCACAGAGATTCTCCTGTTTAGGGTTTCATTTAACAGTAAACAACCTCCTCTCGCGAGAGCAAACAACCTGCTTTCTCTCTGGTTACCCAACAGTACGTTAAGTACTGTTGAGCACTTGCTGAAGGGTCGACTATCCCCTGAGTTGAACATGAGATTGACTATCAAGTGCACTTGTTTTTCTTTCTACATACATTGTTTGGTCACCATTAAGTTTATTTGCCCCTTTGAAATCATGTGAAGATTAGTAGGAGCTTGTGATAATGCTGAAGTCAAACCTCCTACTTTCTGTGAGCCACAGTTTCGCAAAAGTAGACTTGCTGATCAGCTTAAAAGATTCCTTCCAGGCCCAACCGATCCGATTATTTCAACACAATTAAAGTCTTTTTAAGCCATATTTCAGCGGAGCCATCTTGCATTTATTTTCGATGGAAGTGTAGCCCACGTCAGATTCAAGGATAGCAGTGAGAAATCCCTCGGTGAGGTTGTGAATTATTTTCCAAAATGTTCTCTTGAACCGGCCAACAAGGCAAGTAGTCCTATCCCGACCCCAAGGTTCTACCCCATTGCCAATTTGGCTTCCAATCTTTGCTAGGAAAACCTTGTCAATATGGATGGAAAATTGATATTGGTGTTTCCTGATCAGTCTTGCAATAGCATTTGCTGATGTCTCCACTTTTTCGGCGGTAGTTTGGATATGTGTTGTCCAATTGAGGTTCCTATTCATTTCAACTCCCAGCTATTTAAAGGATTCCACGTCTTCTAGGGTGGAGCCTTTTATACGGAAGACGTACTTCTTCTTTCTATTTTTCTTGAATGTCATCGTTTTGGTTTTCCCTATGTTGACTTTGAGTTGATTTATTTTGCAGTATGTCTCCATGGCTGCCAATTGAGCCTGCAGACACCTCACATTTTTGGCGATCAGGATTGAGTCATCTGCATACATAAGGGCCAATATTTTTAAACTGTGTATCTTCTATGGCTATATACTGCCTCCTAGAGATTTCTGATGAGTGAAGAAAACAGAAAAGCAGCTATGTACCTCAGCTCAAAATTGGCACTATTAGTTTATATTAGATCAAGCCAACATTTTTAACACATGGGGAAAGGACTGACACTAAAAGGTGACATTTTGTTTTGTTGTGTATAGTCCCCAAGCATGCGCTTCTCACCAAACATGATCCTTATGGGGATATTCACAAAGAAGTGGCAGTGATAGGTGTTAGCCTTCTTGGCTTAACGCCTCTCATCGCCACTTCGGAAATGTGGGGCTGCACCCTATTCCCAAGAATGTGGTGCAGCCTGGCGTTTCCCCCTGCAATGGCGCTAAGTTTCACGACTTAATGGCAACACATGCACCCTTGCACCAGAGTGCAAGGGTGTGTGCAAGCAGGGAGGTTTGTTTATGTACAGGAAGGTGTCCCTTCCTGCACATGAACTGCAAGCAGGGAGGTTTATTTATGTACAGAAAGGTGTCCCTTCCTGCATATAAACCAGTTCGTAACAATGTAAATGCCAGTTTGCAACTTACATGTGTGCTGCCTCGTGCAGCACACATGTAAGTTACAAAACGGCATTTTAAAAAAAGGGACACCTTCCTGTACATGAACAAACCATGGCATTTTGCATTTTCCTTGTGTGCTGCACAAGGCAGCGCACATAGAAAATGCAAAAACGAGGAGAAATGAAGCATTTCTCCTCATTTCGCCTACTTAAGACCAGAATTTTTCGGGTCTTAAGTTCGGCGCTACCACCTATTATCACGGCGCTGCCACCAATTATCGTTGCCCTTGATAATAGGTGGTAGCGTCGATCACAATGGGTGTTGCAGTGGAATGCCCACCACAACACCCACTGCACGCTCCTTTCATGCTAAATTTAGCATGAAAGGGGCCTTATTCTCAAGGCAGCGTTAAGCCACTTAACATGGCTTGAAGCCATGGGTTAAGTGGGTTAACGCTGCCTTGAGAATAAGGCGCTGACCCTATCACCACAGGAACGTCAGAAAAAGTGACGTTCCCGTGGCGATAGGGGCTTGAGAATATGCCCCTTAGTGTCTGAAAGTCAAATCTCTCAGAGTTACATGTTACTTTTATCTTCAGTTCTATATATGCGCAAAGCCCTGACAAATACAGCAATTGTAAAATTGAAGAAAAATAGCAACCTCAAAATTGACAAAAATATTTAATTGTCAATGAGGTGGGATCTCATTAAAAATTACAAACACAAATATGCATAATACAAAGGTTTTGCCATCATTTGTTCTTCTACTCAATGACAGATATGAGTCATAATAACTGCCCAACAGCCCATTGGTTAAGTTAAACTATATTGACCACAGATTGAGACTCTAGCTTCAATCTGTGTCATATATCAAGTAATGTAGGATAATTGTGTTTAAAAATGGAAAGGGAAAAAAACTTTGCATATGAGAAACAAACTGACTATAGATGCCGTCTTTTCATATTTCTCAAAACAAGTGTGCCACCCAAGAGAGCAGCCAAGTGTCTTACATTTTGGAGGAATACATGCTTTGTTGTTTTTTCTCGCTGGCCCATAGAGACCATTTATATGTCGTGGCCAGAATAGTTTTGGTTAGCATTTGTCCGGTTTCACTTGCCCCAATTCTCCAATTATTACACTGAAGCCGAGCATCTTGGCAATTAAATAGTTTCTGAATGTTAAACTTTAAGTTGTTTGGCTCATGAGAGGAAACATTATATGAAACTGAAAAAAGCGGTGTAATAATACATTTGCTTGACTATCTTAACAGTGGTAATGTGATTGCATTTACAATACACATTTAAGACTTCGATTTTTTTTGCTTATGAATCAAATACCTACACCGCAACACAGATTGCATTTAAATATATTTGAAGGAAAGATGACAAGATACCCAGCATAACAGGACAGTGTTATGCCCTCCAAATTCTTAACAAGTGTGCCTAAAACACGCACAAGCAACAATTACTGGGATCACCAGCTTGATCAGCAACCAGCCCAGGTCTGGTCTTGTTAATTTACAAACACGTGTTATATCTTCACGTGGGTGCAATTCACCCGTTTGCTGAGTGCACTACAGTCACTTGAGTTACATGTAGGGGCATGTTAAGTCTTTGTTACACATTCATTCTCATCCAATGTTCTTGACTCCAGATCTATTCCTAATTTGCAGAGTTTCATGGGTATCCTATACATAGGCATTCACATAGCTCTTTTGTGAGTGTTGTTTTGCATCAGTGACTCACAAGCATTTTGTAGGAGAGTGTATGCCTTGCTTAGGATTAACATGCAAGTACTCCGAAACAGCATTGTGCCATTAATTCGTCAGCATTTCTTGCTTAGCTTTTCCTCAGGAGTACTCTGGGCACTTGTCGCAGCAGTAACTCAAAGCATTCTGGGAGTGGACGTGTAAAGCCAGTGACTTAACTCCAATTGGACCTGCTTGCAAAATTCTTCTGAAAGTTTGGCTCAACTCATATATAACATTGCATACTTCGCGTAGTATTGATCATTTTCACAAGAATTCCCAGAATTCGTGGGATTAAAACTTGGGCACTTCGCAAAATCCTAGTTACTTACTTAAACATGCCTTACTTTAAAGATGCCTTAAACACTGCTCGCAGAAATAAAGGAGATTTGGCCAAATGCCCCACAGAATTACCTGAGCTCAAAACTGGCACATGTCCAAGTATAAAGTGAAAAACTGTTTTTTTTTATATTTAAGAATAACTGTACACTTTTAAATCATAAGTGTGACTCTTTTACGAAACTCCACAATTATTTCCATACAAATTCTAAAGTAAAAATCCTGGTTTATGACAGTCTGAGACAGCAGACCTTTTCGGCAAGAACAGCTATAAACAAAGGCACGTGTTCGTAGTATAGGACTTGCTGCGAGTATGCACCTTTGTGGGTTTGCACCTCAGCATTTTCATTTATACACTGTTGTGTGTGCTTATGTTTTCGACATTGAAATCAGCCTTTTTTGAAGGATATATACTGCACAAACCGCTTGGACTTGCATGCATCCTGTACACTTACATTTTCAATTGTAAACCAGTTCAGGGTGTACAAGATTACTTTTAACTGGCACACTGGTCCATATTTATCATTTTGGAACTTTAGGAAAGTGCATATTGTTTAAATTTCTCTTAAGAAGCACCACTATGGGAAAACTCTCATGTACAAAGTCACTTTGTAGGTTTTTAGTTTGATAAAATATTTTACTGAACGAAACAACAACGAATCTGTATTTGTAGTGTAAAACCAATTTTTGCAGTTAAAAAACGTTAATGAAACTTGCAAAGATTTTCATAGAATTTCACAAACCTCCCCAAAGTGAAGTCCTACAATGTTGCACACCGCTAGAATCAGGACAATGGTTTTCATGTATTACATATTTCACTAAAGATTTTTAGAATGTTTTCAAATTCGAGTGACCGCTGAATTAATTCTTGTTAACGTTCCATTTCAAGAACCTCATGCATGTGATAGCTCTTATCTGATACGAATACTTTCTCAGCAGGATTACTTATTATTGAAGTCGAACTGTACCTGTTATGTTGTACTGGGCTGATAATGCTTCGCAATATTTTTCCAGCAGAAAAGACAGGGACAGGTTCGTGGAGGATTCGCAGCAGAGAACCAACTAGGGAAATGAAAAAAATGCAAAGTTAGAGAATGTACCATATTGCATAAATCCATAGTTCCAGTGAAACGGTTATGAAATCTAACGTTTCATCACAAATTTAAACCTAATTCCTGCATGTGACATTTTGTGTGTGCCTTCATATTTCTGAAAAATAAAATACTATTTGAGAAAAAAATTGGAGGCAACAGTACCCACATGGCGCATAGAAAGGTGAAATAAAGGATAACATTTGAATAGTATAAAGTTTCCAAAATGTACATAACACGCAGCATGCGCCTTTGCATTTGCACTCCTGTGTACTTTACATGCATAAAGTAAACATGAAAATTAGCTCAGGCGAATACACTTCTGTGTCTTGCAGTATGAACACACATACAATTGTTGCAAATGCAGTAAAACTCACGACATAACAATTCAATCTATGACAAAACATTGTAAATTCAAATTATAACACAGAGATCAAGAGGCTGAAAAGAAATAAACCGGTGACGTTTTGGAAATTCTGGCCCTAAGGTGGATTGACATAATTTCTGAAACGATCATGAGATCTAAAAAAATGAATTATTGAAGTTAATTTCCCTAATGCCCTGACATGCTTGGTGACCTCAACTGTCAATCATCGTAATCACTCTCCAACTCTTGTACCGGACGTACACCAGAAAAGGAATATTCTTAACGTATGGCTAGAAATGGTTCTTTATTTGACAAAAACAGGACAGCCGCAGTCACTCGAGGAGAGAAGCAAGTTTAGTGGTGGCCAAAGGCGCCCTGGTAAGGAATAACAGGACTATAAAGGAGACATGCTGCAAGCCACCAAACTACTACAGTAAATACAGCCATTAGGTTTGAAAAAAGTGTTGGTTCGTTTTGGGTAACTTGTTTAAGAGCGGTGATATCACCCTGCCATTGTACTATGTATAATATATTGACCCATATAAGAAAAGCCATGAATCAGTACTTTTAAAAATGATGGGTGTACAAATGCAGCATGCAGCTCTTTTAAACCGCACGCGTAGGGCGTATTAGTCAATGAGCAGTAGTAGGGGAAGGCTAGGACACTCTTAATCCTACCACTTGCAATATCATACCACCCATGACATAATAGGAGTAAAGAAAGAGTTCTGGCCAGAGATTAAACTAGACTCATTTGGTGTTGACTACATTAGTATCCACACTGCCTGTGAATCTAATTTGCTTGTAGTCTGGTCCATGAAAATGTTACATGCCTGTTTCCACTTTAATACTGCAAATTCCTTACAAGATTAGGGAACCAACATTTGCAGAGCAGCATCAACAGAATAAGTACCATCAATCAAAACGTCTAATTCTAGCTATTGATTGGTTGTAGGGGAGATATATATATATATTTTTTTTTCACTGAAAAAAACAAAGGTTACAGGGATGTTATAATTAAGGTCAGATTTCACCTGTACAAAACCAGCAAAATTCAGTAGTTATAGTTAGCTGAGCTAACTATAACTCGCGCATCCGCAATGCACAACTTATGACGTCCCATATTACATCACTCATGACATGGTCAGTGACATCATAGTCCCAGGGAGGTGGCAGCCCCTGGGGCTGAGGGGGGGGGGCACGTGGCCCTCTTATTTATGTGAATTAGCCCCACGGAGGAGTGCCACGTGCCCCCGCTTTCCTTTGTATTTAGCCCCAGGGATGGTGGCTGTCCCTGGATCTGTGAGAGAGCTTGCACAGGGACCCCCTTCATTATCTTTAATTGCCCCCGGGACCTGAGCGACCTGGGAGCCTAATTAAACGATGCGCTGGAAGCCGCACTTCGTTTTAAAAAAGAAATTTGGTGGGATTCTCGGATCCACCACGATTCTGACCTAATTGTTTTCTAAAAAATGCTTTGCTTGGCTCTGGGTGTCCCTGTGGATTGCTCTGAAGAGGACTTGGGGGTCAGGGTGTTTCTACCTTGCCCCCTTTTCTTTAAAAAAAAATATTTTTCTCTTGGGACTCTGTTCAATACAGTCACAAGATGGCTGCCAACACTTCCTGGTTTGAAGTGTTAGCAGCCAATCAGATCTTAGGCACAAGATCGGGAGGGGTCGCCGATCCACAGTGGCCACAGTTGTACATCTGAGAAATCTTTACATTGCTCAGCAACTATCAAACAGATTTCCACCATTTAACAAAAAGGACGCTTTCTGGACCAATCGCTACCGTTCTGGAAAATTTGGCGTAATTACGAACAGCAGTTTGGGCTGTAGCAGTGTCTAAAGTTTCCTATAGAAATTAATATTGAAATTAACATAGAGAAAAAGCGTTTTGGGACCCCCTTTTTCTCGGCCAGCTTAACGGGCCACCCCAACATTTTCAAGACGGCAGCTGAAGTGTGCATCAAATTAGTTTTGAAATTTCACAAAGATTCGTCAAACGATGCCAAAGTTATTGGCAAATGAAAACACACTCTTCCTATGGAAACTGCAAACTAACTATAATCACCTATTGACGACCATTTCATAAGGTTAACTGCATGAAATGGCACATCAGACATATTATGAATAATTTGCAGTTTTACTAGCCTTGTGCTAAATGGGTGCCTTATTATGTTACTCAGAAAACACTTGGTAGATTACCGGGAAAGTGCACGAGTACCATAATAATTTTAAAGTAACTTTACAAATCTTGTGCTATATTTTGCAAACTAAAATTCCCACCATTTAGAGATTACAACGATATACTAAGGATATGAGACAAAAGAGCTTAATCTGAAATAACACAAGTTTTTTAAAAATGCAATATAAAGCACCCGTCATTGTTCTGTGCCACCTAAAAGGCCTTTTATATGAAAATATAAAATGCCACTTGAAAGCATGATTTGTCAAGATGCTGTAATCAGTTCAGGGAAAGTCAAGAAGATATGATTATTTCACAAGATCTCAGGGTGCTTCCAATTATATTTGCTCATACTTTTCAGAGTTAAGCGGATAACATTTTAATCAATGTGCAGTGACTCTAGGTCTCATCACGGGATAGCCGCCGTTGCACGCGTTAGACCGGTGAAGATCCCATGGTAAAATCTCTGCTCTCTAAGTCTCCCTCTCATCAAACCATTTACACGCCCATTTTTCTTCATCTCTCTTCCCATGAATGTGTTAGTTTTCCAAGGAAGGTGTATCTTCTGCTTTCAATCTGAAAGGGCACAGGCTGCAAACCCTCTGTGAATCTATTGTTGACTTTTTGGCCTGCCTCTTTGACGTTGTTTTTTTTTTTATTGCGCTCATTTATTTGCATTTAACAATCTCACAGTATACATTACTTCAAGATCCAACAGAAGCATGTACATCTACCTTTAAATTGATGAAAAATGGGTATTTAGCTTGAAGCTTACAATATCACTACTTTTTATGCATACTAGTTCACAGAAAGTAAAAAACCACATCAGATATCCGATTAGCCATTATCGTTTGCCTCTAACATAATGTGCAGGTTCCATAGACTATCCCCATTTCACCTAGATGGAGGGGATCCCTCATCGTTCATTTATCATTAGAAGTGATCATTTTAACACTGTCTGCATTTTGGATGGGTAGGAGTGGGGTAGATGAATGTATGTAGGTATCAACAGAGCATAAAGGGAAGGTGGTGATGACTTACTTATTGCTAATTATTTAAGGATTGCTCAGGCAGATTCCCAGTCAAAGCAACAATCAATTTTTGGTTTGAGAAAAATTACGCCCCGAGACCCCTTCAAATTGCCAGAGTTTATCATTAAGTTTATAAATCACCATTTTGAATGTCTTCGTACTTCTTCTAAGCACACTGTAAAGTTGGAACCTTATTAGCTTCCAAAAGTAATGGAAAGCTATCTTATCTACTTCAACAGCCATTGAGAACTATCAGCTATCCAATTGTGAGAAGCCTGGTAGGGACAGAGTAAAATGTAGGAGTGCCATCCTGACTGTCAAAGGTATTTGAATCAAAAGGTCTTGTTTCATGTGATTCCAAATTTGGTACCAATAAGTAGTTAGTGAGGGACATTCCCATAAAAGTAGGGGTCATGGCATTTCACTTGGTGGAATTCCATGGACTTACATGAAAACTCAGCGAGATTGTGCGGAATTATACGAATGGGTGGAATCAGGCATGTCGCGCTGCTAGCAACGGGAGCTCGTTCCCCCTCAAAAATCAGCATGAATGGTACCACATGGCGAACCAGAGGGTGCTGCTTCTCAAGATGATTTTGTTGCTGCTGGAGTAGATTTGCTATTTGAGTTGCAGCTTTCTGACTGTGAATGGTCATGACCACCCACATTTAGCAAATCTCGCTGGGTACCCTTCTAACGACTGAAAATCACACTAGGGGATGTCAAATCTCACTTGCACTCACCAACTTAATGTTGGTGAGCCATGCACAATAAAAACCTCTGCCATGTGGCGGTTGGTGGAATTTGGAGGAAAACTCTGCATTACATGCATAACGTGGAGTGGCCAAAAGTCTGCCAACTCCCCCGGCAGAGTGGAATTTATCACCGACCCCTACATAAAAGATGTTCAATGTCACTGTCATTTGCATCACATTGCCAACATTTTGAGTGGGTGCTGAATCTTGCTTGGGCCAGTTTCCCTGGGAACTAGTGCTAACAGAGTAGGATCTTACTGTATTTCATACAGGATTCCGTAAGTTAATTATTATAGGTTATAGTATTTCTCCCTGTTCACCCTACTGAAACCTGGATGTAAGCTTGTCCCCTCACCATTGCCGCAGAGTAATAGAGGTTTCTGATGGGAACTTGGTCTCAATTAGTAGAGAATATATACCTAAAATGGTGCCTTTAACACATTTCCAGGTATATTTATAGTGTGTTAGTGTGGTTTTACGAGAGGTAATTGAGAGTGTGTCTCTGTAATGTGGTAAACATATGGGATAACTGAAGCTATCTCTCTCTTTATGTAGGTGGGAGATTATATTCTGGACATAATGTCTCAAAGTACTTCAGTGTATTATGAGTGTAAAGGTCATCTAGATGTTTAATATCAGATAGCCCCATTACCTTTATTTCCCTTTATTTGATGGCAGTATTACACCACATGGGTGCCTGCAAAGTTATGGCCATATCTGTTTTTAAAAACTTGTAAGCCCATTGCCATGCATAGTGAGAGGACGATGTTACATAGTAGTTGCTCACTATTGGTTGTGTGTGCATTGTATAATAGGGTGTTAGGTCCTCAAAAGTGTTGATATCCAGTGCATGTTTTTAAATAAGGACCCAAGATGGAGTTGTGCTGTAAGTGGATAGAAGGTAAAATGCACGAGTCAATTGATGAGGTAGCCACAAACACTATATATGCATTACACAGAGTCCTTATTTCATCATTGTTCTGTATAGTTCAGATTTCCAGTCTTGGTCTTTCTCTATTCCATTCAAAGCCAAGTATCACTCTCTCTAATTCTGATAGAAGGAACTCTGGATATTTTATAGGTAGAGTTAAAATAAATAATTAATCTGGGTGCTATGCTAGTTTTAATGATTTCTACACATCCCCACAAAGCTAAGTTTAAGTCTCACCACCTTTGGCGGCCTGACTTTACTGTATTTAATAAAGGGGAAGAGTTATCCTGGATCATGTCAGTCAACCCTGGGTTAATATACACACCAACATATTTCAGCCTAATTTTGTGCCATTGAAAGGCTAAAGGGACAAGTGAGATCTTTTTACTTGCTAGAGTTAAGGGAAGAGCATCACATTTAGACCAGTTGATCCTATTTCCAGAGAATCGCACAAAGCATTCAATTCGTTTTACTAGTGCTTGTGCTGACTCCAGGGGTTTCTCTAAAATTAGTAAAATGTCATTGGCATAGTAGAACACCCTGCGTTATCCTGCTTTCGACATTATACCTTTAATCTGCTTGTCTTTTGTCAGAGGCCCTTTTCAGAGGGTCACAGGACATGCAGGGGCTACTGGACCCAACCTTGGTGGTTGAGGCTGTTTACACCTGACGTCCGACCTACTATAGATCCTGAGCAATAGGCCATGTACCCCTTCTGCACTTGACTCTCGGTGGTAGCTATGGACGAGCAGTCAAAGGCTCCATCGGTGGGGAAGTGTAGATAAAGGTAACTCAAAGTGCAAACAATATGAACAATAAATCAATGTCTAGTCAAATACTTGCTTTAATAAGAAAAACCTTGTCATTGTATAACTCGACACATGAAAAGGAATACTGGCATTCAGAAGCAACAACACAATCCCCTTGAGGTCGCGGTTGTCAGGCAAATCCCTATTACTACCTCTCAGTGGTAGGGTGTTTGGGGTTTTCCCGATTCACTGGTGGCCGCATCCAGTAAATGCTCACTAATAGGCCATACTCAAGAGTTCGGCTTTAACTCTTCAGGAAATTGTCAAAAGTGTCTAAGGTGCTTCTGCCCCGTTAGCAGCGAGTCCCTCAGAGCACAACAGGCCTAGTTCAAGCCTTACTCGCTCCTGTAGTATGGAAGCTTTCAGCATTGGAGTGAGTACCCTCAGCGTGAGCGCTCATGAGTTCTGATCCTGTTCTGAGAAGTCAGGATGCTTGCAGCACACACAGCAGCACCAGGCTGTGCAGGCTCTCTCTCCTGAGCGGTACTTCTGGAGCTCTCCAGTTATCAGAGCAGCTCTCAGCTCACAAAGACATGGAGAATAAACCTTTCCCAGCAAGGGGGTAAATCCTTTCTTCAGCTTCAGATTGGAGCCCAGCAAGGGTATCACGTTATCCACTTCTGCCTCAGGGGTCTGCCATGGGGAGTTCTCCCACTGTGAATTGCTGAACACAGCTTAATTTCTTTCCTCAGGCGAGGGCTCAAATCGTTTTGACAATGTTGCTACCGGCAGCCACTTCTGGCCTAAAGGGTTGCAACAGTGATTTACAATACAGGTGCAAAATCCCCCTGTGCAAATTCGTCCAGCACAGCAATTACAAGTCTCAGCACTCTCACATTAGCAACTTTACTGGTCGCAGATTCTGGCATACAAGGTCTCCCCAGTGTGGCGGTATGGGTCTGGCAAGTTCCATACTGCTCTATCTCATGGGTTAGGCCTCAGCATCCCTCTCCTAAATACGGGGGAGGCGTAAAATTGACACTTCTGCACACAGGCTATGTATGACACTATCGGTGCACAGCATAATCCTTACACCTTGCACATGGAGTCTTACAGGCTTCCCACTGGACCTCACCCCCTCCAATGCTCGCCTCTTCTTCACAAGGAACATTGATCTTGGCAAGCGCAGGTGCTTTTGCTCCAGGATCCAGGGCAGGTGGTATTGGTTTTCCTTCATGATGTCCCCTTAGCTAGCAGGGAGACATGCAGGCCTTTGCCTCCAGCCCTAGTCACAGGTAGAAGTCTTGCAGAGCTTCCCCTCCTCAAACAGCCCGTCTGGTGCTTGGCAGATTACCCATTTTGAAGTCTCAACCTCTCCTTCATATAGTTCATTTTAAGACCCCAAAATGCAATTTAGGGTCTGAGTCTTGGAAGTTTAATGTTGGGATTCTGCTTCTTTCTGTTTTTTTCTTTACCCTAGAAAGTATGTCTGTCACATGAGGTAAGACTGAAGTTGATTGACCCACAACACAATTCATGGGAGTGACCAGAGTTCACAGCTGGACGTCAGACACAGTGATATGTGCATCAGGAGGTTAATCCTGGGCTCCTAGCCTTACTCTTTATGATTTCCGTACCAGCCCCATCTATATACAACAGTATAGTTGGGCACTCAAGGCAGGTGTACACATTCTTAACCATGCCAAAAACTTTTGTGTCCCAACATCATTCCTTATTGCAAACGCCAGTGTTTCCAAGGCAATAATGAATAAAAATAGTAAGATGGGGCAACCTTGCAATGTCCCATGAAAAAGTTGGAAAAAGGATGATAAGAAGCCTCCACAAGAAACTGAGGTTAAGGGGTTGTGATTAGGGGGCGAAATTCACGTCTGCATAATTCCAAAGAGTTACCTAAAAACTCTCCAAGATTCTGCGAAGTTCTGCCTACGGGTGAAAAAAAGGCACATCTCTCTGCTCGCACTGTGATTTAGCACCCAGGGCGTGTTCTGAGCTGAAAAATCTGTGCCAACAGCGCCCCACAGCATGTCAGAGGGCGCAACTACTCGAGATGATTCTGCTGCCGCTCAAGTAGACTTTCTACTCGAGCGGCAGTCTTCTGACTGCGAACGGTTGCGACCGCCTGCGACAACCTGCATTTCTCCGGATGTCCTCCTAGTGACTGGAAGTCATACTAGGGGATGCCAATTCTTGCTCGCACTCAGCCACTTACCCTTCTGAAGCAGTCTGTGAGAATCAATCTGATTGGTGAAATTCAGCCGTAACTCTGTGTTACAAAAGCAACACAGAGTCACCAAATTCTGCCAATTCCACCGGCTGAACAGAATATTTTGCTCACCCCTTGTTATGATACATTCCCATGGTTAGTCGAAGGAAGTTTTGGCCAATAACCATCCGTGTAATCGTAAGAGATACAGGCCCCAATTTCTGCCTAGATATCACTCCCGGACCATTGGTCTTACATCCTGTACACTGGTTGAGTGTGTGTATATATGGTTGGAGACAGTATCAAGACTCCATGTTCTGGACAGAGTCTGATTGCAGGGACCAAAGTAATCCACTTTGATAGCCCCTTATGTGACCAGCACCAGACCAAAGATGGGATGCAGCTTCTTCAAAGAGTGGAGGTTTTTTGCCTGCATTCCTGGAACTGTAGGGAAGAGACCCAGACTCCGATAGGAGGGAGGATGGAAACACAGCTATCCTTACAAATGTTATGAGAACTTTTCAGCAGGAGATTGATGATTAGTCCTTCCTAAGCTCAGTCCCTTGGTAAAGTATCAGACCCCTTCTCCCGCTGTCAGAGGTGCTGCCTGTGTGACCATGACAAGAGCACATCATCAACCACAGCGCTGAGCCACATTCTTACAGCGAGGCAATCAAAAAGGACATGTTGAGAGACTATGAGACTATGATTTGCGTTTGAAGTAAATGTTGAAAAGAGTGACATTTGCCTATACATCTTCTATGACTCAGCCAATGGTTGAAAGAAGGGTCACACAGGTGGTGAAACAGCCACCCTGCCATCTGTGGAATATACCTGAAATTATGTCTTCTTCCACCACCCAATTAATTCTGTTCATGATTTAAGGTTTGATTTCGTTCTATAATCAGGTCAGAAATTCTCCTACCTATTCTTCAATGTTTACATTCCTCGAGGGCCACAACATTATGATGTTGGTTTCTGACAGGCTTTCTATGTCGGGCCTTCCGTCAGGCACCTCATGCCACGCAGTGCAGGGATGAACAGATTCTCCCATTTCTCTATTGGAGGTTGTGGTATGGTCGGTTCATGGCTGTAGCACAAGCTCCCATTGAGAAATGGGAGTATGCAATGTGCAGTCTAATTGTAATACTGAACTTGGGACTGCCGACCAGAGGTCCTTCGGTCCCAATTCTGCAACGGTGTCGGGCGGCTATTTAGTATGTTTAGGAGTACTACAAAATGCTATTAACAAACCTACTTGTGGAGGTCTCTGGCTCCAGCTTTCCTATCCAATGTGCAGAGATCCCAGCCTCGACTGTGGAGATATCCGCACATGTATATATAAGTTTTAATAGTAAATGAGGGCGAGACAGGGGAGTGGCTTGAAAACAAAGAATATTTATGAATAAAGAGGAGGGATTTTAGGTAGGGTTATGGGAGGGGTGAATGAAGGGTTATACCCCCACCCATGAAATAGTAAGCCCTCTTGTGTTTTCAAACTGCACTTCTAAAGGTACTAGAGCCAAAAAGAACCCAAAACAGTTGAAACTCTTCTCCAACTCAGAGTAAGCCCTGCAGCACCCACGCCAAAGGTACTGCAACACCCCCCATGGAAAAAAATAGAGGTAGGGACTTAAAATAAAACCCCGTAGGAATTAATGTCAAAATAAATTAACTGATTTATATGTTTTATTGATTTATAACATATTTTAATGTTATAAAATGAAATATCAATTATACATAGAAACTTTATTCGAAATTATTTAATGACCATTTTAGTGTAAAAATAAATGTTACTTTAAATTTGTAAAGAAATTAATTAAACTTAATTTAATATACTTGATACATAACGTTTAGTAACTTTTCATACATAAAGATTAAATATAAACATTTTACTTGAAGTGGTTTAATTTTGTTTAGTAATCTTTACAAATATAATATTAATTTATTAAAATATACTTAAAAGTTTTAAAGATGAAATTTAAAATATAGTTGACAGTGCAGTAAAACATTAAAAAAAACATTTTACATTAAAAAAAAATATCTAAAATAATTTAATATTAACATTTAAAAGACAAAAAATGTTTATCATTTTTTAAAACTTTAATGAACTTTTAATTACTCTATACTCAACAATAGGGAAATCTCCTCCCCAACAGCGAAGGGCTCAGCCAAGTGTGTGGAACATAAAATATGTTTGTTTTTTTAAATAATTTTTTTTATTGAGCAGAGCAGAGAACCAAACAAAATAACAAAACATTGGTCATCAGGGAGCAACAGCACTCATATTTCCAAATTTAACGCACATATATCATATATACATTTAAACCTACGTCCAACACCTATATCATATATACAATTAAAACCTGGAATCCTTCAGAAAAAAAAAACAAGAGTCCGGAACACCCTATGTTCATAAACATCAAGAAAGCAATTAATTACACCCTCCACATCTAAAGCTACCCTAAAGTGACTAGTGCCAGGTAATTGTCAAGAATACAAGTAAATCAGTTCGTTCATCAGTACCTTTTTTTTTTCATTTACAAAATCTTGGCATTATTACTTCTAAAGTGCAAACATGCTAAAGTGCTAAAATTCCTGAAATACAGCCAAATCGTCAAATAACTTCCATACCACTGCAAACCTTTTTGTTGCGCCAACCCGTTTAGCATATGCTTCCTCAAATCTCCTTATTCTTGCCATTTTGTTTACCCATTTTTGGTGAGATGGAGTCTCTTCCGACCTCCAATTTTGAAGGATTAGCGAGCGTGCTACTGGAGAGCAGTTTGATATATAAGTCTCTTCAGCTCTTATCAAATATGGCTTAGCTTTGGAGAGTCCAAAGAGAGCCACTTCAGTCTCAGGGTTGATCTTTTTTTTAATTGACTGGCTCATTGCAAAAAATATGTCTTTCCAAAAGGTCTCAAGCTTCGGGCATGTATAAAATATGTGAAGCCAGTCTCCCTCGCCTTGGGAGAGACATCGAAAGCATTTATTATCTACTTCCGGATGACATTTGTTTAGCTTTTTCGAAGTATAATAGGCCAGCCATCGTGACAAGAAGGCCATCCTTTTAAAATTAGCCGCTCTCAGGGCCTTGCTTCCTAATTGGGCTATAGCCTGCCATTTCTGATGAGAGAGGGAACAATTCGTCTCTCGAGTTTTTTTCCCCAGAAGTTCATCAACCAAGGGGAGTGCCTTGTGCTTCATGAGTAAGGAATACCAATTTCCCAATCCCTTCAATTTTACTTTAAATAAAGCATTAGCCAGTTGAGTTGGAGCCCCGCTTAACGGGAATATATATATTTTTTTAATAAAGTTTGTAATCTGCATATATTCCAAGAACCCTGGCTTAATTCGGTTTCCTGCCCTACATAGTACTCCTTCCCAAGGAATCACTGTATTACCAATGAGAAACTGGCCTAGATTTTCAAAGCCAATATCTTTCCATCTCCTAACATGGCTTGAATGAATATGTAGGCCGAACCCCCTACATTCATCCAATTTCAAAAAGGCAAACCCGGAGACGTTTGCCTGTTTAAACAACGACTGGAGTCGAATAGAATAGTCATGAACAGTCCTATAACGAGACTTTTTCGGTAGTTTAGATGTTTTTAAGAATACTGGGATTTGTGTGCCGGCCTCAACAATAATTTAAAAAAAAATGTGTCCATCTGGTCATTAGGTTCCACTAGGCATGCCGTAAGATCTAATAACGCAGCCTCATAGTATGTTCGGATATTTGGTAGGGTTAAGCCCCCCTGATTTGTCTCTAATTGTAGTATGGGCAATTTAACCCTGGACGCCTTCTTGTTCCAAACAAATTCCCTAAACATAGAGTCGATTTCCTTAAAATATTTAGCATTCATTCTTAAGGGTACATTGACAAACAAAAATATTAATAATGGAAGGATTGACATTTTTAGGAGTGCTACACGGCCAATCAATGTCAAAAGCAAGAGGGACCATTTGTCTAATAAAGTTTTAATTTTGATTCGCCCAGTTATATAATTCAAATTGAATAATTGATCTAAATGGGATGAAACGCTAATACCCAAGTATCTAATTGGCTCATCTTTTAGGGCCTGATTTCTTAAAATCGTGGGTAAGCAGTCATAATTTGAGTTAAATAATAAAATCTCCGTTTTCTTTTGATTTATTTTATAGCCTCCTATTTGTTCAAATTTGCTAAATTCTAAAAGGGCTTCTTCAACGATCTGTTTTCCGGGCAAAGGTACATAATAATGTCGTCTGCAAATAATTTTAATTTTGGCATCCCTTCGCATGGAGCTCTAATAAGGGAATTACCACGAATTCTTACAGCAAGGGGTTCAATGAAAAAAGTAAACAAAAGAGGAGACAACGGACACCCTTGTCTAGTACCGCAATTTATTTCCACGGTCCCTACTACATCTCCATTGACTATCACCTGGGCTTGAGCGCCTTGATAGATATTTTTTAGCATGTTTAGAACTTGAACCGGAAAACCAAATTTACCTAGACCAAAAAAAACTGCATTCCAATTTACCAGGTCGAATGTTTTTCAGCATCGACCATGGTAATGAGGGTGGGTATTTTATTATTTGTCTCGTAATCAAGGGCTTGAATTAAAAACCGAGTATTTGTAGACATGTACCTCCCCGCTACGAACCCAGTTTGGTCACAGTGAATAAGCTCCTGGGCAATAGGCGTGAAGCGTTGTGCCCAGATTTTCATTAGTATTTTAAAATCCGCATTGAGGAGACTAATCGGCCTATATGAGTTAATGTCTTTACCAATTTTGCCCTTTTTAAACAAGCTGACCAATATAGATTCCTTAAAACTTGGAGGAACATCGCCCCCTAAAGTGATGTTGTTAAACAGATTTGCCAAAAACGGGGTCAGCTCTCTTGAAATTTTTTTGAAGACCTCTATTGGAAGGCCGTCCACACCACAAGCTCTTGCTCCCAGAGTGGACTTGATAACATCTATAATCTCTTCTTCAGAGATGTCTAGCAGGAGCTGTTCCGCCCTAGGCCCTGAAAGGGTAGGAAGCTCATTTCCGTCATCATAGTTGCTAATTTGACTTACTCCAGCTTTATATCTAGTTGTATATAACTGGGAGTAATTTTCTAAAAAGACTTGAGCTATCTCCTTTTTGCCCGTTACAGACAAACTAGTTTTAGGGTCTATAATTTCTGTAATTGTGGATGCCTCCTGTTTGGTTTTCACGCAGCCAGCGAGCAGCTTGCCAACCATCTGGCTCTCCTCATATATGCGCTGTAGATAGGTTCTAGAGCTAGCAATCTCTTCCAGAGTAAAGAACTATTTTAACTCATATTTGGCCCTATCTAGGTTCGCTTTAGCGTCCCCTATACTTGCAGATGGTCCATATCTGATTGTTGTTGCTTCTACTACGGCCTGCTGGAGCTTAAGAATTTTCTCTTTCCTTGATTTAACTAAAGAGGCGGATAGTGCTATCATTCGCCCACGATGGGCAGCCTTAATTGCCCCCCCAAACAGAGAAAATTTCTGCCGTATCCATATTAATCTTAAAAAATTGAACGATCCAATCTTTTGTATTAGCCACCCATTGATGGTCCTGCAAAAGGAGCCGATCCATCTGCCACCTGGATCTTGGCCTCTTATTTACGCCGATTTCTATACTGAGTTTAATGAGAGAATGGTCCGAAAATGGATTAATATCTATATCAGAGGTTGTACAGCCCAGGGATTTTGATATTAAGAAAAAATCAATTTGCGAGGCCGTATGAAATTGATTTGAATAACATGAGAATTCCAATTTGGATGGATTGGCAACACGCCAAGGATCCATCAAAATATGTTCCTGTTTTAAAGCGTCAATCACCTTTTTAGTTTTTGGTTTGAACTCTTTTTTATTTTTATTCGAAGTGTCTTTCTTTAAATCCTGAATAAAATTAAAATCCCCTCCCATGATTAATTTCCCGGGTACCCCCTCAATAATTCACTAATTTTACACAGGGCAGAAGTGTCGTCCACAATGGGGCCATAGTAGTTGATGAAATGTAGTATCGTACCATTTAGTTTGGCCTCCACTCATATCCATCTCCCCTGAGGATCTCTCTTCACTTGACCAAACTCTCCTGGGAGACCCCTGCAGAAATAAATCGCTACTCCTCTCTTAGCCAATCCTGCAGAAGCAAAAAAGGCATGCGAGTACATTCTTGGGAGAAATATTCTAGGAGAGTTAGTTTTTAAATGTGTCTACTGTAAAAACAAGTACTTGGGGTACAAAGGAAGCCAACCATCTAATTAGAGCTCCATACATTTGTTTGTTCTAGATTCCATGTATGTTTAGCGAAAGAATACTACATTTACTCATCATTAATAAGCCTATTTCTATAGACCATACCAATTACATCAAAACTTTGCATACTCCTGCCCCTTATTCTAATCGAAGCCCTGCTACTGCTCATTTTACAACTGCTTTCACCCCCCCTCGATCGCTTCCCTCCTCCCTAATGTGGTCTCTTCTGGTCCCGCAAACCACCTTTCCCCCTTTCCACTAATGGGGTGCCCTGGTCTTGCACCCTAGGTGAGCACCCCCATCCCCCAAACAAGAAAAAAGACCTGTGGATAAGAGCTATACCATTATACATATTCATAGAACCAGTCAAAACAGTTTCATCTCGCAGTAGAAATATCTCTCAGCAATTCCTGAGCATCTTCTACCCGTGTGAGTATATGAAATTTGCCTTTAGCCAACACCCTTAACTTGGATTGTTGCGCAATGGATGCCTGAGCCCCTTGAGCTTTACATAAAAAAAAGAGCTTGACAAATTCCTTGCACCTACGGGCTGCCGTTGCTGACATGTCCGAAAAAATCCGACATTTAGAGCCCTCATCAATAACAAATTGTTTCTGCTGAATTGCTTTAGTTAACACATCTTCTTTAATTCTGTAATCTGCGAAATTAATTAAAATTGTACGAGGGTATTTGGAATTCGGAATCAGATGTGCCGGGACCCGATGTGCCCTTGTTATTGTAAGATCCCCCAAAAAGCCAGGAAGTACTTTTTGCTTGATAAATGTTTCAACCCAGGGAAGGGTGTTGGTACCATCTTTCCCATCAGGCACTCCCACGATACGCAGATTTGAGTGGCGTGAGTAATTTTCCAACTCCTCTAGTTTAGACTCTAGGGCAGTCTTTTCCGCTGTCACCTCGTTGATCTTCTGTATGGTAGAGCTCATCTGATCTTCCAATTGAGCTATGCTTGATTACGCCTCTTCAAGCCTCGCAGGAGTACCAGAGATTGATTCCTCGATTTTTTCGAATCTAAGATGGAGAGCAGCTATCTCATGTGCATGGGACTTTTTCATTTCCCGGATCTCCTCCAGTATCAGATTAAGCAAGACTTTAATTTCCATCTGCTGTGAGTCTACCATCGGGGATGGCAAATCCGGATTTTCTTGTGGTTTCTCTTGCGACTTTTTGCGCCCATTCTTGCTCGACTGGTTTGGAGGTACCTGGCCTTTCTCCTGGAATAGACCTGGCTGATCATGTATTCGCTGTGGGTGCTCTTGCTGTTGTTCTGGGCTATTTGTTGCTGCGAAAAATTGAAGTGGTGAATCTGCCCCGGCAAGCTTTTTTTGCTGGGAGGGATGGTGTATTCTCTTTTCCTTGGTCGGCTGTGGCAGACGGTATCGGGGCTGGAGGCAGAACCTCTGCAGGTGGAGAAATATGTAGCCTTATAAGGGAATCAATTGTTGCAGCCTCATCTGGTGTAGCAGGAGAGATTGCTGCTGCCAGTGAAGGGGATGGAATTGCAGGGGACTTTATAAGCTGAGAGCTCTTTTTAGTGAAAAGCGGAAAGTCTTTGCTAGCTGGTATGGAATATTCACTAGGTCCCTCTAGTACTCCATCATGTAATCCATTGGTTCCTAAGCTCACGTCCCCCTCCCTTTGTGCTCCTTGTGGCTCCATCAGCTCTTCCGTGGAGCTCTCTGAGCTTGAGATTGATACTGATCTGGAGCGATTTAAGGCACTTGAGGCTTTCGCCGGGGCTAATATCCCTTTAACCTGTGTTTTAAGTATCTTCGCTTTCAATCCTTTCACAGCTGCCACCACATTTACTTGTCTTAGATGTCTTCCCATCCTGCTTTTGGCTTTTTAACTTTCCCCCAGCTGCTCACCCGTACACCAATGGCAACTTCAGATATCCCAGGAAAAGGGAAGTAAAAAAAAAAAAAAGGTTCAAGGCGCCACCCTACTGCTGTCGCTCGGTAATGCAATGGGTGCGCAGATACTGTATGGTCACCTTCAAATAATACCGCCCAAAAAGAAAATAACACCAGGCAGGGACTAATATAGCTCTATTTATGACCTTTTACGGTTCAGCTGTTTCCTTCAGCCCCCAAAGCCTCCCACAGCGTTGTATTAAAAGCTTCAGGGAGACAGGATAACACATTAAGGGCACATTTTTAAGGGTCCCAATCAGCAAGAAATGCGCTGGAGTCTCTTAAGTTATTCCTCCTTTCCTTTTTCCTCCCTGCTTTACCCCGGTACCTGGCTGAGCAGGGCGCTATTCAGCGCGTGAAGGCCATCTGTTTCCAGTCGGCTCTAACCTCGCCTATCAGTCGGAAGCCGCGGGAATTCCTTGCCGGGTTTCTCCTTGTACTGAAGTACTCTTTGCCTCTCTCTGCCGCACTCCAGATCACTCCTGGCAGCGAGCGCAAGAGGCTGACTGGCCTCGCAGAAGCTAACGAGCATTCCCAGGTCACTTATCCATGCTGCTGCTGCGTTTTCGGCATTCTCAGCTCTCCGCCATTAGCGCTTCATCTCCACAACGGTCTTTCTCACTGGGGGGCAGGGTCTCGCACACCTGGGCTACGGAGAGGCGGGAATCTCCATAGCCGACCGGCAATCCTCTCAACATAAAATATGGTTGTAAAGTTGTTACTAGTAGTAACGTTATGATCATATTTGACATGTTCACCGTATCTAGGGGTGAGGATGTGTAAGTTTACACTTTTGAGTAACTGTACACTTGTAAATGAGAAATGCTAAAAGTAGTACATTACTCAAAAGTGGAAGAGTAGCTTTACTTGTTAGATTTACTCATGTGCAAAATTAACTTTGTTAATAGCCGCCATGAAATTCTTTGGGGTCCTCAGTCCTAATACAACTACTGTGATTTGAATTCAGACTGTCAATCACTCCTGCATTGGCCTGGCTGCTGCTATTCACTGAGGCTATCGTCTGATTCATTCCATGGACAGGTGACCACAGAGTTTTTGAAAAAGATCTTTCATTTATCAATGGAAACACATCTTGTTTTTAAGAATTTTAATTAAGCTCTCCATTTTTTGGAAATGTCAGGGGTGTTTTTACTGGAGAGGTCAGCTGTAACAGCCCTGAAATGGGCAATACCGGAAGTGAATTTAAAAATAGACATTGAAAACTGCTCAAAATTGAAATTTTACAAATGTCTTTTAAAGTTGGCCTTAGTTAACACAATGAAAACCCAACATCGTTAACAATATAATTGTAACTAATATGATCTATCTTTCCCTGCAACTTGTCAAACTATTGGCCATTTAAGCCAGCCCCTTTCAAAGGGCTCTGGAGCTCTGAGCTGGAACTGCTCCATAGAGCATTGGAGACAGAGAGTCTGATTAGACATCTTCAAGAATTGAAGGTTCGTAGCATTAACTTATGTTTATCCTTTTGAATGGAGGGTTTTTGTAGTGTCCTGAGGCGCTCCACCAGCAAACTGAACTGAGCCCATAGCTCAAAGTGGGCAGCCCCGAGAATAACGCCAACACCTACCCACCCCCGCGCAGCATGTGAAATGTGAGGCTGCGGGGTGGAAGGGTGAGAAGGCAGCATCTAGACTGCTGCCGAGCAGAGCGGCACCAGCACCCCCACCCCTGTGCTGCCAGGGAGGAGGAAATGCCGGCTGCAAGGGGCGCGGAGGTCCTAACCATCTACGTGACTCGCCGTCCAGAAGCGGAGTCCTCCAGTCATGCCCAACAGCCTGCGTGTGCCCGGGAAGATAGGGTGCCTGGCCGCCAGCGGCCGATGAGAGACTCCGGCGACGGGGGAGCAAGAACGCAGCCTCGGAGTCCGTGTCCCACCTGCGGGAAGAGAGCGCGCCAGGCCCGTGGGAACTGGATAAATTAGGCCGTTTAGCGTGCTGCGAGGTCCCGGTGCAGCCAAGGGACACGAGTAATAAGGAAAGCGGCAGGCGTGGCCGCACGATCGAGAGGCAGGAGAGCAAGGCCCGCAGCAAGGAGGAAGCTGCTGGAGGCCGGTCGGAGCGCTGCAGGGCGCGAAAGTAATTACAGCAGGAAAGTGCCCTGATCGCGTGTGCACAGGCAACCTGACAAAGTCAAACAAAACAATAAATAAAAGAAGACAAACGAGGGCACCTACCTGGCTGCAGTGCCTGTATGCGTGGGGGTCCCAAGAAGGTGTGCCAGCTGGGGATCAGGAAGGTGTCCCACTGTGAAAAGACCGGCTGAGAACACGTTGAAATGAAGCACACTGCCATCTAGTGGCCAAAGTGCATCATTGCGCCCACTAGGTAAAAGACTGTGGCAGCAAGGTTTTCTACCACAAAACAAAAAAACAACACAAACAGACATAATAGTGTGCTGGGAGGCAACAGCGTGCCAGGAAGAAAATAGGGCAGCACAGAGGGAGCTGTTACAGCCCAAACGTGCAGGGAAAATAAAGAGCACAAGCACTGTTGCAGCTGAATTGCACAGCCGCAAAGTGGAACGCTGTAACACAGCAAAGCAGAGTGGAGTATGCACGACCGCCCACACTGGAGTGGCAAACGCCAACAAGTGCACACACAAGGGATCCTCCAGGAAGGAGCCTGCTGACAAGGTTGCGTGGAGTGCGGTGACGCCTACTGGCCAGGGGTAGTCGCTGCAGGAGTGAAGACACCAGAGTGCACCAGCCTTGGGTGGCAAGGGTTTGAAGAGACTCGTCCAGGCAGCAAGTCTCAAAAGAGGATCGGAAGGAAGTGCGCAGCAAGTGCGTCCACGGAAGCAACCAAAGGGAGCAGTCTGAAGCAAGACCATAGTTAAAGAAGGAAAGGAGTGGGTGCACGACAACCAGAGATCACGGCGCAAGGAGCAACGCGACACTGAAGATGTACCACGACGGTACGAAGAGCAGCATGCACCAGCGCCCGACAATTCAACAAACACAGGTAGTCACGCGACGTGACGCACCTCGTGAAGCCGACCAGCCAAATGGTCGCACCACAAAGGCCAAGCCGACCAGCCAAATGGTCGCACCACAAAGGCCCAGCCGACCAGCCAAATGGTCGCACCACAAAGGTCAAGCCGACCAGCCAAATGGTCGCACCACAAAGGTCAAGCCGACCAGCCAAATGGTCGCACCACAAAGGTCAAGCCGACCAGCCAAATGGTCGCACCACAAAGGCCAAGCCGACCTGCCAAATGGTCGCACCACAGAAGCCGACTCGCCAGGGGTTGCACAAGGAGGTGACCGACGCACGGGTCAGTGAAGCTACAAAGCAAGAGGTCTGACGACAAGACCGAAGATATCCTGCCAGTGATCAGCAGCGTGGACCGTCAAGTGGTCCAAGAAGCTCAAGAAGAACCAAAGTAACTGGTGAAAGGGAGAAGAACGAAGCGGACCAAGAGTATGGCCCCACGAACTTCAACCAAAGTAACTGGTGAAAAGGAGAAGATGAAGAGAAGGTCACGACCCTAACTCGGAAGATGGAGAGAGTGTTCTCGGACGAGGACAAGACCAGGGGGAACACGTGCAGAGTGCGCGCGCTGCATGGAGAAGCCTGGCCAGAGCAAGAGGAGAACAGAAATGGTCCAGAGTGGGTCGTGAAGCGATGGGAAGAAGATATCTGAGTGGCACGTTTGCCACTACAAGAAAAGAAGGAAGATGACATCGGAGTGGCACGTCTGCCACTAAAAGAAAAAGGGGAAAGAAAGAGATCTGAGTGGCACGGTTGCCACTGCAACAAAAGAAGAAGTCAGAGTGACATGACACCCTCACGGAGAAAGAAATAGAGGAAAGAGAGAAGAGTGTGGCAAGACTACTCACACCTCAAAGACAAGGAAGGTGACAAGCGGCAGAACACAGTGGGCAAGTCCTGAAGAACACCCGTGGCACGGAGAAAAAAAAACCATCTGTTTGACGATGCTTTCAGCGCACCCGGGATCTGCAGAGGTGAGCAGGCCGGACCGTTCGGAACACCCACCTTTGGGGTTACACGGACACTGGTCAATGCCAGCCGTGGTGACTCAGGGGCAAAGGCCTCAGGGATGCCAGTGAGAGAGAGCATCCCCGCGACGAGAGATGGTCATCAGCCGCCCTTCAGCAAAGGTCCCAGGAGGATGAAGACATCGCGCGCTAAAGACAGGAGCCAACAGCTACCCTCCAGGTCTGACTGCGGAATCTGAGGTGAGACCTGTCGTCTCCTCCGCACCCGCACTTATCGGCATGGGAGTAACACGATACAGGACACTTAACCCAGGCCAGATCTGATGAAGAGGGCCTCAGGGATATCCCGTGGCAGGGGAACACCTGCGAGAGGGGCATCCTGGTGAGAGGGGTGTCTTGCGAATGACCCGTCTTTTTGCAAGACAGAACACACGCCACAGATAAAGAAAAGGACTGGACTAAATGATGAACGGCAACATCTAGCGGTGAACCACAAGAACTCAACTGCGTTTGTCGCCAAGAAAGTAAAGCGAAGAAAAGTCTGTGAGAACAACTTCAAGGCAGAGCCGTTAAACAGACTGGATCCATCGAGCACCCCGGCTGGTGCCACAGTGAACTGGTAATCGTCCGCGACAGGCAGAACATCGTCCGCGACAGGAAGAACATAGTCTGTGACTCCAAGCAGCTGAAGCGTGAGCGAATCTGCAGAAGTTTGGTCAATGTATTACATCTATGTATATATTTCTTTCTCCCTTAGGTTGAACATTGACTCTGGGTTTTGTTATTAAAAATTGGGAGGAATGTAGTGTCCTAGCAGGGACACGTTCTAGTGTTCAGATGTGTGTCCTACACTGTACACCCACCCACCACAGACGTCACTGGGTCAGGTGACGCTGTTAATAAAAAGGCCGAGCGCACGTGCTCGTGGCCAGTTAACCCACTACCCCAACCATGTGTCAGCGTCCGTTATTGCCACCGAGCATGAGGGCCTAGGGCCCCAACATAACAGTTTTATAGCACAACAGTCAAGGGTCAGTGCTCCATAATAAAGTACATGGAATTCACTTTGAATTCTGCAGAAAATGTCCACAACTGACCTAGATGTATGCCTGAGTGGAATTTGCAGAGTTTCAAAATCAAAAACTACTAGATTCCGTGGGATTCCACAAATGGGCAGAAATAGGTACGTTTCACTGCACACGCTGATATTTAGCGCCAGGAGCTTGAACTGAAAAATCAGTGCAAACAGCAACATGCAGAGCAATATAGGGTGCAGTTTCTCGCGTTGAGCTTGCTGCCGCTCAAGTAGATTGCTTACTCGACAGTCTGCTTTCTGACCGCGAGCGGTCGTGGCCACTCTCGACTGCCCACACTGGAGGAATTTAGCCGGGTTCCTCCTCGCAACCAAAAATCATGATAGGGGATGCCAAATCTTGCTTGCCAACTTAACGTTTTCATGCCGCTCACAAGATAAAACTCCGCCATGCACCTATTGCCGTAATTTGTCTGGAACTCCGAGTTATAAGCATAATGCGGAGTGGCCAAAATCCCACCAATTCATCCGGTGGGGCGGAATATATCACCCGCCCCTACCTACATGCAAAACCCAGGGTGAGTTTCACTTTTATTGCTGGAATGCACTAGCTATTAAAACGGTATTATTTTCCAAAATCCCATGACTTTAGTATAGCACTGAGGCCTTGTCTATTTAGCAGGCTTCTGTCAAAAGTAGTCACCTATATTTCAGGGTTCAAAGGGAAAAAAAACAGGGGAATACACTATGTAGACAGAATCACCAATAATTTGTAGAGGTATTGTGACAATTTGTGATTTGCAGAAGGGGACATTCTGAGCTCCATATTGAATAAATGATAAATGCCACAACATCATAGTTCAGACCATGTCTGTTGATACGGGGACTTTATTGGTATTTTCCTGATCTAAAATTAAATCCAGATGGTTCTGTGTGTGTGTGTGTGTGTGTGTGTGTGTCAGTGTGTGATCATTCGAACCTTGGTTATGCAGGCTGCCTGATTGTGCTGATATCATTGGCTTTCAAATCTGTAATCTGGCATTGCTAAGTCTTCAACTCACAAAGTGTAATCAAGGATGTTTAAAGCCTCTTTATATGAAGCTTTTGTTGCAAAGCTTGCAAGGAGGGAAGCTTTGTGGTGCAACAAGCAGTACAAAGTCATGAGTTGGGCGGCAGCCTGGGAGCAACATTTTTGCGCCACCCATGCAATATTCATAACGAAGAAGGAAACAACAGATCAAACCTAGAGGTCCTCATCTGAAGACATGCCTGAGAGATGCATCCTGCTTATTTAATTAAGTGCCTACGTCGGTGTTGTACAATTGTAGCTTTTCCCATCCTACTTCACCCCACCCCAAAGATCACATTGATGCTTTATTTCACCACCCACAGTCAGTACAAAACAGGAACTGCTTTTGTTGCCCTGTAAATACCACTTAATTGAGGCACACCTTTTTCTTACCTATGCCACTTCTTATTTGTGTACATTTTTGTGTTCTGGAGTGTGAAGAGTATTAGAAGTTATGCTTGGGGCCTATATGCACACCTGCCCCAACGTCCTCTGCTCCTTATCTACTGGATAGTGTTCCTCTACACCAGGGGTCTCCAACCTTCTCTGTAGTGACAGCTACTTCTGCTCAGTGAGAATCATTGAGAGATACTGAAGGCTTGGAAACTTAAGTATGGCTACCGGACACCCCCACCCTCAGGATTATTGACTTTAAGCCTAATGCCCATAGAGCCAGATTCTATGGTTTGAACACAATACTTCGACTAGGGGCTCCATGGCAGGGCTGCCATGTGTGTAAGTTAGAGTGGGGAGAAAATGTGGCCTAACGGCTAGGGTGGTCGACCTCGGAGCGGGGGAAGCGGGTTCGAGTCTCGGCAGGGACGCTCAACATTCTGTGATTCTAGGCAAACCACTTAGGGCCAGATGTAGGTGGCTAAATACCGGTCGGTAACGGCGAAATTCGGACACCCTGGCACCCTTGAAATACCTCCCGCTATTAACGATTCGGTAATACCCAATCACTAATAGTGAATGTCTTCACATTCATTCATATGGGCCTCCAAGCCCATAGAAATGAATGGGTAGGTATTCCTTATTACCGGATCTCAATTACCGATTTGGTAATAAGGAATATTAAGGATTCAGTATTTTTTACCGAATCTTTACCTACATAGGAAATACCGATTTCTTAATACCGAATCGGTAAAATTCGGTATTAAGGAATCAGTATATCACATTCACCTACATCTGGCCCCCAGTGTTTTTAAATGTGACATTTGGAAATGGGAGAAAATTTAAATGATGAGTTTTATGGAATCTATATAAACATAAAGTTTACTCTTCAGTTTACTCTTTTCTCCCATTTCAAATTGTCACCTTTACACACAGCAGGCATCTTGCTTCCAGCGGCTGGTAGACACAGTTCCATATTTATAACTGAAAAATACAGCTACTATTTTGAGTGGTAGAAATTTAAAGAGCAGAAAAAAATGCTCCATATTATGAACATTTTTGCAGGACATTTTTTGCACTTTAAATTTAAATTACAAGTAGAACGTAAACATACATTCATTTTAAAAAAATGGTTGTATGTGTATGTTCTACATGTAACTGTGCCACATATGGCGAAAGGTATGTCCTGTGCCACAAGTACATACGACACAGGCTCTCAGTGACCCATATACATATAGCTCTGGGTTTCTTGCTTCCAGTGGTCTAAAGATACAGTGCCATATTTATAACAGAAAAAAATACCGCCATATGTTAAAATGGGAGGAATTTAAAGTGAAGAAACATGCTTTTTTTTAAATTAAGAAATAATTGGCTTAATTGAAAGTGGAGATAGACATTACAACTTAGGGCCTGATGACAAATTCCAAATGTCTTACACCGGGCTCGGAGAGCCAGTCCGCTATTCGGAAGGCCTTTAGTAATCCCTTGGCCGGCTCTTTCAGGCTGAGGGATTACGATGGCAGCTACCCACTGCCTTTCTATGCCGGCCTTTACGACACAGAAAGGCGTTGGGAATCTGTCTTTGGGGGCCCCCAGCAGGGCCCCCATAGCTGCAAGGCCTCCGAATTGTGGCCTAGGGGGGACCTATGTTGTCCCTCTGTTTATCCCTGCACCCGATGGCAGGCATCTCGAGGTGCCTGCCATGGGGTGAAGGGATGAATTGTACCACTGCTCTTTACCATGAGAGCATGCATTCTATTTGAAATGCATGCTCTCATGGTAAAGAATAGGATTGCGACTGAACAGGGTTCGGTCTCATCCTAATTCCTTGGCTGAAACTGACAACAGGAGGTCGTTTGGTTCCAGTTCCAAATCAATGTCGGATGGACTCCGGTCCATTCGACACCAGAATCGGGCCTTAATGTTTAAAAGAAATATTTTTCTGCACTTTAAAATACTCCCATTTCAACACAATGATTGAATTTTTAAGTTATAAAGGGAAGAAAATTAAAATGAAGAGTTAACATAATCATTAAGATAATTTTTAATTGTAATGTTCTTCCATTTAAAAGCATTCAGAGACATCATCTGATCTCAGCTCCAAAATTGAGTTGACCAAGACTTTTATTTAAGAGTTAAATATCTCATTGCGTCATTTCTTCACCTCTGTCTAGCCAGGTCATAAATTTGACTGAGCCCTGCTCATTATCAGGCCAATCTATCTGCAGCCTGATGCTAATAATATAAAATACACACAGCCTTCCTTTAACTTTAAAAGGAAAAGGTGACCCTGTGCTTATTTAAAAATGAACTGGAGGCTGTGAGCTACTCTGAATGTGTCTGTGAGCCATTTGTAGCTCATGATCAACTAGTTGGAGACACCTGCTCTAAACCATATCTCTGCATATTACGATACATTCTTTCTTGTTAGGGTAAATACACATCAGGATAATTTTCTCACATGAAAATGGTAACACAAACGGAGGGAAAAAGCAAAAAGCAATTGATCTCAGGCCTGATCTCATTGTTCATAATTTTGTCGCTTTCCTGGACGCCCGTGTCTGTGCAATAGAGCGCACTTGACAAGTACTGCGAAGTTATTAGCCAAGACACAGCAGGCTAACATATGAACTGATGGACACAAGAACATCTATGACAATTATGAAACCATTAGAAACAACAGTATGTACACTGAGATCGTCTTGCTTATTTCAAAGCTTATGAAGTAAAAAAGAGCAGTTTAACCATTAGTTGGAGAATTTATTCTAGTATGAAGCAAACTAAAATCTGGAAAAGAGCAATGGAATCAGGAAACAAAGTACTTCTAGGGAGAGGGCTGGCTTTAGATCTGTTGGCACCAGGTGCCCCATGCCCCCCCCCCCATGAACTTCTTCTCTGATTCCCTCAGTACCACCGAGCAAAAGTGCTCCTCATCTCTCCACAGCCCATCTCTCACGACCATTTCATTTGTTTTAAAGCACTGGTAAAGGCTGGCTTTACCAATAAGAATGTATATCTACCCAAACAAACCCTTTTCAGCAACATTAGGAATAGATAATGAAAGACTGATGAAAATAAACATAACATCCTAACCCATTTCATGCAGTTTGCATGTAGCTTTGATGACTGTTCATAATAGTCCCTGTTCCATATTAGGGTTGTATCTTATGAACTGTGGTAACAAAAGGATCTCTGTGACAAAAGCTTTAATCCACTGAGCTATCCAAAAAACAAAGAGATCTGTGATCAGCACGGTACGCGTTCTTTGCAGCAGGATAAATAACCATCTACACTACTTTGCTGCCACTAGACAAAACTCTGATCTCTCTCTCTAGCAGAAACATTAATCACAAGAGTAATCTAGACATTTTTAATGCAGCCTGAAACTGTATGCACAAGGAACTCTGGCGCAGGCGTTTATAAATCATGGTTATTGCTAAACTCTTCCTCCCGAGGTATGTGCCCAGTGCGGCTGCACCGGTTGCACTGCCCTAAGGCCGACCCTGTCTAGGAAGGCTACAACCTCTACATTTTACCGACACAGGATGGGGAAAAATGTTTGTGGTTGATAATTACAGCTTGCTTATATTTCAAGAGGAACTCCCTCCTGGAAATGGATCTATCTGGGGAGTTGTGAAGACAGTAGTAAAAAACATTTAAGTATGTCCTTCTTAATTTTCTGCAGTCCCAAAGAACTTCTGGCAGCTCCCATTTTTTGCACTTTATCACTTTTGTATAGTGGGAACTTGAGAGCGTTTTACGTGAGTACGTACCATATTACATTACACAAGGGCAGAACTGCTCGGCTAAAATCAGGAGGAGTGCAAAAGAGAGAAAAATACATAGTTTAAAGATGTTTTTGAGAGAGCCTGGGGTCCACAAACCTAAGCGGGGTCACATAGGACAAGACCTTGTTTTAAAGTTTGAAAAATGTCCGACATAAAAAACAAGTGTTGTGCTGTGGTTCCTCCCTCTCCTTCACCCTCTATCCCTTGAAATGGGCCAAGTGAGCAGCTCGGGGCAAGCAATATTGCTAGAAGTAGCCAGTGCAAGAAAGAATGCCAGTGCCCAAAGCTCTCTCTCATACACATTCCTGATTTCTGTTTGTGAGGTTGTGCTTCTTTTTCTTCCTCCATCTTTTTGATCTGTGTGCTGCCACCAGCAACCAGCTGCCGAAACTAAGCACTTGGTGCTGCACATTTGAAAGCATAGATAACATATAACTTACTTAAATACATTTATTTGTGTCATTAACACCACATTTGTTGAAATAAAACAGGAGTGAAGCAGAAAATTAGATACATCAAAAGTAGTCTGCTACAACATAATTGTCAACTGCCCTCGTATACTTGGATACCCGAGTAATTTATAGGGCAGGTTTTTGTGGTGTATACTTAATTCAACTTGCAAACATGTATGTCCAATTGTATTGTTTAACATCCTTTTAAGTGTGTTCTTTGAATGTTTTTTGGTCATTTACTCACATGACAAAAGGCTGGGCATTTGTATGCATAGTGGAGCAAACAGCGCTAAACACTTTTTTGATGCGAAAAAATATTTTGCTCTGAAAACTGGAATGGCACATCGGAGAAATCACTGTGAATTACGCAAAGCCCCTAAAGGGACATAATAGGACAGTAATTTAGGTGTTCATACAAAGCCATATCTACAAAAATAGCATGAGGTGGCCCTAATGAAAAATTAAACCAGGCGTAAAGAATGGGCACATGGAACAGTGTGTGATATTCTTTTAGGTATCATGTTTAATTTTCATAATATTATACTTGCGAAAAATTGGGTTACTGGTTGACTGGAGTAGGAGCCCAGGTCAAGCCGCAACCACAATCATTCTCATGGTGAGGCACAAACCAGCCCTAAATTAACCAGTGCTCAACCCACTTGCAGTTTGGCACAGAGTAGTGATGGTGGCTGGCCTTTAGAGGTGGGCATTACACAGAGATTAAACCTATTTATAATTTTTTTCTACACTCACAACACACATAGTGGTGTGGCACATAGTGTCCCTTGCCGCAAATACCTACATAGTTTGCAGTATTTTTACAAGTCTTCCAACGGTAAAATAATGAAAATACCACACAATCCCACACCAAGTTAGAAAAATAGAGCACGATTAAGTAAATACAACAAGACCAAAACAACAAAAATGCAATCAGTTAAACTGGAGCTAAGAATTTTTAAAGAAAGAAGTGTAAAAGAGTGCCTGAAAGCGCAAAGCACCAGCTGGGGATATCTGGTCTTGCTGTGCCAGATCAAATCCAAATGTTCAGGCCAACCACGATGGAGTGCAGGTCGGATACAGTCCCAGGTTAGTCCCGCTGAAATATTACCTTCTCAAGTTTTGTGCCAAGAGTCCGGTTCATGTTGGAGAGGGTTAGGGAGAGCAAGGAGAGCATCATGGGTGGTGATCCACATGGTGCGAAGAGCAGGTTGGGCATCATGGACAGGTAGGCTGGTGCATTGTAAGAATGTCTATTTGTGTTGGTAGTCCTCTGTGTTTAATCAATGCTTGCTGTATGAAGAGATGGGCTGGTGTTGGCTCACGCTAAATTTCCATGCGAGAATTGAGGTCTCGGTGCGAAAGGGCCCATTCGTAGTCATGGAGAGCCCAAAATCTTGATTTTAAGAGCCTGTAAGCCATATCAAGGGACCAGGACCTGCTGAGCACCACTTGGGGATCAGGAACGTGCTCCAACTGGTCACAGGAGCTGGTTGGGGAGCCTTTTATGTTCCTGAGGCTCAGATCAGGAGGCCAACAAACTAGCCCTTTGACGCACTCTGGGGTATTGGGTTCAAGATGAAGTTGCAGTTCCAGTTCTTCTTCCCCAGGCAAGAGGGCAGAAGGCAGCAGGTCAGCACAATCGGGCAGCAGTTCCTTTAGAGCAGCAGTCCAGCAGAGGGGTTGTCCTTGTAGCAGTACAGCAGTACTGCTTCCTGGCAGAGTATCACAAGTCTAGAAGTGTACCGAAGAATCTGACGTCCAGTATTTACACATAGTTGTGCCTCTGAAGTAGGGAGAAGTTTCTAGAGGCATGCCTTTGAAGTACACAGATGTCCTGCCTTCCTGGACCTGGCTCCGGACTAACTACTGGGGGTATGCAGCCCTTATTGTAGAGACAGGAGACAGCCTATTCAAGTGTAAGTGGGGCTGGGCCTAGTTCCTTCTACCCATCCTGCCAGTGATGGCCCATCCAGTCACATCGAAGCCCCCCTGATATGGAAGAAGGTAATAGAAAATGGTAAAGAGAGCATTCTGAGATGTTGTAAACAGTTCCAACTAGGGAGCCGGAACCTCCTCTCAATCTCTTGAAACACTAGAGGCCCCATAGTCATGGATACCAAGCAGTGGAATATTAGTCTCGGGAGGTTTGCACACCCATTCTCCCTCTCCAGAAGTTAGATTGCTGTGAATGTTAGCAGATTCCCTTCTGTGCAATCTGATTTACCAGGCACTCTAGTAGAGGTGTCCTGGTGCTCTGCAAGTGGTTAATGTATGCCCTTGGGACATGGCTGCTCATCCAAATGTGTAGTGCTTGGTCCTTGAATAACAGGACAAAGGCTAACAGAGTCCTGAGAACCACTGCCAGTTCCTTCCAGCTCGATGAGGAGAGATGTTCTGTGACTGACCAAAAACACTGAGTGGTATGACGCCAACCCCAGACTTCTCACATCTTTAATTATTGTCAGTGGGGCAGGGGCTACTACACTCCCTTGTTAAGGTGTTCATGATATGGCAACCATTGCAATTTCTATGTCACCTGAGGTAAAACCAGAATCTAAACCTTGTAATTCTGGAACTGAGGCTCCCAAAATAAAACAAGATGATAGACCAGGTACAAAGGTGTAGGTGGGCCCATATAGATGGAGAGTTGAACCCACAACTCCTTGCACCCTTAACCACTGCCTCCCTGGTGCATCTTGAGAGTCCAAGATATTCCTCAGTTTCGTGATCAACCTATGTTGCTGTAGGGTTAAAGAAATATCTTTCCTATAAGGGTGCTGAAAAGTACCCCTGTAAATTGCAATTCTTAAGCGGGTGCCAAATGTGTTTTGCTAGAATACAGTTGAAATCCGTGCTGTGTCAGGTAGTTTCACACCAGGTTAATGGCTTCCGGACCTTTTAAAAAGAAGAAGCACATATAAGCCAGTCATCTAGGTACAGGAAAACCAACACGTCCTAAGCGTGCAGGTTACCCACCAATGGGGCTAAAGTCTTGGTGAAAATGCTTGGAGATGAGGTTATCCCAAATGGAAGAACACAAAATTGCAGGTGCTGGCCCAATACATAAAATCTTTAGGTGACTTCACATTTGTGGGAATGTGCAGATGAGTGTCTAATAGGCCGATTGTCACTCAGAACATTCCTGGAGCAACTAGATGAATATTATTTTGAAGACTCGCCATTTTGAATTGTTGGTGCAAGAATTTACAGCCTTTAAATCCAGGAGTGGCCAATACTCTCCTGAGGTTTTTGTACAAGAAACATTCAGGAATAGCAGCCTTGTCTCCTATCCTCTTTTGGTATTGGAATTACACCACTTTTTCAAATAGGTCTTGAACTCCTTTTATCAACCCCTGACATTTGACTGAATTTCGAGCAGTTGGGATTGGAATGAAAAAGTATTCTAGAACTACCATCAAATCTATTTTGTAACCCTTCTTCAGAAGCTGAAGAAATCAGGTGTCTGAGACATCTGATTACCTGAATGAGAATAAGGTTTTGATTCTTTCACCCACTCTGACTGGACAGTCATGACTTATAGATTACTAATTGCTGCTGGGATTTTTCAGTGATGGGACAACTACAGCTATGCCCGTGTCATGAAAGGGCTGATCAATACCTCTGGAAGAAGAAACTTGGGTGAGAGATTGCTGGAGAGGGTGGTGCAATTGCTAGTTGCTGCTGGGAAGAAACTTGGCTTAAGGCTCACCAAAATCGAAAACCAAGATTAGCAACCTGCGGTCCTCAATAGAGTTTTAACTAAAACCTCCAATTGAGTACCAAAATGCTTCTCTCTAGTAAAGGGAAGATGTCTCACCAAAGTCTTCTGAGGAGTGTCCACTATCCATGAGCGCACTCATATATAATGTCTGGCAGCAATAGAAGAACCAGAAGGCAGCACTGCAGCAGACATTGAGTCAAAAGTAATGTCAGAAAAGAATCCGACCTGCTGTTCCATAATAAAAGGCTTGGAACTGCAGTCTTCACCTTGCTGTAGCTCCTGCCAGAGCCTAGAATTCTTCGAAAAGTTAGTGAACTGCGTAAGCTGCATAGGCCCAGATCTAAGGGCAACGTTTGAAGCAGATTATGCTCTTTTTATGGCTCCTTCTACCTTTTTGTCCATGGGTTCAGGGGCACTGCATCCTCTGATATTATGGTCCACTTGATGATGGGCTGGCCATTAGGAAATCCACATTAGCTGATGAGGGAAATTCCTGAGGAAAGTTCTTGGGGTAATTTATCTTTGCCAGAATTATTGGAAAAAAGATTTTTCTCCATTTCTGCTCATTCTCTGGTTAACAAATCTTTAATTCCATTATATATAGGCTTAGAGTTTGGTTCCTATCTCCTGGATTTTCAGAAGAAGTCATACTCTTCTACCTGGGTGGAAGCATCTGAGAAAGAGAGGCTTTTGTCTCAGGTGGACAATTACTTATTTCAACTCTGACCCTTGAATGTATATGCCCCTCTGTTCTTCCTCAGAATAATCTGATTCAACATCCTGAGGCAGGTACCTTAAGCACCTTTGTTGCAGGCTGACCTTCTCAGGCAGCAAAAGCTGATTCTACCTCCTTATTAACCAGTGTTTGCGAATGCCCATGTCTGGGACAAGATCTAAATCACCAACCGCTTGGGTGGCTGCTTCCCCAGAACTGTCCTCTGGAACATGCTTCCTTTTAACACTACACTTGCCCTCTATGCCTGCAGACTCAAATGGGAGATTGAAGAAAAATCTGATATTCTTATAGACAAGCACTTCCTGCGTTCCCAGATTGTTTAGCAACAGGCAGTGGTAACTACAAGACTGCCTCCATTTTAGAATCAGGCATCAAAAATAGGAACAAAGCATTTACTTAATAATTTAATATTACATATCTTGAGCCCTTATGAAGAGTGGAAATATCAAGGGGCCTCAGCTACCTCCTAATCGCTTTGTGCAGGAGGTAGCCGACATTACCAAACATAGAGAGGCTGTTTGAGCAGACAACTCAGAGGGTCTCCAGACAGCGCATGCCATCTTCAGAAACAGATGCTACAGTGGGCTTATCCATTTGGAGACAACACTATAAATACATTTAATGTATTAATACAGGAACTTATATACTTAACTTTCTGCTGTGGGTGAAGTTTATAGTCCAAGACATAGAACTAAAAACAGAATGTGGACACAAGTGAGCTCATCCTATGTGGTCCACAAACTCTGCTCAGTGACAACTTTGTGTGTGAGTCATGTTGGGAGGGGCACTTGTGTAGTTTTTTCTATTGTAGGTGAAGTCTGTGCATGGGAGACAGAAGGCACATTGTGTTATGACTGTGAAGAGGAAGAAGGATAAGGAAGTTACGTTATGTTATGCCATAAAGGTGAGCCAGCTGTGCTTGAGGTCCAAGTGCCTTTCCATTAGGACATAATTTCCAACTGCATCTTCCTCTGCAATCTTCCACTTTCAGCACTTGATCAATCAATCAATCAGGGAATTGTAAGCTCGCTACTCACCCGTGAGCTTCTCAAGGCACTGAGGGGGAAAGGGTCAGCAGCTCTGATTAGCCGAAGAGCCAGGTCTTGAGAGCCTTCCTGAAAGTGTTCAGGGAGGAGGCGCATCTGATGTCTGCCAGGAGCTCGTTCCAGGTCTTGGCCGCAATGTGGGAGAAGGATCTTCTGCCCGTTCTGGCTCTCTGGATGCACGGGTTTTGGCTAGTGCGAGGTTGGAGGATCGGAGGTTTCTTTTGGGTACGTGGAAGTTGATTCTATCGTTGAGGTATTTGGGTCCGGTGTTGTGTAGGCATTTGTAGGCATGGGTGAGGATCTTGAAGGTGACTCTTTTCTCCATGGCGAGCCGGTGGAGCTTTCGTAGGTGTTGGCTGATGTGTTCGTGCCTGGGGATGCCGAGGATGAGTCTGGCGGCGGTGTTCTGTATTGTCTGAAGCTTGCTGCGTAGGGACTTGTTAATGCCGGCATAGAGAGCGTTTCCATAGTCCAGTCTGCTGCTGATGAGTGTGTGGGTGGCTGTTTTTCTTGACTCAGGGGAGATCCACTTGAAAGTTTTGCGGAGGGTGTTGAAGCAACTGGGGGTGACGGCGTTGACCTGTCGGTTCATGGTGAGGGATGAGTCGAGTACGATTCCGAGGTTTTTGGCGTGGTCTGAGGGGGGTCGGTGGGCTTCTGAGGGCGGTTGGCCACCAGGTGTTGTCCCATGCTGAAGGGGTGGTTCCAAGGAGAATGACTTCTGTCTGTTCGGCGTAGCTGTTGGTCATCCAGACTGCAATGTCCTGCATCCCTTTCTGGAAGTTGAGCCTGGCTGAGGTAGGGTCTTTGGTGAGGGAGAGGATGAGCTGGGTGTCGTCTGTGTAGGATACGATGCTTAGGCTGTGTTGTCGGACGATGTCGGCGAGGGGTACCATGTAGAAGTTGAAGACGGTCGGCTCAGTGATGACCCTTGTGGGACTCCGCAGGTGATTTTCGTGGGATGGGAGAGGAAGGGTAGCTGGCTGATCCTTTGGCTTATTCCGGTGAGTAAAAGATTGGATCCAGTCTAGGGCTGTTCCTTGTATGCTGGCGTTGTGTAGTCTGGTGATGAGTGTGCAGTGGGAAATGGTGTCGAAGGCTGCTGATAGGTCGAGTAGTATGAGGGCTGTGGAGTGGCCTTGGTCCAGGAGGGTGTGGATGTCATCTGTGGAGGTGAGTAGGGCAGTCTCGGTGCTGTGGTTGCTTCGGAATCCAGATTGGGACGGGTTGAGGATGGCGTTGGCTTTGATGAATTGTGTCAGTTCCCTGTTAACTATGTTGACTATGAAGAGAGCACATCATGGACACTGCTCAGGCTCTAATGTATTCAGTTTAAGGTAGCTCAAGGAATTATGTTGTGAACTCTCAACTACAAATACTAACTTTTGTAATCTCCCACTGCTAAATTCCTATGCACGACTTTATGCAACTTCTGCTCAAAATTTCTGTTTATGATTCGCAGAGATAAAAAAAGTAAACTGAATATAATAAAATGTTTTACTCTAGTACACCTGTTTGAGTCAACTGCCTTAGCGCCGGGACACCTCCGCTGGGGGTACCTGTACGCTCTATAAATTTCTAAGTAATAGGGTCATGCTGCCACTATACCTTAAGCTGCACCTCAAATACCAGAGGTTACTGTTCAAAATAAAAATTTTGGGGTAGCAATCATAGAAGAGAGGAGAAATACATGGAAAGGTAGCACTCTTTCAGAACATTCTGTGCAATGTTGGGTGTCTCTGACTGTAGGATACAACTCTGGGTGAAAGATATTTTTTAAAAAGGACATATTTGGGCTAAATGTTCTATGGGTTGAGCTCCCATAGCACTGCACGATTTCTACTGCACTGTGGATTTGTTTTATGGTAAGTAAATTGACGCAATTCTTTGCAAAACTTTGAGCAACATATAAAATATTAGTAAATAATCCCCTATATCTGTATGGGGGAGACTGGAAAAACAGGCAACACGAAATTCCAGAACCTTATACTATCTACAACACACTAACATCACTTTAAAGCTCTCCTAGTTTTATCTTACTATCCACTAGCAAGAAAAAGTTGATAGATGGTTGTAATTCTTTCAGAGCATCTCTCGTTCACTTCTTCCTTCCTTCAGCTGCCAGGAACTTTGTGCTGATTTACATATTTTCCATGAAGGCCCATTTCATGTATGACACCATCAGCCAATCCTGAATTTTTAGTGAACCAGCAGTAGGAGATATACAAGACTTGGGAACAATAGATTTGTATCACATATCATCTTGCTCAATGTAGGATTTGATCATTTCCATGGAAAAGGGAGACACCAGACAGCAGCAAACCTCCTTGCTAAATGCCTTTCAGCATTTTAACCTGCACTGCCTCTCCAGTGCGTGTATCAGCCATTGGTAAACACTGGGGAGATATGTAAAGGCCCCTCTGATGCTCTGCACTAGAGAGAGTCTTGTATTGATTTTTTAACAACAGGCTGCTTGGTAAGAGTTTTCCAAGCAGCCGGAATTGTTTATTTTTCTTTTACTGCAATGACAATCGATGTGCAGGGTGCACTGATGTCATTGCAGTAACAGTGAAAGTAAAACGAGCCGATGGGCTATTTTTACTTTCACTGAATCCGTGCTCGGGGCTTGGGGAATATCTCAGCCCCCGGGCACTGATTATACTAGGAGAGGTAACGTTGGAAACAGAAGAATCTCCCCTTTACAAATGTACCTTTGCTCAGTGGATCCCTGCCTGGGGATCGTTACAGGAGAGAGATCCCCAAGCAGGGATCCACCCACTAGCCACAAGGGATTGGGGAGTGACCCCTTGGGTAAGTTTATAATTCAGTCTTTCACTCCCCCCTGGGTGGCAGGTGGTGGCAATTACCCTGATCTGCCCCATAGGGGGGCCATATAGCCCACTAGGCACCAGCTGTTTGTTTTTTAGGACTATAGAGGTGGGGGCTGCCTATGCTCCCACCCCAAATAAATGAAGAAATAGTCTTTATGTCCCCCCTGGGGGACATAAGCGGATTATTATGTCCAGTCTGCCCCTCTGTTAGGCAAAAAGCCCACTAGATATCAGAGAATTAAAAAAAGATATATATATGGGTGGGGGCTGCACTCACCGCAACTAACAGGGTCATCAATCTTTCTGCCGCTTTGGGACAGATGGGGGTAATTACTCCCCAATTTGCTCCCCAGGGGGGCAGAAATTCCTCTAGACACCAGTTTTTTTTGTTTTTTTGAATTCTATAGAATTGAAGGTTGCTCAGCATGACCATGAACATTCCTCTAGCCCAAATAAATAAGGAAATAGTATGCCTGCCCCCTCTGGGGGCAGAGGGAGATAAGTACTTCCAAATCCTTCCCCAGATCGTTTTAAAGTTTTAAAGAAAAATATATAGGGGTGGGGGCTACCCACCATGGACATGGCCTTGCCCCCACCCCAACTAAATGGGACAACAGTCTTTCTATTCCCCAGGGAGCAGAATGTCCACTAGATGGCAGGGATTTTCTTTTTAAATATAGGGTGATGGCTGCCCACCATGGTCATGGCCATGTCTCACTCCAACTAAATGGGGCAAAAGTATTTCTGCCCCGGTGTGGCAGCTTCCGGTGATCACCCCCGATCAACCCCCCCATGGGGGCAGAAAGCCCACTGTATGGAAGCAATGCATATTTTTAATAAAAAAATCAGGCCCCACCCTCAATAGTCTTTCTGCTCCCCTGCAGACTAAAGCACTCCATGCCAATGTCAAACGAGAATACATTTGATTCTTTTGGGTGTTGTTTTTACATGTGGGCCAGGAGAGTGTGGCTAACTCCCAATATCTTTCCACTTGCATTGGTAAACAGCTTCACTTTTTGGGTGTGGGTAGGCTACCATCCGGAAAAACCTACCAGACCCGGACAGTTCAGAAAACTAGACATCTGTGTGTGTGTGCTTTGCATGCATCCCACACCATTTTCTTATCCACAATGCCCTGCAAACCTCAAGAGTTGATTAAAAACACACATTTCCCTCACATTTCTGTGAGGAAAACTTATGGAATCTGTGAGGATCCACACATTTCCTGCCACTCAGGATCCCCCCAAGTCTCCCATTAAAAATGGCACCTCACTTGTATTGGTGGGCCAAGAGACCTGGACACAAAAGGTCCTAATGTGCTACTTGGAAAGATCAGCAATAGGTGTAGCTGTGAGATGTGGGGCTGTGCTCAGTCACCACCCATGGAAACCTACCAACCAAAGACATTTTTGAAATGTTGACAACCAGGGGTTCAAGGGTGGTGTGCCTTTTGTCAATCCCACAAGTTTTTTTTTTACCCACAATGCCTTGCAAACCTTATCTTTGCCTGAAAAACTTTGCCTGAAATGACAAATTTTTCTTACATTTCTGTGATGGTAACTTTCGGAATCCACAGGAATCCACAAAATTCCTAACATCCAGCATTGTCCCAATTGTGCCGATTAAAACGCTGCACCACTCGTGTGGTCTGGTCTAGTGCCCGCAGCAGGAATGGATCAAACTCAAAACAATCGGAGTCCTCAAGCAAGGGCTCCCATTGACCTTAGTTTGATTAGTTCCTGTTGCCGGCTCTAAGCCCAACCACACAAGTGGGGCAGCAATTTTATCGGCGCAAGTGGGGTAATGCTGGGTGGTAGGAATTTTGTGGATGCCTGCAGATTCTCAAAGTTACCATCACATAAACGAACAAAAATGCATAATTCCAGGCAAAGTTTGAGGTTTACAAAGGATTCTGGGTTAAACAACATGGTGAGAGCCACATAAGTCCCTCACCCTGAATTAACAAGGTGTCTAGTGATTAAAATGTGCAGTTTGCTTGGTTTCCATAGGTGCCCCCTTAGTTAGGTCCCAAAATTCACAGCTACCCACTTTGCAAAAAACAGGTAATTTTTTAATGGAAATATGTGTTGTAGCAATGTTACGTTCTGAGCTATTTCCTGTCGCAGGCACTAGGCTACCCACACAAATGAGGAACCATTTTTATTGAAAGACTTAGAGGAATGCTGGGTGGAAGGAAATGTATGGCCCCCCCAAAGATTCCGGGACTTTCCATCACAGAAATGTGAGGAACATTTGTTTTTTAGTCAAAGTTTGAGGTTTGTAACAGATTCTGGGGAAAACAACCAGGTGACAGCCATGAAAGTCTCCCCAAACTGGATTTCCGTAGGTGTCTAGTTTTAAAAAATGTACAGGTTTGCTAAGTTTTCCTAGGTGCCAGCTGAGCTAGGTCCCATATCCACAGCTACTTACTTTGCAAAACGGGTCAGTTTGAGAGGAAAAATGTGATTTATCCATGTTGCTTTTTGAGCCATTTCTTGTCACAGGCTCTAGGCCTACCCGCACAGTGAGGTACCATTTTTATCAGAAGACAGGTGGAAGTATAGAATAGTAGGATATTTGTTATTACCTTTTGGATCTCACTGCATTTGTACCTTCCAAATATAAGCCAGTGTCTAAGAAAGAAGACATTTTGAAAAATAGCCTCTAAATCATATGCTCGTACAGATACCAGCAAATTCAGAGATGTACAAATAACCACTGCTCCTAAACTCCATATCTTGTGCCCAATTAAGAAATACATAGGTTACCTTGATACCTATTTTTCAACCCGCATATTTTACCATATGAATTGGTCTACTCTCAGTACACAGTGAAAAACCACTGTACGGTACAGCTCAGTCTCTTGAAGAACCTACAAACCCTATATATCTCCACAACCAAATAGGTCTAGCAGATGTAGCGGTACATTGCTTTTGTAAATAGGTCATTGTGACAAAAAGTTACAGGTGAAAATATTGTCACAAATGGTTTGTTACTACTTCTTTTCAATACTCCTTAATTTCAACAGTTAGTTTCTTTGTGAAACCCTTGAGGGATGTGCACATATGACCCCTTACTGAATATAAAATAATGCCTACTTTTAAGAAATATATAGCACACCCATGAGTTTCACACTGGTTTCCATCACAAACTGGAAGTAGGTTGAAAGCAAAAAATAGGAAAAATGGGCTATCTCTTTAAAAAAAGCAAAAACTGTGGTAAAAAAAATTATGTTTTTGATTCAGCTCTGCGTGTTCCTGAAAACTGGGAAGATGGTGACTTTAGCACAGCAAACCGTTTATTGATGCCCATTTTATGAAAGATCACCTTTTTCCTTTAAAAAACCTCAAAATGTATCTATATTATGGCAATTGTCTCAGTTCCCTCCAGGGGAATTCACAATTCCTGGGTACCTTTAGAAACCTCAGTATTTTGGAAACAAAGGACACACATTTGGGGAGGATGCCATGCGTGGAAAAACAGTTATGGGGCCTAAACATGAAATACCCCAAATAGCCAAAAAAGGGCTTAGCACTTTGGTGTAAGGAAGTAGGATGAAGAGCAGGTCAAAAGGTTGCTAATAGAAAATTGGTCATTTGAAATGGTTGCACTTCTAAAACTTTGGCACCAGAGTATTGACAAAGATTTAGAAATACATCTACATTCTGTGTGTTTTAATTACCGGCAAAAAATGGTGTTTGCCAATTCAGGTGGAGAATTGTTGATTAAAACCAAAATCCCCAAATCCTAATGATATGCTACATTTTTACTGCTCTATAGAGCAACCTCTTTAGCCAAACTCTGCTTCAGAGTATGGCTATTCCCCTACTTTTCACTGCGTACATACCCAAAGTGCAATCTGCTTGTTGCATCACACCTCTATTTTAGTTGAAATATTTTATCACTATTTAGTTTCCTTGACATTCTCTTTATGCAGTGGTTTATCTGTGCAGTGGTGGCCAGTGGATTTCATCAACACTCATTTTAGGGCACCTGGGCTCTGTTTCTCTCCTACAGGGGGCAGTACTGGCAGTCTTGATGATCATGGAATCACTTCACACTCTCGCTATGTCAACATGTTTTGCATGCTGCCTGCTCATCTAATCCATTTTAGTCATACTTTCTCTCAGTTGGCCAAAATCATGACCTTTGAGCATTTGCCTAAAGCCCCTTAGCATTCTCTCCATGTTCCCAAAGTGCCTCACACTGACTGTTGATTAACCCGAAGCTTCTATATGATATGTATGGATGTTTGTAATGGTTTGTGGATACTACAAATCTAGCAACAACCAGTTGAACAGGAGGTGATAGCCCAGGGTATGATTTAAGGATCATTTACAATGAGGTAGACAACAGGTGGGTCCATATTCTTTAACACTGTATGTTCAGTATTCCAAACTACGCACAGTGGCTCGACTCAAAGAGATTCTGCAATGACTTACTAATATAGTGCTTCTGAATTTCAAGACTTAGGGCATGATGTAGAAAGTCATTTTGAGATTACAATCCCTACAATTCACAATTTTATAGGGTTTACAACTGCAAAATGTTTTTTTTGTGCTAACCTCGTTTTGAAATTCAGAAAAACATGTTACCAAATTGCAAAGTAGGCTTAGAAACCCAAAGTAAATCATTATTTGGAAAGGTGTATTTAGGGCGACCCTTACAAATATTAATTCCAGTGGAATAGCTAGGCCTTGGCCCGCCCGTGGCGGCCTGATAGAAGAGTGGGTAGGGGGATGCTGGCAATTCATACGGCCACAGGTAATAGCGGGGTTATGGAAGTGCTGCTGAGTCTTACGCCCGCGACGGCTGCAGGTAAGAGCGGGGGTGGAGGGGCCGGCCCCCACCCCCAAAACTTGTGCAACTTGTCAATGTTTTGCTACTAGATTCTTTATTCGCAAAACATTGATACATACCTATGTTATTATTGCTGTTGATTTAAGCAATAATACATGCATGTACAAAAATGAAATTGAGTCACTGTTGCCGAAATCCCCCCATATGACCTCTCCCTTAACCCTGAATTAGAAATATGTGGTCAGTCAGGCCTTACGCCCTAGGCCTTAGGTTACTGATTAACAGATCACAGTTGGGGTGGCATGTGACCAGCAGGACAAACACATTAAAAGGAAAAAACAAGATTAGTTCCACAGATAGACAGCAACACCACAATGGTCCTAGGAGATTGGCCCTAATAAAATGCACATGGCTGGAGCCAGTTAGTTGTCACATGAATTTACAAACACTCAGCCAATCAGGACACAGCACACACTATACATGCAGTGATCACACACTCTCCATGCCAGACATCTGGACACATTAACTACTGGCCCTCATGGTGTCCATGCAAGGTGGAGGCCCACCTGCATTTGCCATCCGGTGGGAATAATTTATGGATTCATGACAAGACCTACATTCCACTTCCAAACAGGATCTTTGAATTGTATTATGATGCTTCAATAAATGTATAATAAGACATTCAAAACGATTGCACTTTGAGTCAATCCTCAAACCCGTTTCTGTATGCTGCACTCCTGGCCCTAGTGTTTGATCAAACCAACTGCTCCTGTTTTGACAAACGCCTCTTGTCTTTGTTTTTACAAAGTAAATCCATGTTCATGCAACACTTTAATGAATTACTATTTGGAAGAGATGTCCAATGCACACCCCTTCCAAATAGCAAATTGGTTAACACCTCTTTTGTGATGGTGGTCAAATTATAAAACAAAAATACACTGCTGGGATACTCTCACAGGTGCTTAGTCATCCTAGACAAATCCACATAACATAATGTTTTGCTGCTAGACTTCAAAATAAGTACTGGAATTTTTTTGGGCAATAGACAGTGGTCCACCGTACCACTGCCATCTTTCAAACAATCAAACAAAAACACTTTTCTTTTCAAATGCAGTCTGTTTCCTTTAAGAAAAAACTGTCTACATTTCATAAACAGTGGACTTTATTTAAAATGTGATCACAGACATGATGATCTGCTGACCACAGCAGGCCATCATACATGTGCTGATATCCAATCATAGTGTATTCCAGTTTATGGCCTACTTTATGAATGTTGATGAGGTAGGTCAGATTGCGACCCACTATGATTCAGAATTTGTGAACCGACCTATTAGTACATAGGTCGGTTCTCAAAATGACTTTCCATTAACAAAATGTGGGTGTGTCGTTTCTGACCACTTTTTGTAGAAGTAAGTTTTGTACATCAGACCCTAGGGCCAGACTAAACCAGGAGTACTCCTGAGTTACTCTTGAAATTCATGATTATGCCAAGAGTACTACAAGAGAAACTCACACTTACATATGCACCAGTCTTTGTACATCTGACAGAACATTTGTTTGTTTGTCCCAAGCTCCCCAAACTCTCTACTCTAACCTCTTAATAGTAAGTTTACTGCGTGGAACTCCTCACTTTAGAAGATAGGCCTTTCTTATCTTTATATGTGCAGAGTTCTCCACTCCAACTGCGGAGACACTGCAGTTGTGAACTTACTATTTCACAAACTCTTAGTTTGCATTCAATAATAATAATCCATATTTGTAAAGCACAAACATATCACCCCTTAAGGTTTCAAGGCGCTGGGGGCCATTGGGGAGATTAAGTGAGCTATTGCCCAGAGTCACATGGGGTTGAGCTATGCTGCCATCGGCACCGGTGATCCAACCATGAGCCCCATGCTTCAGAGTCAGCCACTCTGGCCACTGCACCACACCTCTAGTTTGTGAACACCCAAAAATAAAAATAAAGTAAACTTTCACAAAATTGATAGTTTCCCTTTGTTAATCAGGCCCATTGAGTCTGAATTAACCTTTTTATTCACATTGCCCCTTCCTGCGACACAAGCCTCACACATTGTTCATGTGAGCAAAGGTCTAATTTACAAATGCCTGCATGTGTGGAAACCTACTTGCTGGTAAATAAATAGTTGTTTAAAATTGTACAAGATGTCACATTAAACAAAGAAAAATAATCTGTAGAATGACAGAAGATAATGCAGTTGTTTTTATTATTTATCTGAAATTGAAAAACCAATGATATAGGACTTTTACAGTAAAAGTTAGCACTCGTGCACCCCAAGCTTGATACCAAAGGCAAACTCCCTCACTGCCAGCATTTCTACTTTTAGTTCTATCAGCCAATCAGAATCACACCTCAAAGATTTTCAGCAGTAATGAAGGTCGTACTTCAGATGATTTATGGAGAGGACTAAGAATAAAAGAAATGGAGAAGCTAAGAGGAAATACCTATTTTGAAACCGTATCCAGATATCGATCGGGAGATCCATATTTTCATTGTTATATCAGCAAGGACATCTTTTTGTGGAAACAGCACTTACAGTATTTATTAGCTCAAATGGTGCATGGTTCAGAACCATTAGTAACTTTATCGTGTAACGTCTACCCCCTTGTTCTTGAATCTAAAACTAACTCAGGGAGTCTGAAACGCGAACCCACATATACGATTATGAACAGCAGTTTCTATAGATAGATAATGGCTGCCTTTTGTTTGAAATATCAAACACCTTATCAAAGCTTTTCACTTGTTTAAAAACTTACAATGTCATTGCCCTTTACTGGCGTCACACCCAGTTTTAAAGAAAGTGAGATAAATCTAAAATAAATTAAGATCCTGGATTTTCAAGTTGGACTTCTTCGCGGAAGGAGACACATTGTCCTGCCCAGCAGGTCCAAATTGTAATTGATAAAAAACTGCTCGCATGCCTTGGTCATGAGATTGCCCTCTCTGGTCTGTATAGTGGATCCATTCAAATTAAAATGTCTCTTACCCAATAACTGGCAAAAATCATTTATTTTTTATTGGATGTACAGTAGTGTGACTCCCAGAGCTTTGTAAAAGATTCAAAGTGACAACATCTTCATTGCTGAGCCTGTCCGAAGAGGAGGCGGCAAGGTGGCATGTCAATACTGTACTCAGGGTGGGCAAAATTGCATGAAGTCTCTTCGCGTGTAAAACACATATTTTTGGTGAAAATTGTGGATGTTGTATATAATATGCATGGGCAGTCCTTTGTGTGAAAACTGTTTGCCTTCGAGTAGAAAAGGCACACGAGATACTCGCCCACAGCATTGTCCATTCATTTTCTAACGACACAATATGATCAATGCTAGCAAGTTAGTCGCAAAATAAATCTATTTTCATAGTTGCTCCAAGACAATTTCTGCTCCCACCAAGTCTGTATCTCGGTTGCAAAAATTACACATTCAGCTCAAAGATAAAAGCAACGAAAATTGCAAAGAATTAAAGTTACTTTGTTATATGGACTATGCTTGACAGCGCTTGTGTAATACAAATTTACAGAAACAAGCAGTTGGCACAATTGCCTTGACTACAAGTCAGGCACAATGAATTGATTGCATTTGTTAATTTCTCAGATTTTCAGTGATTAGTTTTTACTGCACCCGCATTTGTTGGGAGTTGAAGAACCTGACCCGACTTTTCAAGTCAGAAGAAACTGCTGTACGAATGGCATGAGGCTTTGATTCCAGCAGCAACTGAGGGTCATGTCGCTATATATTTTTTCCAAAAAGCTTCTGCCTGTTCAAAAAAAAAAAACTCGTCCCTTTCCCGTCGCTACTCTCCACACCACCCCCCTCAAACCACACACCGACCCCCCCCCCTTACATTTACCACCTGCTCAGAGCAGTTGGTAAATGTGTGTATTTAGTACCTGTTCAGAGCACGTGATAAATGTATGTGGTAAAAGAGCATGGAATAGGGGATTCATCACCACACGATAATACCCCATTCCCGGTGGGCCAATATGTCACCGTGTGAATAAATTGCAAGATATGAAACAGTTGCTAAACCAAAAATACACATCTCTTGTAAAAGTTCAAGCATACTGACCACTTCAAAGCTGCTTCTACTCCTCTCCTTTTTAAGTGAGACAGCCCAGTGGGACCACTACTACCCAGATCCACATATAATCTGCAGGTCATGTGATTGATTTCCATTCAGAAATCTTGGGGTATTTATGCAATTGTTGCTGCGGGATCAGTGCCTGAGTAATGAGGTGACAGGTGTAACTTTCAGTAAAGATTATTTACAGTGTACCTCCATCCCATATGCAAGCAAGCTGGACTAAAAGCCCAAAGCAGCCTTGGCAAACATGTCAAAAGCAGTGCGCTCCCACTCCCCTTCCCTCTTGCCTTACAGCCATCCATCCATTCTCAAGAAAAAAATCAGTTGTGCAGAACACTATTAAAATGACCAATAAAGTAATAATTTGTTTGTAGCAAGGCAATGGCAGCAGCTTGTCATGTTTGTACAGCCCCCTCCCCCACCCCCACCTAATGGCGTCCTTTGAATCATAATAGTTTACATTTCTCTTCTCTAATCTCATATGCCCAGCCTATCACAATCCTGAGGATAAAGATTTACCCCCACCCCACATGCAGGACCGCATGTACCTACCGCTTGCTGTTACTTGTATTTTTAAAGAGCCTGGCAAATCTTAATATCTCATCTGAGCATCGTTCAAAAAGGTAAAACATATTTACTGTTGGATTTATGAAAATTCAAACATAGAATACAGCCTTTTAAGATTTCACCATCCATATTTACCCCTTGATGATGATGCCCCTTCCTTGATTGTGACATAGTATCAAGCTGTTTTAAGTTAGCTACAGAGGCCACCTGGTATCTTCAGATCTGCACGGCTGGCACGACTTGCTGGGGGGGGGGCAGAGGGCGGCGAGGGGAGGAGTGTTGCACAGTGAGGGGGCATTGCCCAGGGTGGCGGGTTTAATTTAAGAATAAAAAAAAAAATTTAAACTCACCTTCCCACCGGCTGTGTCTCGTGTCGTCTCTGTTCCTCTCCTGCCTTGGCAAGAACAGGAAGCAGGCAGCCAGGCTTCCACTCCCACCCCTAAGCAAATCACAACGCTGCTTGCGGTCGGGTGCCACCCAGCCAGGGGCTAATGGCCCGGCCATGTTCTCCATGTAGGCTGCATTGCAGCCTGCATGGAGAAGGGCAGAGTGCGCACCACTCCTCCCCTGCCCTTGCTCGCAGAGCAGCCCCACCCACCCGCCCGCCCGCAACCAAACCCTTCTGTTTTCTCGCTGTGCGAGAAGCAAAAACATAAAATGGTAGTTATTAACATTTTATGTTTCTCCTTCTTGCATTGCGAGAAAGCAGTGGGGCAACGCTCCTCTGCCCTAGTGGAGGTGCTGCCCCTGGGCTTCACCTTCCCTTCTATTGCAATTGATGTACTGGTGAAGACATAGATTTAGAGACTTCGGGGCTCATTTATGAGCCCCTGCGTCACTTTTGCGCCGCCGGTGCGTCACTTTTTGTGACGCACCAGTGGCATAAAACATGCGCCATGTTGCGCCATATTTACAAAGTGACGCATCTAGGTAGATGCGTCACTTTGTAAACCCCTGCGCCACATTATACCTGCGCCAGGAATAATGTATGCAAGGGGGGCGTTTTGACGCAAAAAAGGGTCGTAGAAGTGACGCAGTGAAATCTACGAGATTTCACTGCGCCACTTCTAGTGTGCAAATGCGTCAATTTCTTGCGCCTGCCTCACAGCAGGCGTAAGACTGACGCAGGCCCTTTCACATGGGGCTTGCCCCATGTGAAAGGACACATTGCTGGAGTTGCGTCACTTTTGTGACACACTCCAGCGATGCGTCACTTTTGCGCCTACAGATACGTCAGAAATACTGACGTATCTGTTACTCCTTGCGACATGATGCGTCATACTGTAAATATGACGCATCACTGGAGTCGCAGGGAGGGCGCAGTGAAAAGTGGCGCATCACTGTTTTCACGCAATGATGCGTCACTTTTCATAAATGAGGCCCTAAAGTTTTTCAAACTTTTGTAAACATTTTGCAACATTCAGCTCTATTTACAAAGGTAAATGTGGTTGCAAATGCTTATGGCCAAATTTACTTTTTTTTACATCAGACAGGAATTCACAAAAAGATTTCTGTCAGGCATGAATCCATTTACAGGGGTGGAGTTCTCCACCACAAGTGTGGAGATTTCCGAAATTTCAGATCCCACTCACTGGGTGGGAAGGGAGCATTCCTAAGTGCGGTTTGCCATGGACGTTTGGTAAAAACCACAAACATGTATGCTGGTTTGCATTCTCAACCTCTAATCTTATCCTTCCCCCCTGTGGAAATGACCAGACACTTTCTCCAGCCAAAGATGGAGCAAATACCTTTCCAGAGTGGGAAGGGGGAAAGATCACCCCAAGTTTGCTGGGTGTGTAGGGAATAGGCATTCAAGGGAAAAATATTTCCGAGCGGGAAAAAATAAATTTGCAAAGGGGATCCTATTTTCCTGTGCATAATTTTGTGCTTTGGAGCATTCCATATTGCGGGAATAGGGGCCCACAGGAAAAGTCACCTGAACTTCCAAGGAGAATGCTTGGAAACCTTATTGGTCTCATAAAGATATATTAAGTGGGTTTAAAATCTTCTTCAAAGACATTGCAAGTTCAAATCTATTTCTAATTTGAAGTGATTAACAGCTATTATGAAATACATTTTTACACAGAGTGAACATTTTGCAAAGATTATAGATTAAGACTAAACACCATCTTTAGCAAAAGACAGATAATGTTGTAGAACATTGATTTTAATTATTGATTCAAATCCTTCTCTAAGCAAATCTAATTCCTAAAGCTATCACATAAGCAACATTTGTTTTTATCAGATATATTATTGAAGGAGAACAAAGGATGATGGTGGCGTATTACATTATTCACAATTACAGCAATGTCTGAAAACGCTATTAAAGCAACAAGGTTAGTTTGGAGCTGCCATTAGGTACACCTTTTTCTGGGTTCCATCACCTACAAAGAGATCAAACAAATACATAGAAACCTACGATATTGCATGAGATTTGTAGAGCACCTCCGGTAGGTGCAACCTCAGCATAATACTCTTAGAAGGAGATAACCATCCATAGTGCTCTGTGGCTACATTTACCACGACTATGTCAGCAATTCCTGAAAAAGGTTCATACACATAATGTAATTTTGATTTTGTAAAAAATAGTTTCTTAAGTGTAAAAGTGTTTGCAAATTGCATAATTCACATCTATGTTTGTAGTTTCCAAAATCGATACAAACACATCGAGATAATATGAGTTCAATTAAAAAATAAATAAAGATTAATAACCTAAAAATATTCCTATGCACATAAATTATAAAATATTAATATACCACCATAGGAAATGCATTTTTGTTTTGGTTATAGTTTTGGCATAGTTTGCTAAATCTTCACAAAAGTTTCCAAAGAAAGGTTCATCAGCTTGCTCCCTAGAAAGTTTCAGGGTGATCCATCAAATGTCAAGAACAAGGGGGGGTCCCCTATGCATAGGGAACATTAGACACAGCTACAGCCAAAACAGTTGAACTGAATTACACCCATTTAAGCAGAAAGCTAGATTTTGGTCTGGAAAGCATGCTTTTGAGATCTGGTGTAAATCCGTTCAGCAGTTTTTGAGAAATTAAGTTTAAAAAACAATTGTATATTTCACACGTGGAGGACCCATTGATCCAACAGAACAAAGCATTCGGTCTGATTGACTGCCATCAGTGCTTTAAGTGGGCCGGGTCATGCCAGTGCTCAGCACCAGCAGTTCTGAAAATCAGGTGCTGAGACCGGTCCCTATCGGGCTCTCCATTTCTGCCCTCACCATCAGGGTGAAAAAAAAAATCTTAACTCTGAAGCTGTACCACTCTTCAATGCCTTTGATGTAACTTTGAAGAGACTCGTTGTATGTCTTTCAAAAGTCTCATAATTTCAAAACTGAAGCATTTTTAATATCATAAACAACGATCCCATAGTTGTTGCTTATTTATCTTATGCGACTAACAACCAGTGACAAAGCCAATAGTCCTGGCTTTTTGTAGGTATAATGTTACTTGCTGTATTATATATCTTGATGCAATGACAGAAATGGCAACATACCAGTCAGACAGCACACTGTGCTAAGCGCAGCTATTTAGCATATGTGTTAAACCACACCCTTATTTACAAAGTCCACACCCCATTGAGAGACCCACCAGTTTTTTCAGCCCACTTAAAGCCCTGGCTGCCAGCATATCAGCTCAGCCCCCTGATCTACAAAACGTTTTAAAAAACATACAGGGATAAAGGTAGAGATACCCTGCCCCACTAGGCCAGGCAGGGTGGTCCTGTCTCTCCCCCTGCAGCCCATAACATTTCATAATATTGTGACTGCCCCAGGTGGGCAACAGGGCACCCACCTTTAAGAGAAAGAAATGCTGTCTCCTGCCGGCACCCAGTATGGGTACTCGCTGGGGAGCCACCAAAGACCGCTGGGCAAATTTGAGAGTTGAAAGGCAACCAAACATCTAGATAGCAGTCATTGATGTTTGATGTCCAAAAGTGGGAATTCCCTTCGCTGGTCGTGCCACCGAGTTATCTTCAGGCTGCTTTTGACTTTGCCACCCATCTCTCCAGTACAACCTGGGGCTGCCATTGAGGCGCCATTACTTTCAGCTGAGGAGTTCATATGTTGCAAGGTCCGAGCCTCGTCCGGTGTACGTGCCGTAACTCACTTGTTATCCACTGAGTAGGCCAAGTGGAAACCTCCAACGGTATAGGATTTTCTTGTGGCATAAGTAGGACAGCACCGCCCTAAAGTCTTGGCACTTGGTCAGAGTCTGGAACAAGATGTCATGGAAAAGGGTAGGATTGTTGCCCCTGAAGGTGATGGAGCCCAACTTCCGACCTGCTTTCAGGATATCCTCCTTAACCTGGTAAAAGTGGATACTAATTAGAACATCCGGAGCTAGCTAATTCTGCTGCTGATATGAAGAGACTACTTGATGTGTGCAGTCGAGGATGAGATGCCTACTATCAGAGTACTGAACGATGTGATGTAAAATTGTCTGCACATAACATTCCAATTCAGAGTTGGGGATGCTCGCACATACTCCCCTAATCTGTATGTTATTGCGACAAGGTGTTGTTGGACTTCTAATTCTGACACCCTCTTGCCCAGGGCATCCTGAGCCTGGTCCTGATGTGTCACCATTGGCTCCACCAGGTCCATACTATTTTACGCCCTTTACTGACTGGTGAAGTTCAGTGCCTTGCTCTCATAGCAGCAGTAACTTTCTCATTTCTAGGAGGATTGTATGTCTCCCTTTGTGGCAGGAAGGTGAAACTTTGGTGCAGAAATGCCCTATTCGTGAGGTACCTCCTCCACAATTCCAAGGCCACCAGTGCTCTTAAAGGATTTTGTGGTAGCTTGCATATTTTTATGGTGGAGGGCCTTGGGGGCTTCTGCTGCATGGACACCATAGAGGGAGTGCCCCCTTGCCTGAAATCTGCTGTCAGTGCGGGCAAGAATTGATGGTGTCTGAGGGGGAAACCTCCACGAGAATCCCCTCAAAAATGTCCCAGTACCAAACACAGGGTAATGGCAGGCCGTAAATCACCCCCGAGATCTTTCTTTTGCCTGTGGGCAATGCTGTGATGCAGGATCTTTGGTGCCCCCTGACTGTGCAGGCACAGCAAGGAAGACTTACAACCTCGATTTCGAGTCCAGGAGGTAGCCAGCCCGCATCACTTAGTGCCAGCCCCACACTGTGAAAGTCAACACTCTTATGTGGGTGGCCATCATGGAAATGGTGCTACTGTAGGCCCTTCAGCGCAGCAACAGTTATAAAATAGCCACTGCCCTTTTGGCCCATCTGCCGGTCCCCATTGATCAGCACCAGGCAGGTGGCCACTCACATACCCCATTCACGGCCTCCATGTTTTGATAATGGGCACTGACCATGTCAGGAGTGATGTAATATGTGAGATCATAATAGTGGGTGAAATTTATAGTTAGCTCAGTTCTCTATAACTTCTGAATTTAACTGGTTTTGTACAAGTGAAATCTGAGCATAACTATAGCGTCCCTGTATCCTTATTTTTTTTAGTGAATTTCTAAGTTTTTAAATTTTATTTCCTAACTATAACGTCCCTGTAACCTTTGTTTTTGCCGTGAATTTCTATGTTTAAGAAAAAAGTATTTTTCCTAACTATAATGCCACTGTAACCTTTAGTTTTTTAAGTGAATATGTGGTTTTTTACGTAAATATGTAAGGTTTTTTAATTGAATTTCCTATCTATCGCCACTAACATTTGACACTGATTGTGCGAGTGAGTGCATGATAGTCTCAGTGGGTGTATGAGTATCTGGGTTTTCAAGTGGGTGTGGGAGAGTATGAGTGGTATATGAGTGTCTGAGTGGGTGTGTGAGGGTCTGTGAGTTAGTGTGTGAGTCTCTGAGTAGATCTGTGAGTAGGCGAGAGAGTATGAGTGATTCCGTAAGTGAGTGCATGCGTGTTTGACTGTGTCTGTGAGTGGGTGTACGTGTCTGAGTATGTCTGTGAGTGGGTGCATGAGTGCATGGGTCTGTGAGTGGCTGTGAGAGTACCTGAGTTGATCTGTAAGTGGGTGCATGAGCACCTAAGGGGGTTCTGCTAATGCACTGCTAATTTCTGTAGGCCTGGGTGGTGTTGACAAAGTTTCACTCTGTGGAATTTGAACGGAGTTACCAAAAAACGTTGCCAAATACTGCAGAGTGCTGTGAGTGGCTGAAGTTTTGCTCGACCACCCCTTATGAAGTCTCCTTAGCTGCTGAGGGTCGTTGGGACCGAGAACTCCTATTCTTACCACAAGTTAGCCCCACACAGAGGTATGGCTGAGACCCCATTGGAAGCTTTGTACACTTTTTCAATCACTCTTGAAATGTGCCTCCTGGCAAACTGCTGTTTGGCGAATGAAGTACCCTTGGCTGCTGAGAGTCGTTGGGGACCTAGAACCCCTATTGTTGACACAAGTGAGTCCCGCACAGTGGGATTGCTGAGACTTCATCAGAGGCCCGCTCCCTTTTTCAACTACTCTGCAAAGGGGACTCCGAGCTCACTACTGGTTGGGGGATGAAGTACCCTTGGATGCTGAGTGTCGTTGGGGGCCAAGAACCCTATTGTTGCCGTAAGTAAGTCCCCCACAGTGGTTTTGCTGAGACCTCATCAAAAGTTCCACCCCCTCTCTCAACCACTCTGCAAAGGGGCCTCTTGGTGAATTATTCATTGGGGAATGAAATCCCCTTGGCTGCTGAGGGCCTTTGGGGGCCACAAGTACGTCAGCCACAGTTGGACAACTGAAAGCTCATAGGAGGTCCTGCCCCCTTTCTCAACCACTCTGCAAATGCACCTTCTGGTGTACTACTAGTTGGGGGCTGAGGGGTGAGCATGCTGATAAACTCTGCTCTGCAGGCAGTTGGTGGAGTTTTTGCCAACTCCTTGTTCCAAGTGAAGTGCAGGGTGGTAAATCTACTCAAATTATGCCACCAGAGCAGAGTTTACTGCCAAACCCTAGTTTTCTGCCTTTTTTTTATTATTTCTATATGACCTTTGTTTTTCTTTTTCTGCTCATTGCTGACCATTTTTTTCCTCTTTCTGCTCGTTTCTGACCTGTATTTTACCTCCTTCTGCTCATTTCTGACATTTACCTTGCCTCTTTCTGCTTGTTTCTGACTTTTATTTTTCCTCTTTCTACTAGTTTCTGATCTCTATTTTGGGTCTTTTTGCTCGTTTCTGACCTTTATTCTCCTTCTTGCTGCTCTTTTCTGACCTCCATTCTGCCTCTTTCTTCTCATTTCTGACCTCTATCTGTCTCTTTCTGCTTGTTTCTCATCTTTATCATGCCTCTTTCTGCTCATTGATGACCTTTATTAGGCCTTTCTTTGCGGGGTCCTCACCTTTGTCAAGTGTCTTTCTACTTGTTGCTGACCTTTATTCTGGCTGTATCTGCTCATTTCTCACCTTTATTTGGCCTCTTTCGGCTTGTTTCTCACCTTTATTCTGCCTCTTTCTGCTTGTTTCACACCTTTATTTTGCCTCTTTCTACTCATTGCTGGCCTTTATTTTGTCTCTCTCTGCTTGTTGCTGACTTTTATTTTCCCTCTTTCTGCTTGTCTCTGATCTTTATTCTGCCTCTTTTTGCTTGTTTATAGTTTTTTTTTTCACACAAAGACAAAAACACATTTCTGTCAGGAAATATACAGCTCAACACGTACAGGGATCCTTTGGGTACATGCGCATCACATTATATCTGTAAGTTCAAGTTATTATGTCTGAAATATGAAGGAGACCTTAACAGCATTTGGCTCCTCCCGGGGTTCGTCATGACTGTCTCCACTGCGTTCTGAAGCATGCCATCATAGGTCATCATGCGATTCTCCGCCATGCAAAAGTCTTTTTTTTTTTGTTTTTTTTTTGCTTGTTTCTCACCTTTATTTTGCCTCTTTCTGCTTGTTGTTGACCTTTATTCTTCCTCTTACTGCTTGTTTCTGAACTGTATTTTGCCTCCTTCTGCTTATTCCTGACATTTACTTTGCCCTTTTCTGCTAATTTTTCACCTTTATCTTGCCTCTTTCTGATTGTCTCTGACCTTTATTTTGCTTCTTTCTGCTCATGTCTGTCTTTTATTTTGCCTTTTCTGCTCATTTCCTACCTTTATCTTGCCTCTTCCTGCTCATTTCTGACCTTTATTGGGCCACTTTCAGCTCATTTCTAACCTTTAGCCCGCATCTTTCTGCTTGTTTCTCACCTTTATTCTTCCTCTCCCTGCTAGTATCTAACCTTTATTTTGCCTCTTTTACGTCTTTTTCCCCCTGGACCGCTGGGGGAGCCTCAAGGACCCTGCCGTCCCAGCCGGCTCCTGGCCTCCTACGGGAGACAGCATTGCTCTCACAGACAGGGTACTGCTAAACATGCAGCACCCTGTCTCTCAGGGCAATCCGATCATTTGTTTCACTGCCTGCTTGACACTGGACGGGAAAGAAGAGAAAAGAATTCACTCTCAGCAAGCGGGAGCAGTTTCACAGTTTTCGCTTGCTGAGAGAAGAGTTTGTGTTTACTCTGACTTGGCAGTAGCTGTCAATGCTTCTGCCAAGTCTGAGCAAACAGCCATGTCCTGGGGTTGGCACCCTGGGACATAGCAGGAGCTGGCTCTAGGGGGTGGTTGCCTCCAGGGCCATTATAGGTAGTGGTTGTTTCCAGGGCCCTATATAGCCCAGGAGGGGGGGCGGCATGGCCCCTCTACTATTTTTACAAACATATTTGGCCCCAGGGAGGAGGTGGTTCCCCAGTGCTCAATGAGCCTTAGGAGGGGGCCCCCATGCACCCCCCCTCCTTTAAAAAAAAATCCCCAGGACTGGCCCACCTGGGGGCTGTATTCAAAACAAGCACAGGGGCTCACTTTTTGCTGCGGATTCACGGCTCGCATTTTTGCTGCAAAATTTATTTTTAAAGTGATTTTGGCTCTGTCGGTGTCAGAGGGGGAACCAACCACCACACCTCGGGGGTCAGGGTATTCCTAACTTGCCCCCTTTTCTTTTTTTAATAACCTTTTTTGTGGGACTCGGCTGAAGGTGAGTCCCAAGATGGCTGCCAGCACTTTCTAATTGAAGTGTTAGTAGCCAATCAGATCGCACCATGCGGTGCTTAGCTCCGCCCAGATATCCTTATTTGCTTTCTATTACATTATTCAACAACTACTGAACGTATTTTCACCGGATAAGTGAAAGTGTGATCTGCAAACCAAAATCCACGTTCGTGCCAAATTTGATATAATTCCGTCAAGCCCGTCCGGGCTGTAGTCATGTACAAAGCTTCTTTGAGAATTAACATAGGAAATAAAATTTTGACCTCCCATTTTCTCAGCCCCCACTTGACGGACTCACTATGACACTTTTTTGGGACACTTTCATGAAGATTCATCAAACGGCGCCAAAGATATAGACAAGTCAGTAAACAAATTTCTATAGAAACATGGTCCTAACTATAACTACCTACTGGCGACCGGCAGTAGGTAAAATATATGTAAATATACATATAGGCAAGTCAAAAAAACACGTTTTCCATAGAAACATGGCCCTAACCTGCTGGCAACCGACAGTTACATATAATACAGTTATATATACATCATAAATATCCTGAAGAAGATGGGGAAAACCAGTGTGTCCACCAAAATGCAGCATCAATAGCCTTCTGTTGATATTATATAAGTATGAAACACGATGATTGTTGTAAGAATTTGTCCCTTTTTGTTCAAATATTTTTTAATATAAATCCCCATCGACCACTATTACTACACAGGGATTTGTGACAAAACCTATGGAGGTGGCATGGGAACTCCCTGAGAGGTGATTTGCTGGGCACAATTTTTTTGTAGGACATTATTTCATCCCGGATATTCTGACACAATACCCTATCCCACATTTATTACATTTCTAGAATGTACTGGAAAGGTGACAGTCACAGATTACCTGGAGCACCTCTGGAAACTGTTTTGGAATATTTGCTTATTGGAAATATGTTAGGCGAATGCACCTGCAAACTTTTTTTTTCTTTTTCTCTGTGGGGAAAATAGTGTTCTGCATGAAGAAATACCTTTCTCTACATCGGCAACATTTTTCAGTATTTCATTCCCTTGCCCCTCTTGAAGTTCTATGGGGTACATTTAGAGCCTTTATGAGGGTTGAAAGGGGTGAGAGAGACGTTTTTGAATACCGCGCCTGGTAGTACATTAACTAACACAAAAATCGCCTACTGAGTGAATCTTTCTACAAGTGAAAAATTAACTTTTGTGAACCCAAAAAGTAATTTGCACGTGTAAAAACGGCTTTTTGAGTGTTATATGCAATCTCTCTTGCGTGAGCTTTTTAAATCGGTCCTTTCGTTTAAAGGGTAACCCATTTTTTATACAAAACAATATTGACATTAGCTAAACCCATACAAAATCTAAAATCACAAAATCATAACGGTGAAATGTCAAAATGTAAATTACAGCTTAGCAGAAGTCACCTTACAATTAAATTAATAAACCTTTAAGACAGAGTCACTATTACATTCATACGACAAACAATCATAAACCATGATGCTAATTTGGAATGTTTGCAAAATCGGAAACGTTCTAAAGGTTGATTAAGGCTGACATTTCCCAGTTATTTTGGTCCGCTGTACCTTGAAATAAGCTGTTCTCCATGATGCGTTACTTCCCAAAGCATGCCCATTCGAAAGGCCAGCTCATAAGCTATTTCCAAACGATGCCCATCTGTTGTCAAATAGAAATAGACTGATAATGCCAGCTGGTGAGAGTGCCATACAGAATGTGAGTGAGAAAATACGAAGATTGCTGTGGGCTGCCGAGTGAGCTGGCAAAACTGGGATTCTCATAATTCTCATTTAGATCAAAGTCCATGGCCTGTCAAACTACACGCACAAAATGAATAAATAGTGCTGCCTCATTGATCATAATTGGTCACTCTCTACCTATAAAGACAAGGGGGTTCTATTAAATTATTAAGCAGGGGTGGCTCCTCCATGTGGGCAGAGGAGCGTCGCCCCACTGCTTTCTCGCAGTGCGAGAAGCAGAAGCATAAAATTGTATTATAAATACCATTTTATGTTTCTGCTTCTTGCACTGCGAGAAAGCAGAAGAGTTTGGTTGGGGTCGGGCGGGTAAGCGGGTCTGCTCAAGGCCAGGGAAGGAGTGGCTTGCCCACTGCTGAGGGCGCTGACTGTTTGGTTGGCCCTCTGGGGCTGACCAAACCAGTCATGCACACTCTGCCTTTTCTCCATGTAGGCTGCAAAAATGGCCTTCCCATAGACGCCTGGCTGGTCGGCATCCCAACCAATCACAACGCTGCCATTGCAGTATTGTGATTGGCTTAGGGGAGGGGAGGGAGATTGCCAGCTTCCTGTTCAGGAGCGGAGCAGAGAAGCAGATACGATGGACGACCGGGCCGGCATGTATATGTTTTTTTTTTTATTAAGCCCGCCCCCTCTCCGCGGGACCCACCCACTCGCGAGTAATGCCATCCGCGACTGGGTGTAAGTTCCTCAATGTTGTATTTTTTAGGATAGGGAAACATTTTAAGGATTCCTGTGAGCACAGAGAACAAGGAGGACAAATGCCAAATTGATTTGTGAAGTCATCAAATACCACACCTTTGCTAAAGAATAGAGGATACATTATCCTATAAAACACATGGCCACCGCCATTCCATGCCCTCTTTAATGCTGAGTGTTCTAACTCATAATAGCTACTTGTTTTTTTACAGCACTTCATGACACGCTTCTGCCATTTCCAAGCACTGTATGTGCGTAACCAGTGTCATTGTTACCCAAGGCAAGGGTAACATGTTTAGCAACTTCTAAAGAGCGAGTTGGTCTTGCTAGGATTCGAACATGGTAAGGTTGTCAGAGATGAGTGTATAACTCACTTCGCCATCCAGCTACTTAAAGATAACAGATTGCTCCAGGATGCAGTTAAAACAGATCAATGTGGAATTGGCAATGTAAGAAAAAACTAATATACAACCAGAAAGCTGCCTGTCTGATGCAATGAACGGAAGAAAGTCACTAATGAATTAGAGCTATTTGTTCAATTCTATTCTTGAAGTCTCGTATAGCGCATGGCTACCTCCCAGCGCTGCCATAGACAATGTGGATTGCCAGAAATAGAGCTGGTGGGGAGTTTCAAGCCACAAAAAGCTTGGTCTACAAAGCCTTGTGGAAAGAAAGCTCACTGAATTGCTACATAATTAATGAATTGGAAAGGAACGTTCCATATGTAATTAAATGTTTAAGTTACAGTTTGTTCATAGAGAGTTGCCTTTAACACTCTATGCTTAGTCTGCAGGTACCAGACTGTGTGCCCCCTGAATATCGAATCAACAGAATATCGAGGACAGAATATCGAAAGCAAAATATTGACAGGTAAGTCTAGATTTTCTATACCTAATGTAGTTACCTATACATATATCTTTAAGGTAAGTAGATATGCAGTTAGGGATAGTAAATCTATACATGATATTCAGTCCACAATATTAGTGAGTGAGTTTTTATGCAGTAGTATAATCGTCCCAAAGTCATTTTGACATCATAAATAGCCTACAACCAACTATTATAGGATACCTCTGACATCACAACCAATTTGTAACTAATTACTACATCTATGCTACTTCTGACCGAGACTCATTCTAAGCTTTAACTTGATCCTGTCAACATTTTGTTCTTTTATTTCCCCTTCTGCATGTTTGTATTTCAAGGTTCAGGCTCTCTTCCCAGGTGACACTACTATTAAGATTACTTAACTGCATCAGATTTACTCTGAGTCTTATTAGTTCTCATCACGTTCAATACCAATGAGATTAAACGTAACCCTATTACAGGACACCCTGTGAAGAAAGGCTGAATATGATCGCCCTCCAACATTCACCTTATTACAATAAGGGGCTCAGCTTTATTAAGCATCCTCTTGAAAATGTATTTCATAGCACTCTCCCAAAACAAAGTGCAAAGCCTCTGATGAAGTAGGTGGGGCATGAGAGCTGAGAGTAATGTGGACTATAGGTAAGTGATCTGGAGACGACTTGGATGGGCTTCCTTCTCACCTAAGGCCAAACTAATGAGACATACACAATCAAGGCTTTGATTTCAGATTTTTTCAAAGCCACTGCAGTTTCAAACAAGTTATTATAAGAAATGACAGAGCCATTTGGGTTGAAGGAAACATAAGTATTACAACATTAACCCTTGAGGCACTCAAGTTATCAACATGCATGAGATAATTATGAATACATGTGTGTAAAACAGACCGCGTTTTTACTCTAAAAATGGCAGCTAAGGGAACTCCTATAATTTCTCATTGGAAAGTAAAATGCTTCCTTCTAGTAGATATGCCCCCGATGTTGAAAAGGTTGTGCAGTAGATAAAATAATGGGCCTGGTATATATGTTTAGTGCCATAGTTGAATTCTTCTTGTCCGGACTCCACAAAATTAACAATGTTGCTTTCTAGCTTCTGAAAACCAGCAGACCCTACACAAAATTGGAATTCTCCCATTCTTCAGCCATAGTAAAAGCCACCAGAACAGTAACCTTCATAGTCAAATATTTCACATAACGTACAGGGATTTGACTGAATGGAACGGCTGAGCTTCCAGGATCAGAAGTAAACCCCAAGATGGAACTAGAGATCTGGATGGTGGAGGAGGAATCAAAAGCTAGAGCCCAAACTTCTCTTCTGAATACCTTCACAATACTACTGGAGAGCTTCAACTGCTGTCTAGTGGAAAATGAGGCCACAGAAGAAAGAACAGGTGAAACCCCATCCTTGCAAAGCTACAAACTCAGAGTAAAACTATAAGATGCCCTTATGCTATGCTCTCTATGGGCCCGATTCACAGAATTAACTTGAGACAAAATCCTAAACTTATTACCATTTACTCATTTTGGTATTCACTGAAGGCACTTACTCATTTTGGTATGCACAGAGACACTTGGGGCCATATGTAGGTAGGGACACATTTACCACTTCATAAATACCGAATTTTACCGATTCGGTATTTATGAAGTGGTAAATGATATGTAGGTAATTGGTCGGTAAATATTACCGATTCGGAATAATTCGGTAATTACCGAATCGGTATTTACCGATTCGGTAATGAGGCATACCTTCCCATTGATGGGAAGGTATGCCTCATTACCGAATCGGTAAATACCGATTCGGTAATGGGGGGAACACATGTAAGGGTGGCAGGGTGTCACATTGACACCCTGTTGCACCCCTGATTCGGCCATGTGTGCACATGTGGCACACATACATGCCCGAAGGGCATGTATGTCTGCCACATTGCACACTTGTAGGCGCTATAAAATGCATTTCACCATCCATACTTTATTTACCACCAACTATTAGTTGGTGGTAAATACCGACTCAAAACATCACCCACACACTCCCCCTACATCTCATTTCTGTATTCGGAATTTACCGAATCGGTAAAATTACCGAATCGGTAATTTTACCGATTCGGTAAATTCCGAATACAGAAATTGTCCCCCTACATACCAAAAGCCAAAATACCGGTCGGTAACGGTATAATTACCGAAAATCGGCCGTTACCGACCGGTATTTGGCTTCCTACATGAGGCCCTTACTCAGTGATGAGTAAGTGCCTTCTGTGAATACCAAAATGAGTAAGTGCACCCGGGCAAAGCCAGGGCCAAGGGTGGGCCCGTCATTGCCATGAACAGGCAGGGCAGGGACCCCCCTTTTTCATCTGTGATGAGGTGGCAGAACCATTTTTCGGTGGGAAACCAAAGGTACTATGATATTGCATGATCCTTCCTGAGTTAATTAATTATGAACGGGCTGCCTATCTGGACCTATTGGTTATATTCTAGGCCCCAAAACTCCCTATTATTTCCCCTTCTTTCTCCTGTTTGGTGCCTGAGAGCTAAGGTATATCCCGAACAAAGCGAAGCCCGTTTACTTGTGTTGACAGGACCAGTATTTAAAAGGGTTGTTGGCAGCTTAGCCTAGTTTAGGTTAATGGGGAAAAGAAAGACATTGGAAGAAAGTGGGGAGGGGAGATAGACTGGAGCAAGGCGGGAAAACAGGGGAAAGAAGGCCAGGAAAACACAAAAAACGGCAGGCAGTAATTGTGTTATGGATCGGATAGACACCCTAATAAGTGAGTGTGAGGGTATCTTAGAATCCACACCCATGACACAAACAAACAGTAATGAAAAAAAACAGGCAGAGCAAACCAGCGAAACCGGCAATCCCGGACATGTTTCGAAAATCAAATAAAAAAGTCTGGTAATTAACAATAGTGATAGGGAAAGTGATACTACGGGAATACCCCTTTTAAATACCAGGCCGACCAAGTTACTAGCAGTCTCTGAACACGTAGACCCCATAGTCAATTGTACTAATAGATTTCAGCCCCTGGTAGACCTAGATAACAAAAACAATGGTGGAGGTGAAAGGTCCATGTCGGCTCAATCCCCACTGACAATAGCTGTCCAAAGTCAAGATGTAGTGCCAGGATCTTGCATAGAATGGCAGCATATGTTCCAAATAGTCACCACATTAAGACTTGAAGTGGGGTCTATGAGAGGCATGATAGAGGAGTTATCCTCAATGGTTAAGTCTTTAGTATTAGACCCAACCCTAGGAGGGAATGGAAGCGTACAGGAAAGTAGCCATATGGTAGGTCCACTAGGTGCCATATCTGCTACTTCTCTGGTCTCATTGACCACTCCCACCACAGCCAGTAACATCACAGTTAGTAGGGCATCATATCCTCTAGACAAGGTAAAGCTAAACATGAAAAAGACACTAGCCCGACGATTAAGCACTTACCAAATCATGTAGCAAGCAACTGTACTAACTTTAGCAAGGCAGTAGTAATGAGGACCCAGTCATCGCCTAGTAGAAAAACCTTATCGCACATGGAACAACCGCAGATAGGTTTCATGTTGGGGTCCCGAGAAAAAAAACACACCCAACATACCTTGCCCCCATAGAATTTTTATGGTAAATTTACCAAAATACGATGCACGTAGAGGTGTAGAGAATGGGGACTCCTTAACCAACAAAGCCATCCATTGGATAAGGCATGTTAAAGGATGCCGCTCAGTGATAAGGGAAGCCATAGTAGCTACCCAAAGGTTAACTTCGCCAAACCATCATCACGACTATATCGAGCTTGTCATGAAAAGTGCACATCTAGTGGAAAACCTTTTTATACTGGAGTTTCGTACTACTCCACCTGAGCACTCAACAATTCAATTTAGACGCCCCCCCAGCAGTAGGAGTGATGATTTGCCCAGATGTAGGCTATATAGCATGCATGGAAGCTCTACTCTTGATAATAATGCTTGACTGAGGAAAACATTGTCCCCAAAACAACAAGATTGTTTAATGGCTAGCCCAACCCTTGGGGTCAGCCTTGCATGTGCCAAAGATTTTACTGTAGAGCAGACACAATCCCTAAAGACTAATCCAGCCCTTTTTACCCAGACAGATGGCACGCTGGAGGCGGGTAGCCTCCCTCCATTTACACCTATTGGGCGACCATTTTCATGTACAATCCCATCAAAGAATTCCATGCTGTCTTGGAACATTGCAGGACTGAGCACGAAGATGGGCTCTCCCGAGTGGCATGCATTCATAGAGGAATATGACATCTGCCTCTTTCAAGAAACTTGGGCAGAGGCTCCTCTTTTTTGTGTAGGGTATCTAAACTATCATATCCAGGCTAGTAAGGGAGCAAAAGGGAGGCCATCAGGGGGCTTGACCATCTGGGTGCGACAAGAACTAGAGTTAAACATACAGGTACTCCCAACCCAGAGTCAAGATATCCAGGCAGTTAGATTGACCACGTGTGAACACTGGAACATAGACATATATAATGTCTATGTGAGAGGTACTAGAGGGAAAAAGTCGGGAGTTTTGGCGGCTCTTGACGATCTCCTTGACTCACAACAGGAAGTTCCTAATATTATAGTTGCGGGGGATTTCAACACAACGTTTGAGCCCCTAACTAAGGAGGGAGGTCACCTTACAGATGAAGAAGATAATAAGTTGGGCATCCCAAAGTTGGAGCTAGACCCCATAAGGAAGTGGTCCGATGTGGTTATTCAAATAAATAATATCTGTATGGAAAAGGGCTTGCGGGCCGCAAACGGATGCACACATTCTGATAGATCCGGGGCTAACACCTTTAATATTGGCTATAGTGCTAGCAGGATAGACTACGTATTAATGAGCCTGGAATTATGGCATGCCCTCAGAGACATGGTGGCCAGAGCTAGGCTTGAAAGTGACCATAAGCCCTTGTGCGTGACTATGAATTTGAGTATGCTCAGACGTGAGTCCCTTGCTCATTGCACCATCAGGATTCAGGCAAGCCGGGCCGATGAAGGCTGTGATGCCAGAAACCGGTCCCCGGAAGCTTGTTTCCTTCCCAGTATAAGAATTGGCTTGGTAGTTTGGTTTGCCCTGTTCCCATCATGCACTGGGACAGGTACAGACTAATTTGCATGTAGCCAGGTTCTGAGCTGGGATGGTGCAGTGAGCTAAAAAACGGTGATGGATTAAAACCATGATCTCTTGACTTGGTAAGAGCATTCTGCATCATTCAGAAACTCTGTCCATCACCACCCCCTTTTTCCCAAATCGATTTTATCCACACTCAGTGTGGGAGGGTATGCTCAGACGTGAGTCCCTTGCTCATTGCACTATCAGGATTCAGGCAAGCCGGGCCGATGAAGGCTGTGATGCCAGAAACCGGTCCCCGGAAGCTTGTTTCCTTCCCAGTATAAGAATTGGCTTGGTAGTTTGGTTTGCCCTGTTCCCATCATGCACTGGGACAGGTACAGACTAATTTGCATGTAGCCAGGTTCTGAGCTGGGATGGTGCAGTGAGCTAAAAAACGGTGATGGATTAAAACCATGATCTCTTGACTTGGTAAGAGTATTCTGCATCATTCAGAAACTCTGTCCATCACCACCCCCTTTTTCCCAAATCGATTTTATCCACACTCAGTGTGGGAGGGTATGCTCAGACGTGAGTCCCTTGCTCATTGCACCATCAGGATTCAGGCAAGCCGGGCCGATGAAGGCTGTGATGCCAGAAACCGGTCCCCGGAAGCTTGTTTCCTTCCCAGTATAAGAATTGGCTTGGTAGTTTGGTTTGCCCTGTTCCCATCATGCACTGGGACAGGTACAGACTAATTTGCATGTAGCCAGGTTCTGAGCTGGGATGGTGCAGTGAGCTAAAAAACGGTGATGGATTAAAACCATGATCTCTTGACTTGGTAAGAGTATTCTGCATCATTCAGAAACTCTGTCCATCACCACCCCCTTTTTCCCAAATCGATTTTATCCACACTCAGTGTGGGAGGGTATGCTCAGACGTGAGTCCCTTGCTCATTGCACCATCAGGATTCAGGCAAGCCGGGCCGATGAAGGCTGTGATGCCAGAAACCGGTCCCCGGAAGCTTGTTTCCTTCCCAGTATAAGAATTGGCTTGGTAGTTTGGTTTGCCCTGTTCCCATCATGCACTGGGACAGGTACAGACTAATTTGCATGTAGCCAGGTTCTGAGCTGGGATGGTGCAGTGAGCTAAAAAACGGTGATGGATTAAAACCATGATCTCTTGACTTGGTAAGAGTATTCTGCATCATTCAGAAACTCTGTCCATCACCACCCCCTTTTTCCCAAATCGATTTTATCCACACTCAGTGTGGGAGGGTATGCTCAGACGTGAGTCCCTTGCTCATTGCACCATCAGGATTCAGGCAAGCCGGGCCGATGAAGGCTGTGATGCCAGAAACCGGTCCCCGGAAGCTTGTTTCCTTCCCAGTATAAGAATTGGCTTGGTAGTTTGGTTTGCCCTGTTCCCATCATGCACTGGGACAGGTACAGACTAATTTGCATGTAGCCAGGTTCTGAGCTGGGATGGTGCAGTGAGCTAAAAAACGGTGATGGATTAAAACCATGATCTCTTGACTTGGTAAGAGTATTCTGCATCATTCAGAAACTCTGTCCATCACCACCCCCTTTTTCCCAAATCGATTTTATCCACACTCAGTGTGGGAGGGTATGCTCAGACGTGAGTCCCTTGCTCATTGCACCATCAGGATTCAGGCAAGCCGGGCCGATGAAGGCTGTGATGCCAGAAACCGGTCCCCGGAAGCTTGTTTCCTTCCTAAGAATTGGCTTGGTAGTTTGGTTTGCCCTGTTCCCATCATGCACTGGGACAGGTACAGACTAATTTGCATGTAGCCAGGTTCTGAGCTGGGATGGTGCAGTGAGCTAAAAAACGGTGATGGATTAAAACCATGATCTCTTGACTTGGTAAGAGTATTCTGCATCATTCAGAAACTCTGTCCATCACCACCCCCTTTTTCCCAAATATGAATTTGAGTAGGCAAAAGGCAAATACCCAACAAAGAAATGAATATTCCCCAAGTGACGTTATTCCATCTAATGATTTGAGACGTCTTAAATGGGTAAAAATAATAGAAATACCAGATCTGCTAGATAACATTAACAAGGGCATGGATAGTGCTATAAACGAGCTAGAGGTCAGTGTAGCAAACCTCATGGCCCTAGCCCAAACAACGAGCATACATAACAAATGTTTTGCTCATCTGCGCACCCACTTTTTTAAGCAGGGCAGAAATAAGAAGGTTCCAAATCAGAAAGTGGGGCAGTGGTACAATAAAGAATGTTGAGAGGCACGTCTAGCTCTAGGGGTAGCCATTAAAATAGGCAACCCTACAGTAGTTCGAGAAGCCAGGTCTATCTATAGGGGCACCCAGACAAAAGCAAAGAAAACATGGGATGATAAAAGATGGCAGGAATTAAGGGAGGCCTGTGCCATGAAAAATTCCAAACAGTTTTGGAATGTATACAAATGGGACAACGGAGGACAGGCCCAGGAGCCCCAAAACCATGTATCACAGAAGGACTGGGTGAACCATTTTAAACCCCATTATGCCTCAAAATCAGTTGAAGATGAGGGTGATATCAATATCATCAAAACACCTTATCAGGACAGGGCATTCAGTAGGGCTGAGGTAGAAACAGCACTTAAATTGACAATGGCTGGAAAGGCACCTGGGCCAGATAGCATACCTGGGGATGTCTTTTTATATGATAAGGATAGATGGTGCCGATACTAATGCCATCGCTCAAGGAGCCCCAATCCCAGACTCCTGGAAAGGAGCAGAAATTATACCTGTTTTTTAGAAAGGGGATAAGTCATGCCCAGAGAACTATAGGCCAATCAGTTTATTGACTGCATGGAAAGGGTGATGAGGAGACTGGTGATCAATAAGGTACAAGAGTGGATTGATGAGTTCAAGGTCTTATCTTCATTGCAAGCAGGGTTTCAGGCTTTTACTAGCACAATAGATCAGGTGTTCAGGTTCGTCTTGATTTATTGGAAGACAGTGACTTTGGGCAAGGGTAGTTTATATGCCGCTTTTGATGACCTTAAGTCAGCCTTCGACCTTGTACTCCGCACCAAACTGTGGAATACCTTACAAGAATTAGGTATGCCACCTGAATTACTGTCTGTTATCATTAGACTACACGAAAAAAATAGTGCCAAAATTAGATGGGGCTGGCAGGGGGATGTCACTGAATAGTTCCCTGTAGAAAGAGGTGTGCGCCATGGATGCGTGATGGCTCCGACGCTATTCTCATTATACATCAACGGAATAGTGAACTGCATGAGTTCTATCCCTTCAGATGCCCCAGTACTAGCAGGTGAAAAAATCCCCATACTAATGTTTGCGGACGACACATTGATTATCTCCAAAGCCCCAAGCAGACTCCAGAAAGCCCTAAAAACCTTTGAGGAGTGTTGCTTACATCGGGGCTTGGAGGTCAATGTGTCAAAAACAAAACTAATGGCCTTTAACATGCATAGGGCCTATAAGGGGGGCATCCAAATGAATGATATGCCACTAGAACATGTCAAAGAGTTCACCTATTTAGGGGTTAACATTCAGGATAACCTGAAATGGAATCATCAGATTGACTTGGCATCCCTTAAACACAGGCAATTGTCGGGGTTGTTACATACGGAACATAACACCTCACACACTAAGCCCATCAGCCTGGCACTTGAGATTTACAACATGAAAGTTATCAGCTCAGCCCTCTACAGATCAGAACTATGGGGGTGCGAGAACCTATCCACGCTCACATCTTCAGAAAATAGGTTCCTGAGGAAAATCACTAGGCTACCACAAAGTACCCCAATGTGTCCGTTATTATACGATCTTGGGAGAAAACCCATTGTAGCCATAGCTAAACTTCGACCCCTCCTGTATTGGCAGAGACTTTGGACTACACCTGAACTTGCAGGATATGTGGCAGGGTTTAAAGATATAATAAGGGCTGACACTTCGCTCTGCATAAAATGGTTATGGGCGGTTAGAGACATTTTATCTAGCATTGGTATGATTTCACTGTGGAACGATTCCATAAATTCTAATTTCCCCGCAAAGAAGATTCTGAAGGATAAATATCGGGAATTGATCCAGTATAACACACTTAGAACTAGTGAGCCATCTTCCCTAACTTGCCTTTTTCTAGAACATAAAGTTATCCCGAAGCTGGAGTCATACTGAGATCAAATCACAAAACCGCTTGACTGGAAACTATATTTCCAGTTTAGGGTAGGCACACTGCCATTAAGAGCATTCACTGCTAGATGGAACAAACCTAATACAAGAAAGGCTAGCGATGCTGAAAGAATCCTGCGGACTGACACATCAGCATGATTGTCATAGCCATGGCAAAATATTTAGGGTGGTCATGGACATTAAGGTCTAACTCCCTACGTCTAGGCGAGGATAAGTGAGGAAGTGATTGACTACACCCAATAGAATCACCGCAGTAGATGTTTGATTGACTCCCTATGTCTACGCCAGGATAAGTGAGGAAGTGATTAACTATACCCAATCGAGTTACCATAGCAGATGTGAGATTGAATCAAGTGTTAAATTTGCTTAAAAATGCTATGTAAATTGTAATATTCAAAATGTTTTAAATTATGTTTTATTATAATGAGATTTTATCAATTTTTAAGACAAGTGTACATACTCTATTTTTAAAGGTTACCTTTATTTGTCCTTCCATCCAGTTTATATGATATACTATCGCAGACGTTTTATTTAACTAATTTTTATCTGTATTTTGTAAATGCTTGTATGACTTAATCTGTTGAATAAAGCTGTTGGAATGGAATGGATAATATCTGGCATTTTTGCGGTGCCACTAAAATTAGCTCCACCAGTTCTTCCCGCATGGGAATAAGATGAAAAGGAGGGCATGCACAGCATATTAATGTGACCACTGAAGAGACAGGGATACCCCAAATGTGGTAAATACTTGTATGGGAGGTTGTGTCCACCTACTATCAGAGAGTTTGTAAATTTCAACCTTAGGCTACCGGTATAATGCAGTCACTGCTGATGTTTTATGCCTCCACCCTGCACAGAAGCTTTTACCTAGAATTTTGGTGCCTGGGGTTTGAAAAGCCTACAGGCTCCTTCATCCGAGTATGTACAGACTATTAAAATATCCACTGATCATTGGACCCGCACTCTGAAGAGTATGAGGGCACACTGAATGTGTCTAGGCAAACCTGTGCAAATGACCTGCGAAAGCAACCTCAAAGGAGCCACAAAAAGCCCAAACACAGATTTGCTCAACATTTTGGAGGAGATACGAAACACATCCAGAATGATGCCGGGATATGGGAATATCCATTAACGCTGTTATGCTCTGGTAAATGCTCTGGTAAAATGATAGTGAGAAATGTGTATTTTTTATTACAGAGAGGAGTATTGACAACATATTTACCACCAATGATTTGGTAAATACTCCAACTTGATTAATAATTAGACTAATTAAACATATTGCTTAATCAAACTAGAATAACATTATGCAAATTTACTCCTTATAGTTTAGTAGTCACTCCCAACATGTCGACATTCTGCTTGAAGGTCATACTACATATAGAATTATAAATGTGCAACAGTGAATAATAGGGATTATCTTACTCAGTGAAAGATAAGCCCTATTATTCACTGTTGCACATTTATAATTCTGGGTGACATGTTAGAAGTGACAGCCTTAGGGTGGTCTTCCCAAAACTCTTTGCCTGTTTGCCTCACCTTTTTGCTGATTTCTTTTTATTGGCCTTGCAACTCTGAGCACTATACCACAGTCAACCAGTGCAGAAGTGCCTGTGCTTCTCGCCAAACATGGTTTGATTGACTTATCCACAATTGGCATATTTATTTATTCTTCAAGTCCCTAGTAGTGTTCACTACTTGTGCCCAGTGTCTGTAAATTAAATGCTAATAGTGGGCCTGCAGCACTGATTGTGCCACCCACACTAGTTGCACTTTAAACATGTCTCAGGCTTGCCACTGCAGAGCCTGTTTCTGCAGTTGACACTGTCATGTCGACTTTGTATTTAAAATCCATTGCCAAGCCTTAAACTGCCCTTTTATTACATATAATTCACCCTAAGGGAAACCCTAGGTAGACCTAAGGCCAGGGTGCTGGCAAATTAAGGTACAACATGTGCTGTTGAGCCTTGCATGTCCTGGTTGTGAAAAAAACACAAATTTGTTTTTCACTACTTTGAGGCCTACTCCTCTTGTAGGTTAACATTGGGAATGCCTTATTACACTTATGAGCTGTAATTGCTGTGAACATATTGACTGGTCGAATACTGGAATTAATTTGTAAGTGATTCATGTGTTATACTTGTAATGTTTATTTAGATCATTGTGTTCGTTTGTCTATATGTTCAATGTTGAAACAAAAAGTTTGTTTCCCATCTCTGTTTTCCAAAACTAAATAACATGGTTTTGCTTAAAACAGGTTCAAAAATAGTTAACGTAATAAATTATGGAGCCCAATACAATTCGAGTTTGGTTTTAATCTGTTGGAGTAAAAAACAGCATTGTAAACTGTCAGCTAGACATTTTGTTCTCTGGGACTTTTAGAAAGATGGCATTTCTCTGTTCTTAGAACTAAATCCCTGAAGCCTGTCTCCAATACACATCAGGGATAGGTGACAGCAGGACTTTCAGCATTCCTCCTAGACAGCCACAGAAAGCGGAAGAGTAGGTTTGAATGAGTGGCTATCCATATCCTAATGGTTCATTCTTGGCAGGATGGGAAGGAGGAGATGACACTTACAACTGAATAGGCATTTTAATGTCCCCACACAAAGGGCTGTACTCACCCCTGTAGTAAGTCTGGAGACAAAACTGGGAGGGATGACCTATGTTCAATTAAAAGCCCCTCTTTGAAGTCACCTCCACTTCAAAGGCACAACTGGGTATAAGTACTGGGTCACTGAACCCACCAAATCAAGTACTGCTGGACCTGTGAAGAAACTCTGCCAGGAGGAATAATTGCTATGCTGCTACAAGGACTTACACTCTGCTGGACTGCTGCCCTGGAAGAACTGATTTTCTGCTGTGCTTCCCTGCTGCCTGCTACCCTCTGCCCTGCTAAGGAAGAACAGGACTCTTTAACTTGAATCTGGAGTGATCTCCAAGGGCATACTAACATGCGTCTTGTTCTGAGACTTAGGGATATCAAACTCTTATCACCTGCTCCAGTGCTTTTTCCATTGCAAGTGGATCCAGGTGTTTGCTATTGTGGAAACAACACATCCCCTGCTGCATGAAGCAGAATCAACACATCATCACTGTTACAGGAACAGAACTAGCACAGCACACTTGGAACCAGTGCATCTCCATCAGAACCGACGCATCAGAACCACTGCATCGCCGCCACTGCAGCGAGAGTCAAACGACGCATCTCCTCGACTTTATGGAGAAACCTGGTGCATCGGCTTCAGGACCAACACATCTCAGACCCAGCGCTTCATCTTCGGAATCAGTGAATAGCCATCATTGTGTGAGGAAAATTGATGCATCACCTTGACTGTGGTATCCACACCGATGCATCGCTCGGCTGCACCCCTCATCTCGCTGTTGTGACCAGGATCAAGGCACTTTTTTTCAATGGGTCTTACGTGTTTCCTGTATTTGGCCCTCACTCCATTGCAGTTGGTCTCAACTCTTGACTTTTCCCTGGTCCAGCTATGATGGAAAGCATGGGAATTGAAGAAGCACTGGAATCCCTTGTCCGTTGGTTACACTCTAATAGCACAGTCGCCATAAGATATGGCACCCAAGGGGAAAAAAACAACCCAATTGCTTCAACAGAGGGCGTCCGGCAAGGGTGTATCTTGGCCCCCTTTCTGCTCCTAATTTATACAAATGGTTTGGAGGCCTTTTTATTAAGCAGGGAGCTTGACTTTCCTAGAGTTGGTTGAAAATCTGTCCCTTTATCATCATACACCGACGACACAGTGTTAATAGCAATGACAGCTAATGGCTTCCAGAAATCCCTCGAAGCTTTTATTGATTTTATGTCATCACTTGATTTAGAAGTCAATTTTATTAAATCATACATCATGGTATGTGGTCCTAAGTCCACAAAAACTTAAAAATGTGTTGTACGGACTAAGAGAATAGAAAAGGTAGATCATTTTACATATCTGGGGAATTTATTTAATAATCAAAAAATCAAAGGAGGGAGTGAAGAGGAAAAAGGTAGAATCGTCCTCCTCTTGATATTGTTATCCAACATAGGGATTCTACCATGTATTATGTGAATATATATGCACCCATGTGTGTGCTGCTATTTTTATTTTTATTTGAAGTGTTTAATTATACGTGAAAGATGGTGCGAAAGGACCTTCTCCCAATTTGTGGGAAGGGCAATGTTTCAAAAATTGCAAAATACCCCTCACACACTGAAACCTGATTCAGTGTCATGCTTCATCATTGGGGTCTTACCGCACCTCTACGGGACGGGGCGTGCTACGACTTACGTAAATACTGGAGCACTTTATTCAGTGATTGGTGAGTATGTGTAGTGCATGGGATCGTAAAAAGAAAATGTGAGATGGTTAAAAATTCTCTGGCTAGTGGAACGAAAACACTTTATTGTCTTCCCTGGCTAAGAGTAGTAAAAATGGGGAGGTGTAGATGGTGTACTATAATGAGTCACCTCCTACAAGGTCGACATGTTTAAGAAGCCATCCCCTTGGCTTTCTTCCTCAGGACCAAAAAACAATCCCTGTGTCACCTCAATGGGTGATAGAATCAATGTGAATATGCCTGCTAGTCACAAACACTGTCCTTTGTTCCCTGTTTTGGGGGTAGAAAAATATACCACTTGTATATCTTAAGAACCTGATAAAGAAAAATATTCTGGATAAATCATGGCTTTCATCATTTATCACTTTTTCTATTCACATCATCGTCACGTGGAAAGTTTAAAGCTTTTTTGTGATTTATTACTCTTGTGCAACCCTGTTGTAGGTAATGGTACCATTTGGTAAGTATCCTCTACTCATAAATCATCTGAAAGAACACTCCTTGTGATTTCTAATGTCCAGTATCACATTTATTCAACACTCTTTCATACATATGTATCTCCTAGCAAGATACATCTTTTGTTACAATACATTCATACATAAAGGAAGTATTTGTACACTCGTATTGTGCCCCAAAAGGTTACACATTGATGTTCACAGCAACTGAACCCTCGCATTCATACTCCCATGACGAGCCTTGGAAAAATCGGGAGATGTTTGGCAAAAGTCTGAGCACTCGTTCTTTTTAAACTGTGAAATCATGGTGTGTATTTCTGTAAAAATTTGGTATTCATGCTCTCAAACTCACATGCCATAATAATACATACTTTTGAATTTAACCATTATCACTCCATGAGCTCACACGAGCAGTGTAGGGCGCCTTCAAATAGACAATGCTGGAAGGAGCACGATCATCAAAGGACATACCTTCTCGTGGCTTGTTGGAACCTAACTGAGGTTTGCCAGAGCCCGGTGTTTTAAAGTGCAAGGAGGCATGCTTGATAGGAAACAGGTGTAGGCTGGAAACACTAGACCTTGAAATTTTAAAGATGGCCGCCGGTAAATGGACCCAAGACAGGGTTCATTTTGATCCACTTCCTGTTGGAACGATTAACACTGAATCGGTTGAACAAAACACTAGACCTTGAAATTTTAACCCCTTCGACGCTCATGACGGAACGGTTCCGTCATGAGCGTCGGTTGAGCTGTGCTCATGACGGAACCGTTCCGTCATGACCACGCCCGCGCAGGTAACGGTCAGCACCGCGGGGGAATCCGCCCCGCATGGAAGGGGTTAAAGATGGCCGCCGGTAAATGGACCCAAGACAGGGTATGTTTTGATCCACTTCCTGTTGGGGCGATTAACACCGAATCGGTTGAAAAAATAAGCATATATTTGTTGGATGCTTTGTTTGGAGGAGATTAAAAAGGGGGCCAAATGGAGGTTGAATTCAAAGGAATTAATAAACAAAAAAGAAAAACAAACTGTTGCGCTTGAGATGCATGGATGGAGTCATCGCACACGTGCATATATGTATGTAGGCTTTTTGAAAAAACACAGGGGGGCCAAATTCTGAAAAATTGAAAAACAAATGGAAAAAGTTAAAGGATAAATCCCAGCAGTAAAAGGCTAGAGGGTGGAAAAAGATTAACTGAAAAAAAAATGTTGTCAGAGGACAAGGATTGAAAAGCAAAGACCATGTATATTTAAAAATCGAGTGTATGTACACTCAGGTTTAAAAAATTATAGTGTCTCTAAAAAAGGGAAAAAAGAGGAAAGAAAACCAGTTTCCAAAGGCCTAAACCTCCTCTTTGTTCAGTAATAGGTATGGGGGTGATTGTAGTACTGTATACTCCTTATGAGTCTGCCAACTTTCTTGTTGATCCTTGATTGTCAGGGAAATCCTGTGTTAGATATTGTATATATCAGAGCTGGTTCCAAGGAATCTCATCGTTCAGGCCTGTTTCATGAGTTCTCAAATGGAACACCCACCGTTGTTCTTTTTCGAACAAATACCTCTCGTTTTGGATTTGTTCGATTACTGTCCACGAGAGGTCTTCCCACTTATGGCCTTTTTCCAAAAAATGGGCTGCCATTTTGGTAGTGCTCTTTTTGCACTTAATGTTACTTTTGTGTTCCCCTATCCTTACCTTGACAGGGCGTGTGGTCATTCCTACGTATTCCAAAAGACACAGGCACATGATCAGATAAACCACATTTTTGGAATGGCATGTTGTGAAACTTCTTTGGTCCCATTTGGTTCCATCATGGAACAGGATTTCTTTGCTTTTCTTAGTTTGCACACATTGCACATTCCACAAGGATGATGCCCAGACATTGGGGGCATTAAAGTGGTTTGTAATGTCTATTCTTCTCTTCTTTCTTTTGGTCTGGTGTGTACCACCAAATCACGGATACTCTTACCTCTTCTATGAGAGAAGATAGGTTTTGGTAGATTGATGCTTCCACTGTTGAGGATTCGCCAGTGTTTGTTTACTATCTTTGTGATTCCGTTGGAGTTTGTGTTGAAAGTTGTTATACACACTGGGCGGTTCTCTTCCTCCTTATGGATTTTGGGTTCCAAAAGGCTGTCTCTGCAATTGTTGCGTGCCCTTTTGTATGCATTATCAATCACCTTTTTAGGATATTCACGTTTTTCCAGTTTCTTTTTCAGATCGTTTGATTGTTTTTTTAAATCTTTGATTTCCCTGCTGTTTCTTCATAGGCGTAGGAATTGGCCATAAGGGAGGTTGTCACGGAGATGTTGAGGGTGGAAACTATTGTACAATAGTAGGCAGTTTTTGGAGGTTTCTTTGAAATGAGTAGTAGTTGTTAGTTTTCCCTCTTTTGTATATATGTTTAGGTCAAGGAAGACAAGTTTTTCATTTGAGATAGTGCTTGTGAATTTTATGAATTGGTCTTGGCAGTTCAACCATGTTAGGCAACGTCTGGCGGTGGTTTCGTCTCCTTCCCAGATGAGCAATATGTTATCTATATATCGTTTCCATATAGGTATATGGTTACGAAATGGATTGTTGGGATTGAGGATCTTCTGTTTCTCAAGTTGATGTACATAGAGACCAGCTATGCTAGGAGCAAAAGTGCTCCCCATGCTTTTCCCATGTTTTTGCAAATAGAGAGTGTTCCGGTATTCAAAGAAATTTTCTTTGAGTGCCAATTGGCAGCACTCCAAAATCATGTTTCTCGGTGTCTGGTAGTCCCAATCGGTGTCGCACAGGATATCTTCTATGATGTTGAGGGTCTCGTTGTGGGGAAGGCTTGTATATAAGCTCTCCACATCACAACTTTAGGTACGTGGAAGTTTGTTGTACAAGTGGTCTTAAGAAAGTGTCCACAAATTTGGAGACTGGTTCCAAAATGGATCCAATTCCAAACACTATTGGACGTCCCAGTGGGGAGACTAGGTTTTTGTGGATTTTTGGTATAGTGTACAGGTCAGGTGTTCTTGGAGAAGTTGTGGTTAGAAAATCCCCTTCCTTTTTAGATATCCACCCATGTGATCGTGCTTCTCTCACCATACTTGCTATTTTCACTTGTATTTGCTCCATGGGGTCCTGGATGAGGACCTCGTATTTCCTTTCATCGTGGAGGAGGCGTAGGCACTCTTGATCATACTTCTCGGCTGATTGTATTACAATCGCCCCTCCTTTATCAGCTGGTTTTATTACCAATTCCGGGTTGTTTGCTAGTTCTCTGAGTGCCTTATTTTCCTCTCTGGTGATATTGTGAAAGACCCTGTTGGTTGCTGGATCTATTTCTTCCAGATATTTCATGACAGCTTTTTCGAAGGCGATCGGTTCTACTGGTAGATTGGCTTCGGGTGGGGTGAAAGTAGATTTTGGTCTCAAACCAGTGGCTCCATCCTGCTGGTCATTTTGTTTGTCTTTGAAAAATATTTATAACTTGAGTCTCCTCATGAATTCTTTCATTTCTTTGCATAATTGGAATTTATCCAATTTCGCTGTTGGTACAAATCCTAGTCCTTTTTCTAGGACTCTGATCTGTGCCGGTGTTAGAGTGTGGTTTGCAGGTTGACTACTAGATTCATTTCTTGCTGGTTGAGGCCCCTGTCATGCTCCTTGTTGTGTTACGGATTTGTTCTTCGTTTTGTGGAGCCCAGTGAACATTGTTCCCTCTCCGGTTCCTCCCTCTGTTTCTCCCTTGGCGTAGCCCTAAAAAATGGTGCTGTTCATAGAAGGAGTAATCCTGCGGAGGGTAGTTCCATTGAGGGTAGGTTCCTTGTTGATGTGGCTATATCGGAGGTCCTAAGGGGTGCATGGGGTATGGAGGTGGGCCTTGGTAATGGCCCCATTCTCTTTGGCCGTGGAACCAAGGACGTCTGTTGTTGCTCCTCCAACCTCGGTATTGTTGGTATTTCCCTTTACTTGAGTCAGATCCACTGGATCAATCAATCAATCAATAAAAACTTTATTTCGGTTTTGTTTCAAACCATAAAAGTACACATATTAGCATCACAAGCAAATACAGTAAAAGCCATGGTACATGTCCAAACAGGTCTCGCAGAAGCCATACAAAAATTCATAATCAGTAAAGTGCAAATAGGCAGACATGATCAGGTCAAATAGATTCCTGGGAAGAATGACAACTAATACAGACAAACAATACGTGAAAACACCTCAATAGTCCATGCAGGTTCTTATTTTAACAGAAAGTTTTAAAAATTCAAGTATATGGAGAACGCTATCACTATGCAGAAGTTGTAGGTATATTAGTGCTGGTCTTATCTGATTAAAATTAAGTTTCTTTAAAAGAGCAGTCAAATAACGTTTGCGGGGATATTCATAAAATTTTACATAAAAATATAAAATGCAGCATATCCTGAGGAGACGTTCCGTCGCAGCCACAGGAAGCTGCAGCCTTGTTAAAAATGTCTTTTTTTGGTCTAATTAACAGATGATGAAAAATATTTAGCCTGAATCTCGTCAACAGGAACTTCTCATGGGAACTGAGTGAGCCCATCAAATAAGGCTCCATAGTCTCACAAGTTTTTAACAGTACATATTTTCTAACGCTGGGTTTCAGTAACTCCTCTTCCTCGCGTTGAACCTTTCTCCCCATAAGAAAGGTCCGCTTAATTGCCTCCACATCCCCTTTTACAATTCCACTTGGATTTTCAAATAAATCCAAACGTCCAAGTCGAGTAAAGCAAGATTTCAAATATTTTAACCAAGGGGAGCACATTGCCTTATCGAGAGTCAGAACATCTTTCACGATCATATGGGTTAAAGGAATATCCTTATTCAACCAGAGTTTTACCCAGCAGGTCAGAGGGCGCAAAGAAAAGACGTCACATAAATATTGTGCCCCCAATTCATCATGTACGAGCAGGTTAGGAGTGCCTAATGGTACACATAGAAGGCGTTTCATAAAAACATTTTCAGCCACCTGTAGCTGTTCTCCAGCCACATAGCCCCATAATTCACTGCCATAAACAGCAGTTGCCACTGATTTAGCGTTGTAGAGTTTCATCATGGCATTAATGGGCTTCTTCCCCAATTTCAAGGCAAAGTTAAAGATAGTAGCGTTAACCCTTGCCAATTCCCCTTTCTTTTTTTCCAATTGAGGTCCCCAGTTTAATTTATTGTCAAATAGGACACCAAGATACGAAAAGGTTTTTGAAATGGGGATGGATACGTCATCTAGTTTAAATACAAAGTTCCTTATTGGCTTTACTCCAACTTGCATAATAAACGATTTAGAATTATTGACCAGTAGATCTCTTTCTGTCATGAAAGAATTAAAAGTATTTATTAAAGCTTGGAGACCCTTCTCAGTTCTAGAAATTAAAACCGCATCATCTGCATATAAGAGAACTGGAATATCCCGCCTGCCAACCCTAGGGCAATCAGCCTGTACCGTCTGTAGAGCGGAATCTAACTCATTGATATAAAAATTAAAAAGAAAAGGGGCGAGAATACATCCTTGTCGCACACCCCTCTTGATGTCAAAGTTACCCGTGGTACTTAAGTCCAACGAGTATCTGACATTAGCACTAGTGTTGCTGTGTAAATCTATCAAGATGTTGATAATTCCACTGTCCACACCCTTCTCCCGCATGGATTGCCACAGCCTTCCCCTGTTAACACAGTCGAAGGCAGAAGACAAATCCATGAATGCAAGATGGACAGTTCCCTTCCGGACAACGGTATATTTACTTAATATTAGAAAAAGATTAAGACATTGGGTTATCGTGGAACGACCACTACAGAAGCCATATTGGGAGATGGACATAATGTTGTTTTCTGACGCCCAATTTGACAATCTCTGGAGCAGGATTCTCCCCATGACCTTAACCTTCGAATCTATTAGTGAGATCGGCCTGTAACAAAGAGGACTGCCCCTGTCCCCCTTCTTAAAGACTGGGACAATCGTTGAAATTCCCCATGCAGGGGGACAGCCAATTTCAACAATAGCGTTAAAGACAGATACTAGGATTGGAGCCCAAAAACTTGGGTCAGACTTATATAAGTCTGGTGGTATCCCATCAGGACCGGGCGCTTCCCGCCAGTGAGTCCATCTATGGCCTCTATAACCTCATCTTTCTCAAACACAATAGTACCATCCCTGTTTCCAGGGGGCAAAATGACATCTTCCACTGCAACACAGCTATAGAACTGTTTAAAATGTAATTCCCAATCTTCCTTAGTTATGCAGCATTCTAGACCGTCACCCGGGTCCTGAACTAAAAATGTTTTTTTAACTACCGTCCAGAATCTGGAGCTACAATTTAAGGTTGCGGGATCAAGGATTTCTTCCCAAGCCTCCCCTCTTAGAAACTCCTTGCGTAAAGCAATGGCAGACTTATATTCTTTGCGAAACAGCTTTATGTCTGTCTTTATTCTAGGATTGACTGCCAGTGCTGTCCTTAAGTTACGAGCTGCCTTAGAGCAGTCATGGTTAAACCATCTCGGCCCCTTGTTATCTGAGATCTTTACTGGAGCCGACATCAACTCAGCAACTTTCTTCGTCAGTCCTTGAAAAGCACTCAAAACCTGAGTTGGATCTGCCCCTACTTGACTACAGGACATAATATCCTGTGTACAATTATCCCTAATATCCTTATATAGAAGGTCAGGAGTAATCATTGACCATCTAAGACGGCGTCTCCCGTCAGTTGTACTCATCCTGCCATTAATACAATTCTGGACAGCATTGACCATCCAAGGACCCTTCAGATGAACAGTGAGTGGGTTATGATCACTAAAAACACTTTGTTCAATAGTGAAAGAGTCTACGAAAGTCTGCATAGGTAAAGAAAGCAACACATAATCAATAAAGGTACCCTTTCCATGACCCTTAAAAGTTGGAATGTTAAAGTACATTGTTGGATCCCTCAGTGACATAGCTAGAGAGAGATCTAAACAATTCAATAGGTCATTGAAAGATTCCCCCTCCGTTGTGTGTTCCAAATGCAAACCGTCACGGCGATGGCATTGCAAATCATTTAGACATTTCGATAGTGGGTCGCCACAAGGATGAACATTAAAATCTCCCATGATCATGAGATTATGAAGACAATCCCACAATGAGGAGTTAATAAAAACATTTAAAATGGATATTTGGTTAGTTCCTATATTATCATTGACAGCATTATAAAAATTGACCAGACCTACCAAGCAATTTTCACCATTTAATACTAAGGCCATAAAGCCCGAATTTGCTGTTGAGATTCTGCGGATTGTACATGAAAGTTTAACCGAAATAAAAATTACCAGACCTCCCTTGGGCCTACCTCTATTTGACACTGTCGCGGGGACATAGAATGCCTTATACCCCTCCAAAAAGAAGTCGCATTCCACCGACCAGGTCTCCTGGAGGCAGATGATACTGAATTGCTTGATATACATAATCCAGTTATCATCCGCCATCTTTGATGCCAAACCTGCAATGTTCCAGGAGATAACATTATTGTGACTAGTCTTTGCCTGATTAATGTTAGTAGGCGATGACCCGGCTGATGTTACATTGCCCTGGCCCGCAGACACCTCCTGTCAATCACATGCCTCCAGGTCAGATAAAGCATTAAATCTATTCTGTGTCTCCACATTGTACCCATTATTGCAATGCCCAACAAAGTTAGATCTGTTCGGTACTTCTCCAATAAACCCATAACCACCTTGGTTAGCATTATGCACATAAGGTGTATTAAAGGCAGGGGACTGAAGAGAATTTGCTGGCCTAGTTCTTTTTTGTGGGAGTGGATCTTTGTTTAGATGCGCATAGAAATAGCCCAGGGGGTGAACCGATATGCTATCTGTTTTGCCCACTAGAGATGATGCTCTTAGTAAAATTGTTGCCACATGTTGGGGATACCTAAGGTTGACAACAATACAGTCCCCACTACTTGTTTTCCTAGACGGGCCAACCCAATTTACCCTTCTTACAGATAATATTTGTTCAGAATATGCAACAGGGAAACCACAGTTTTTACTAAGCCAGGCAACTGTCTTGTTTTTTAAAGAAGTGTGGGATTCCTAATGTTGGGTAGTTGAAAGGACTTCACAAGGTGGGACATTTCTCAACACCACCACATAGGGAGCACAGTCAGGTGGAAGATTAAGATAGCGGCTTTTCTGTGTATCCCTATGAACGTGTCTACCCTCCAGGACTGCTGTGGGGTGAGTAGGCGGCAGGGGTATATTTAATGTTGGAGGCAAAACAGGTGGTGTTATAGCCAGTTGCTGTAGGGACCGAGGGGCATTCCCCATCATATTTTCCTGCCCCTTTTCCACAGCCATAGCTCCAGCCGGAGCAGTAGATGCCAGGTGGGTAGTTAGCAAACCACCAACTCTGTCTACCTCCAGAGCCAGAGTATCAAGCCTAGTTATCAGAGGATTTATTAGCTCCTCAAATTTAGTCTCCAGCTTTATTACCAAGGTGTTAATCATTAGGGTGAATTGTTCTGAATTTAAGTTAGCATCACCCTCTCCATTTCTACTGGGAGAAGAAGGTCTTGAGGTATTGCAAGCCGGCTGTGTTATATCTGCTCTTTTTTTACTATGCCTCCCAACCCGTTTTGTATGTGCCTTCCTACAAGCACGAAGCGGCCTTGGTGCTAGAGGTGCTTCAACTATTTCTTCAGCTATTTCTTCAGAGATGACGATTGAATCTTCCTCTGTCTCTGCGTGCACCTGCGCAGAGACCGATATCTCCGCCCTATCTCTGAGGACCTCGTCAATGCCCCCGTCTGTATCAGCCACTGGTGGAGTCAAGAGTTCCTGCTCCATTAAAGTGGTCCCCAGTCCTAGAGAGGCCCTGCTGTCATTATTAATCTTATTTATTCGTTTCACTAAGTAGTTGTCTAGAGTCCCTGACGCGGTTGCGGTCTTATCTGGCTTCTCTTTAGGCATAATAACAAATATATATATAACGACACACAAGACGAATATCACAAAGCACTAATAAAAGTAAACAAGTCCAGAAAGAGAAGAATCCCGCTTATAAAAATAGTAACAACACAAAAGTATCCTGCTCGTAAGCCCAGTCCATCAACTCCAGACGCAAAAAGCATAGACAGTTTACTTTCCACAGGAGTTAAAGATTCACTTCCCTCCACTAAAGCCGTTTGAGGGAATAATTGTAGTTTCATCTGCGGAGACAGGCAACAGGGACAAGTAAAGGCACATACCCAGTCCAAAAGAGTGCAGCAGGTAAACCAGAAGGAACCACCGTCAGATCACCATTGGGTCCGGAAAGTTGGGGACGTGGCCCTGCCCTGGCTATGCCTGGCGATGACGGGCAAGGACGGGCCCGCCCTTGGCCCGGGCTTCGCCCGGGCGCTGCCCGCGCGCGTCCCGCGCTGCGGGTGCACCTGTCAGGCTTTAAGCCTGTTCCGCGTAGCGTCAGTGGCGTGCGCGACCACCAAGGATGATGGGGTTTGTAGGCCGTTCCCCTCACGGCAGCGTTAGGACTGCAATAGCCCAGATGGTTTGCTCCTCCACTGTAGGCCGTTCCCCTCACGGCAGCGTTAGGACAGCGATAGCCCCGATGGTTTACTCCTCCACTGCGCACCGGCAAGCCGTTCCCCTCACGGCTGGAAAGGAAACAAAGGCTCTGGTCAGGTAAGGCGATCCACTGGATCCTGAATCGGATGAATCATCGTCAGTTGTCATTTTGTGATGGTTCTCCTGAGGTTTGTAATCATCTCTTATGTATGGATAGATCCTCTCATGACTGAAACGGGTAACATCTTTTTTTAGTTTGTGCTATTTGCTCTGTTTCAATGTTACTTCAAAGCCATTGAGCGATAAAGATTAAATTCAACAGTATGTATTATTATGGCATCAGAGTTTGAGAGCATGAATACCAAATTTTTACAGAAATACACACCATGATATCACAGTTTAAAAAGAACAAGTGCACATACTTTTGCCAAACATCTCCCGATTTTTCCAAGGCTCATCATCTGAGTATAAATGCGAGGGTTCAGTTGCTGTGAACATCAATGTGTAACCTTTTGGGGCACAATACGAGTGTACAAATACTTCCTTTATGTATGAATGTATTGTAACAAAAGATGTATCTTGCTAGGAGATAAATATGTATGAAAGAGTGTTGAATAAATGTGATACTGGACATTAGAAATCACAAGGAGTTTTCTTTCAGATGATTTATGAGTAGAGGATACTTACCAAATGGTACCATTACCTACAACACGGTTGCACAAGAGAAATATATCACAAAAAAGCTTTAAACTGTCCACGTGATGTTGATGTGAATAGAAAAAGTGATACGTTCTTAAGATATACAAGTGGTATATTTTTCTACCCCTAAAACAGGGAACAAAGGACAGTGTTTGTAACTAGCAGGCATATGCACATTGATTCTATCACCCATTGAGGTGACACAGGGATCGTTTTTTGTTCCTGAGGAAGAAAGCAAAAGGGATGGCTTCTGAAACATGTCGACCTTGTTGGAGGTGACTCACTATAGTACACCATCTACACCTCCCCATTTTTACTATTCTCAGCCAGGGAAGACAATAAAGTATTTTCGTTTCATTAGACAGAGAATTTTAACCATCTCACATTTTCTTTTTACGCTCCCACGCACTACACATACTCACCAATCACTGAATAAAGTGCTCCTGCGTTTACGTAAGTCGTAGCACGCCCCATCCCGTAGAGGGGCGGGAAGACCCCAATGATGAAGCATGACACTGAATCAGGTTTCAGTGTGTGAGGGGTATTTTACAATTTTTGAAACATTACCCTTCCCACAAATTGGGAGGAGGCCATTTCGCACCATCTTTCACGTATAGTTAAACACTTCAAATAAAAATAAAAATAGCAGCACACACATGGGTGCATATAAATTCACCGAATTTATTTAATAACCAGATGAATTGGGATCCACTTTTAACAGCAAGAGCCCATCACACAAGTAGGGCCGTGGATGGGAAATTTCAATTTGTATGTAAATTAGGACACAAGCCTGTGAGGGAATTAATCACTCTATATAATGCTAAATGTCCCTCTATTGCAACTTATGTGGCAGGAGTGTGGAGACATCACAAAAGTCGTCAGCTACAAGTATTGGAAAATAAATTTACTAAAATATTATTGATGACCCCTAACAGTGCCCCCCCCCCCCTTTCTTCTGCCCCTATGTTTCTATGGGCAAAAATATGGCTGTCAGAAGATTTAATGTTTTCAAGAGAAGTAATCATAGACTGCAAAAATTTGGCCAGCGCATTAAAGATACCATGGCTCTGCTTCTGGAGGGATAAATATCACGAGATAGGATTAGGGTATTTTTATGATACTACCGAAAGTATTCAATCGAATGCCAAAGCTATCATTAAAGAGGTGTATTACACCAGGGCCTTCATGCGCTATACACAACATGATGAGATGGGCTTATCACGGATGTCCCCCATCCCACCGCAATTATATTTAACTTTTAATACTAATTTGCAGACTAGATTTTATTTATCTGGATTTTGTATATGCACTGTGCACTTTTTGCTTGCATTTCCATGCCAAAGAGGGTGGGCTTCTAAGCTTGTGCCTTGTCCGTGTGATAGCTCTACAAGCCAAAGCACTATGTACTTTGTTCTATTCTGCACCTTATATTAATTTTCAAGGAGTACATTTTTAGCCCCATTATTACGGAAGATTTGCACCTGCACTTACATTGATGGTTTTAACTTCTTGTACACAATGGCCAAACCTGATATGTGCATCGCGGTAGCCAATTAGATAAATGTTTCTATGGCTATTAGTAAGTGCTATGAGTAAAAGTTGTTGATTATGAATGGTTTAATGCTGTTTCAAACCGATCACTGTACGTAACAAATTTTATAATGTTAGAATTTTATGTACTGTGTAATATCATGCTGCTCTAAACTGATCACTTTATGTATAGACTTTTATACTGTTGGAATTTTATGAATTGATTTTCTTTTTTTTATTTATTGATTATGATTGTTTTATAAACTGTGATAATTTTATTGCTAAAACTTTTATGGTTCCTGGAACCAAAATAAAGTTATTCTTGACTTCACCAGATAACCCATATGCGCTTGTTGCTTATAAGCGCTATTTTTCACTTTTGATCTTTAAAAATTCATATTCTGACTTCTACATATTGGATGTTTGTTGTGTTGGTCTTGTTTTATTTGTAAAATCATAATCTATTTTTCAAAACTTGTGTGGAGTCTTTCTGTGGTGTTTTCACTGTGTTACACCTTGAAGTGTTGCACAAATATTTTACACATTGCCTCTTAAGTCAAAGCCTGGCTGCCCTGTGCCAAGCTATCAGAGGTTGAGCAGAGCTTTATTTATGGTGTGTATCTGACTTCCTCTGAGTAGGATTGTGATTACGGCTTGGACAGGGTGCAAACCTCTGCCAACTAGAAACCCAATTTATAACAGACATCGCAAAAAGACCACAATAGTGAAGGTCAAGTTTTCCATGAGATCACATCCCTCTGGCATTCACATTAGTGAGTGTGAGTGAGAGCCATGCAGAATGTATAGAATTATAGCTGGGTCACAGAGGAGTAATAGAAGAGCCATACATACCATGGCCTGTCCTCCTTATAAAGAAAAATACCTAACCTCCTCACACCCACCTGCCTCCTCGAGCAGCCTGGAATTCCTTTAAGGTGAGGCAACAGTGGGTGAAAAGTTTTGTTATACCCTGTTGCTACGTTATAGCCATAAATTACTGGATTTAGAATTCAGTTATTCACTCTAATGGCCATACATACCAATTACATATCTATACAGATGAGCCAATGTACTACATTAGATTATTGAAGCACCTCTGTTGAAAACCCAAATACACCCAAAGATATGGAGACAGGTTTTATTGAATCCCAGGAGTACCTTTCCCCGATCAGCCTTTATTCTTTGGCAGCGTCCTGCCTGAGATAGGATATGGGAAAGCAGGTAATTATAAGAATTTATGAGCAAACGACAACACTAGTCAATGAGGTTATTTTTTGACATTCATTTCTTGTTCAGTTTGCTGAAAAATTGCTGTGGTTAAATCTATTTCCCCTTCTACTTTACAATAAAGAAGGCAGAGACAAGACTGATTAAGAGAGGCTTAGTTTTCGCAGGAAAGGCAATTGATCATTTCTTGTCTGGAAAAATAATGACCGATTAAACAAAGTCTGAGCTAAAGGCCTCATCATGCTTGAACATTCGCTTAAATATGTTGGCTGAAATAACCAATACACGAACAACCAAAAGTCAAAACTTGGGATTCTATAATGTATGACATAGTTTGCACAGGGATAAAAACACATTTATTGAACATATTTGCACAGTGGTCAGTGGCAAAATAAAATACTTTATTATATATGGTGTACATTTCTTGTGTGCATTTTTCATATTGCTGAGTTTCACAAATACGATTGTGCAGACGTGATGCACTTATCAAGGCCCAAGAACAAATGAAACAAGGCCAGGTATTTTAGTATTCTTTAGTTTACCATCATATTTGCATATAAGCCATTCAGAGGCTGACTTTCTCCTCTGAACAAGCTGTTTCAGCAGCCATAACTACTACTTACCCTGTTTGATATTCTTAGTATTAAGAGTCAAAATATTATACTGCAAAAATATGGACTGCAGAATAACAAGTACCACTATATCATGGGTACTCGCAAACATTTTCCCGGGGGGCCAAAATGTTTGGTCGCTGGTGTGACAGAGGGACACACAGATACCAGCAGGGAGTGGTCGGGTGAGAGGGGAGGGTATGGTGAGTGTAGGGGAAGGGAAGCATGTACATCTACTGGCTGAATTGAACTGCCTAATGTGGAAACATAAAACCCAGGAACAATCCCGGCTTTCCAGCTTGACCAAATTGTGTGATCCTGGACAATTGTTTTATTTTATTTTCCCTCCTTTTTCTTCATTGTCACATGTAAGAGGACCTCAAAATACATAAGTTCAGAATGTGTGCTGTACAGAAACTTCTCCTGTGTTCCAGTTAATAAACTATAATATTGCTTGTGTATGATAGCAACCCCAGCCACCCAAAGGGAGCATATAACAACTGACTTGCCCCTCAGTTCTCTATTGGCATTGTTGCCAGGGAGGTGGGGAAGCATGAATGTCTCTAAATTAATGTTTGAAAACAATCACCATTTTTTTTAAAAGTACTCCTCAATGTAATGATAGAATCTGATTTACTAAGTGAAAGGTTCTGCACATTAATGAAATACACTTTTTGAATTTTGAAGAGATGTTATCATATTTTTACACACTTGTCCCAAGATGTCTTGCTAAATGAAGGAGTTCATGAACTTAAGCTGTTCAGGACTTCCTAGTTAACTTGTCTCTTTAACTGCAATTAACATTTAAATAAACGCTTGCCCGTTAATTTAGCATATTTTTAATGTTAGTGCTCTGTGGAATAAACAGTAGCCCAGTGCTGCTGTTGACCAGAGGGCTGCATGTAAAGGTCAAGAGGGCCTCATACATCTCTCGAGACGTACTTTGAGTATCACTGCACTACATGGTCAAAGTAACTATGTTTCAGTAAGTGTATTGTATTTCCTGTACTTTTCAGTGGGAGAGAGACCATAGCTTTAAAATGGCGTGCTGATATCTTTTTTTTTCTTATTTGCCCATTAGTAGATCCTGACCCCAATATGTCCACCCTGAAGTCTCACAATATCTTCACTTTTTTCCTTTTGTAAGCTCTAATCTGCTTCTCTTCACTGTCCCTGGACCCATGTACGTGTTTCTTTCTTTCATCTCCCATTGAGGCAAACAGTAACTTTTTTGTTTCCGTTTCCGGTGGCAGGTTAAGTATATTTTCTAACTCTATGCCATGAAAGCAGTCATTTTATTCTCCCCTTCTTTCTACTCCTTGGAAACAAATTCAAGGATACCTTCCTATAAGAACTTCGTTTCCAAATAAACAAATACAGGACTAATATGAAGGCGTCCTTACTAGCCAACCTTCACTCCACTTGGTCAGGGAGCAAGAGGGCCTTTATTTTACTCTTGTTTCTGTTTCTATCTGTGAGAAACATCAGAGGGGCTGGTCTTTAATGAACTGCATCAGCAGCACAATTATGTGCACCACACACGGGGATGAATATGGTGAACAGAATGAGCACCTTCACCTTCTTTCGATGTGATCCCATCTGCATGGAAAGTCTTCCTCTGTTGATCAACAACTCTTCATGTGCTCGTGATTGCTGCATTTCTGCTGCTTTACCTGGGCTTCGCTGGTGGTTCTAGTAGGATTAACAATCATTGGCCCAATTCTAGGCATGTGTGGCTGAGATTCTTGCGGAGCCCTAGCCTGAGTCTGCAGCTTGGTTTGCAACAGTTAGGGCCACACCGTGCACCAGCCTTTGGTTCTTTGCCAGATTTTAGTGGGATCCTTCCATTATCAATGCACAGCGCCGGATGTTGGTTTATGTTTTGCTGTGTGCTCAATTGATATTGTGCCCCGAGTTTCCACTGCTCATGTGTGCCTTCTACACTATTAAATGTTCTTACTTTGATGTTGCTTGTTTGGACCACGTCATGGTTCACTTGCATTACTTTGTGCTTATTTACTGCTGTTATCAGGTGGTTTATTGTGTGTGTACTGGATTTAGCATGCTTTGTAGTTGATTTGCTCCTCACAGTCACAGCACATGATTATTTACAGGGCCCTAGCGCTACACATGCTAATGCACAAGCATCGACAAAGGCAAGAGGCCTGGCTTAAAACTGAAAATCCAAGCAGAACTGCTGGCTTTGCCAATTCATGTTTCTATTTGAGAATACTTTAGGTTGTCCAACTAATCGGTGTTGGTGAATTCTGACTGTGGGAAAATGTGTATGCAAAGCTCCCTCCGTGAAAAAAGCTCAACATACTGCTCTGATTTGCACAGAGGTGGCCCACTTTGAACACAAGACCTCTTATGACCTTCGGACATTAATTTGTGTGCCATATTAAAAGAAAATGTTCAGGGCCCCTTGGACGGACACAGACCATATGGACAGCCACTCAGGCGAAAAAACAGCACTCACTGAATTATGGAGCAGCTGTTAAATCCCCCAGTGGTTTGCCCGACCCTTGAACAGAGTATAAAGCTGTCATGTAGTCTGTAGGTGTAGTGATATGCAAATGAGGGAATACCCACATGTCAATGCATAGCCACTGCAAGAGCGGATACATATTTGGTATGACAGATGAAACATTGTGGTCCTTTTTCTAATACGAGAATGCTGCATCTGCATGGTGATTGCTTCAGCGTGCCATTTGCAAAGAGGCGCTCTTTTGTGAATGTGATCCTTGCTCGGTGTGCCACTGTTCCTGTCTATAAAGCCATAGTCGCTCAGTGGGTTTGCACCTCACCAGACCGAGGGTTCGACTGCTGGCACAGTGCAAGAGGGAACCAGAGTCCTGAGCACCGACTGCTTCCAGCACCCGGAGAGCTGTACCTTTTCTGCTTTGTTTTCTTTGTCTAAACCCACGTCTGTGGAATGTACTTGCATTGGTGGGATATCCTCGGTCCCCCGTTACTGAAGTGCGTTTTAATGTAAAACTAAAGAGTGATCACTGAAGGCGATCCATCAGGCAGTATATAACATGCATTTCATGTCCACCATACACGACTAGATTAGATTTGTTTTCCATCATGACTGGGAGGAGGCCGTAGAGTGAACTAAGCAAGCTTGTTTAGTAAATAGTCGATGCACCACAAATCTTGTTCTATAAGAAAATGCTGCCCTAGAAATTTAGAAAGAACGTCGAGTGGGGGACTGGAAATTCAAATCAAATGCTTACATCACTGCTAAATTGTTATTTACAAAGTAAATATCTTCTTGTCAATTCGGTTAAGAAAGTAGTCTGATGTTTAGTACAATTTTTGACAGGTAACTCATGAAGTTAAAAATTAAAATTCCCAGGACCTTTATATTGCTGTTAACCAAAGGAAGTTAACAATTTGATCAAAGGGATTATTTATTTCCTAACTCCAAATTATAACAGTTGTGAACTCGAGTTTGTAATTCAATTCCGATATATATATACAAACGAGCCAAATCTTGATTTAAAATCTTGTTTGAGGTCATGGTGGCATCTAAATCTAAATTTTTGTAGAAAAGCCTCAAATATGGAGGTGTAGCAGTTGTAAGACCGAAATAGCAATGTTTAATGGACGTTTCATAATATGTAGAATACGAATTTAAAAAAAAAAAAATCATTCAATATCACCTACGTAGTTAGTTAATCATTTCATAAGGTTTCATTTCTTCCCAACCACATACAACTGATCACTGATACCCTACTGTACACAGGAGATTGCACATAGCATTGCGATTTGACAGATAAAGGTTAACATCCACTCAAAGTTGCGGGTACAATGAAAACACTAAAGGCCTGATTATGAGTTTGGTGGTGGGGCGCAGGGACCCCCTGCAGCCGCAGCGCCAAACCTGTGGTCGAGCCGGATTACAAGTGCTTCTCGTGACTTTCGGGCTATTTTTTTACATTCCCACGATGGTGCCTCAGAAACTGGGCACCGCAATGGGAACGCCAAAAACAGCTCCTGCACGGCTGGACTGTAAAGTCCATGCCGTGCAGGAACTGATGTGCATGCACACAGTGGGGCACATGTTGTGCCCCCCTGTGTTTATTCACATGGCATAAGGCACCAGGGGGCCCTGTAGGACTCCCTTTGTTTCTTCGCCACCACGGTTTTCATGGTGGTGGAACCGACATGAAAACCATGGCGGTGAGGAAATTTGTAATAAGCTTAGCGGGACCGTGGCGGTCCCGCCAATCAACGGAATGACGTTACAATGCATACATTTACAACGCAGTTTCTACATCGCAACATCCTTTACAACGCATTCTTTTACATCGCATGCCATTACATCAAATTTTTAGAAACTACCTCTACAATTCATTCCATTACATTGCATTATACCATTACAAGGCATACCATTACAACGCATACCATTACATCGCATCTAAGGTAAGTGTTGGATAGTGTAGGGTAATAATTACTATTCTAACTCCAGTGAGTCCAGCAGTAGGGTAAGTGTTGGATAGTGTAGGGGTAAAAATTACTGTTCTAACTCCAGTGAGTGCAACAGTGGGGTAAGTGTTGGATAGTGTAAGGGTACTATGCGTTGTAATGGTATGCGTTGTAATGACTTGTGATGTAATGCCTGCGTTGTAGTGACATTCATTGCAATGACATGCATTGTAGTGACATGCGATGTAAGGGATGTTGCGATGTAATGACTGCGTTGTATGGGTTGTTTCCCCGACCAATCATATTACTGCCTCTATACCAACACACCACCACCAGGGAACGACAGTTCCCGATGGCTGTGGTGTGGCAATGGTGGTCGGACTGCCCTAATTGTAATAGGGCTGTTGGGAGACCACTACGCCCCAGCAAGTCTGGTGGTCATGGACAGCCAAACTCGCAATCAAGCCCTTAGCTTAAATGATTCATCATGGCTCATTGAAGCCTGTGTTCAATAGGATACCACTGATGTTTATGATTCTACATAAACTTCTTTACATTTGAAATTTGTAAAGCTGCAAGGAAATCTGGAGAGAACTGAGCTTTTAAAACAGTTTCTTTTTTTCCCACTTGCCTGCTCGAAGCACCAGTGACAGTTACCATTGCACTGTAAGCTGTAAAGTTAAAAAGGCGGAACCTTGTTTCAATCAGAACAATTGTCAAGCTTAAAGTGGAGATGGACTGGGAAAAGTGTAGGATTGCATCTAGGATGTCAAGTTTAGGTTTCTTCTTGTTGGCTGGGATGGTAGAAACATTCACAAGAGGTCATCTGTGGCGCGAGAGTATTGAGATTAGGGAAAGTGTTGGACTTTGGAGGGGTTAAATATACTATTCCCACTCCAAACAATGCAACATTAGGAGAAGTGTATGACTTTGGTAGGGTTAAATCTACTATTCCTACTCCATAGAACACAACAGCATGGAAAGCGTTGAACTTCAAAGGGGTTAAATGTACTATTCTCTCTGTAAACAGGGTAGGCAACAGCAGGGAAACCATTGGATTTCTGAGGGGTAAGATTTACTATTCCCACTGCAATCAGCACAACAGTAGGGAAAGTGTAGGACTTTGTAAGGGTAGAATTTACTAGTAGGCAGCAGCAATGATGACATATGTTGTTTACCTCTGATATTTACCTTTTGTTAGACACTTTTGAAAACTAGACACCCAAGAGAATTCAGAGTGGTGTGACGCATGGATTCTGGGGTGTTTTCTTACCCAGAACACCCTGCAAGCCTCCAACATTTTCTAAAATGTCATATTATCCTCACCAAGTTGTTTGAAAGAACGTCTTGGAATCGGTGAGGCTACCCAAAATTCCTACCACCCTGTGCTCTGTATTAAAAATGGGACTCCACTTTTTGTGACTGTGCCTATCATGAGGTCCATCAAGCTCCGCTGGTGGAAACCTGAAACTTGACCTCCTCGCAGACATAGGGTCATTAGCCTACATACATCAGACCACTCACCCTAATTTGGGTGGAAATTTTGATGTACTATTGTTCCTGTATAGACCCACCAGGAAAAGTCTGGTGTTCCCAAACAGAAAAAATAAAAAGAACTCTCAGGGTGCCATGGCTGTTCATTTTTTTTCAAAAATAAACTCTTGCTTTGGAAGTTTGTTTCTGAAAAACAAATACGTTTACTGAGTAAACAGATGAAAGATGGTAGCTGTACAGCAAACTTAAGTGCCTTCAGTTGCCTGGGAGATGACGATCTCTAAACATGGCAGACTATAGTCTGCCAGGGCAGGGGAATCCTACCTCTGTCATTGTGGAGGAAAAGAATACAGCCTGACAAACAATAAATAACAATTTAAGTCTGAAGGCAAAACTTTAGGAAAGAGCAAAGCAGAAAATGTGTCCCATTAGCAAAATTACCTCTGTGGCAATTAATTCTAGCTTTGTCCCGCTTGGAGCTTTTGATACCAAATGATGGCTTCAGAGAGAGCTTGACAATATCATAGCTGAGTTCAAGAGTCCTTCACCAGCTTCAGCCCTGGACCCTGCCCTTCTGGAAGACTTTGATCTCCAAGTAGTAAACTTATTCAGAAGGTAAAAACATTGACTAGGTCGATCAATTTTACATATGTGACCTTCGTTCCATTGCATTTGGCCTGAAATAACACCTGGACCAGTTCAACCATGAAATGAGACTTTATATTGGTACTGTACTTTTTCTAAGCACTTTTTGCCTTAAAACCTAAAACAAAAAATCATATTTCTGGTTTTTCTTATCTGATTTTGCTTCTTTCCTTATTGCTATTCATATTCTCATATTATAAAAACCACTCCAGTTAAACCTGCTCTATTGTGACAGACTCAATACATGCTACATCCTCTACATGAATTAAAATGTATTGAAATTTAGTGCAATATGTAATTAGCAAAACAGCAGCAGTTCACTCTTATGGGTCTTAGGAAAGTGGAGTCCAGATTTGCAATTTCTCAAATTCGAACTTTAAACAGTTTTTCAGTGTTATCAGAGACACAGACATGATGTGCATATTGAAAGCATTATGTTAAATTGTTAATCCCTGTGTCTTTTTTAATTATCGGTGCATATTTTCTATTATCATTTTGCTTGACGATACATTATTGATATGCTGATAAGTATCTGCTCAGTAGCATTCAATACGGACTCCATTTTCATGGGATCCCTATTCCCCCCCTCTTTAAACTGAATGTAAATCAAATAGGGGGATTTAACTTACGTAGGTGACTATGACCATTTAGTTTAAGAAATCAGACAACATTGACTGTTGTATTGAGTAAATCAAACATCTCAACGGTCTGCGGTTTAAATGATCTGGACTCATTTTTTGTCAACTCACCCTTCTGTGGATTGTATATATATCTGGCACAGGATTAAAGTTTATCACAGATTGTAGGTGTTGCGTGAAAACATTACATTTATGAGATCACATAACGCGCATTTGTAACGCGTACGTTCACCCAAGGGTATCTTGGCACTGAATAACAGATGTTTAACCAACATGCGGTGGGATAGAAAGCAATGACATAGCAAGAAATGCAACAGGCAAAGGTAGAGGCCATGGTGAAGAAGGAAACTTTTTAAAGAGAAATGGTGTCGATAACAGAGGGCATGGTAGACAATTAAAGGGAATATTAAGACAAGATAATAAGACACACCTCTGTAGAAACTACCTGGGCAGCCTACTGCAGTCTTGTCCAGCCTTCAAGTCTCCAGATATTGATTTCTCTCAGAACTGTGTAGGCCTCTGAGGTTGAGACTTTCCACGAATGATTAACACCCCACTGAAAAACGAATGCAATCACACACACCAATCAGCCACCAGCAAGTGCTGGTAGTTTCATTGGATTAATACATTGCACACATTGTAGATACAAACTGTGATGATCTTTGAGGGTCACTAATAATCTGCTTTCTGAAAGCTGCACAGAAACGGACTGCCTGGCCACCTAACACATGCTCATTGTAGGGAAAAGGCATTTATATTGAAGTTAACATCTTCAATGGTGTTTTGGACCAGTATACAAGTGTCTGGCTGTTATGTCATATATGTAAGTCAAGTTTTGTGTTTTTTTCCTTGTGGTGTATGTTGAGTGGTTGTCATGTCATGTTTTGTGAATGTTTAATTAGGAATGGTATTTGTTTGAACAATGCTACTTAGCTTCATCTTGTGGGAAAGGTTCTGAATCATGGAAGCAGTTGGATTCAGGCATTGCTTTATTTTTGTGTTTCAGACAGACTGCATGGCACGCAGATTTTGGTGCAAGTGAAAACACATGGCACATGAAACGTAAAATGAGGCCTAGTCAAATGTTTTTTTAAAGTGGCACTTTTGGTGCATGCAAAGTGAAAGACATGAAATGAGGCCTGGTCAAAATGCTTTCAGTCTGACATGCTTTCTTTTAAAACCATGCCTAATTAATTAATCATGGATGTTAATGTGTTGAGTTTGGATTTAACCTCACTATAGAATGTACATTTAATTTAAAGAATGTTTTTTTTTTTACCTTTAAGGTAGCTCATAATTGTGCTGAATTAACATGTGTTTTTGCAGTGTAGAAAACGTGATATCAGTTTTCTTTAGAACGGTCACTGTGGCCTCTTCAGCTTTGAAGATAAGCATGGAATGTGTTCTCTCCTCCCAGCTCCTTTCCCTTATAATCTACACTTGTTGCATATTTAGACAATGCATATTCAGTTCATAACACATCTTTTTATAATGTGTATTAATTCATCAACCATGCACCAACACTACATGTGGGGAAAACGCATTTTGCATGAAAAGCTATCTAAAACATTAGAGCATGTTGCTATGAGTATGTATTAACTGTTGCGCTTTGAAAATTTGCACTAGAGCATGTTTATGCTATGTTGTACATTGCACATTTTTGCATGTGGTGGACAAATAATAGAAAAGCTGCTTCAAACTAATAGCTTTTGCTAGGTAATAACTAATACAGGGTACTAGTATGGGGGAGGTAAACATAATGGGTTTCATTTCATAAATTAATATTCTTTTGTGTTTGTTTTGTTTTTGGGCCCACTATAAAATGGCGGCCTAGGAATCCAGCATGGCTGAGAATTGTTAGCAGTGTGCTGAATGAGAGACGCATGCACAGATGATTCTTCCAGCTGCATGAACTGCCAAGTGCCTCAAGTGAAGACACATGGATCAAGGCCACAATTAATGGTACACTCCTGTCATCGTGCCAATGTACCAGTATTTGCAGGGAAATGTCATCCCTGTGTGCTATGTGAAAGAGAAACAGGAAAAGGAGTGATACATTTTGTTGCAAGAAATTTTCTTACTAATACATGTTATGTATATTGTTCTTAGCATTAAGCCCCTATTGTCAGAAGTGGTATGGGCTGGATTTGCAATGAGAACAGGATGGTGAGACCCTCATGTCATCTATGCTAACCAATCACAGTGCGAGTTTCTACTGAAACTGCAACATTATTAGTATAGTCAGCCAGAATTAGAGTATAAAAAAGGACACCATAGGGGACGTGTCAGCCTTAGAAGTCTTAGAGGGAGGAGAGGAGAAGAAGCAGATCTGACACAGACATCATATAGGTTAGGTACGTGAACATCGCGGGTGCAGCCTGGGAGGAGATTGCGTCCGAGGAGAGACAGAGGGAGGTGGGGGTCTTGCTCATAGTTTTTTTCAGAGAGTCCTTGCAAGTCATATTTTTGGCAAGGCAGATCACATTCCTCTGAGGTCTTGTGAAGGAGGGGCATTTTCAAGGAGCAGCCTCTCTGTCAAACAATTGAGAGGGAGAGAGACAGATGAACAGACCAGTTTGAGAAAGCTGCTGATGGAACAGGTTTAGATTTAGATGCTAAAACTCTAAGTTCATACTTTGACTAATTAACTCGTTTTGAAAAGATGTATTTGTCTTATGCATTTATTTCTCTTTATGGGAGGTTTTTTTGCCAATTACTAATTATTGATTAGCCTTGCAAAACTCACTCTTGAATTATATTTTCCTGAACTCTTTAAATAATTCTGACTGACATTTGATGCCTCATTCCCTTCCTTTATGGAATGCCTTGTATTCAATCTGTATATGTTCTGGATTAATTCTATTTTTCCAGTTTTCCAATTCTGTAACCTGATTGATAACTGACTAATGAATAAAGGATCAGAGAAACTTAACTTTTGTCTAGAAAATAAAACCCTTTAAAAATACTCACGATTCTCTTCATTGGCTTAAATATTAATTACATTTTGATTTATTATGTATATGTAAAGTCTCCTGGAGGTGATAACACGGTGGCAAAGGTCCATCACCTTTACAGCGGTAAATTAGAGGTAAATTATGTTTTACATTGAGAAATTATAGTGAAAATACCACTGGATCAATGGAACCCAGGAAGGGATGGATACAGGGTGCCCTGCAAGGCCAGAAATAAAGCGAATTGCACTGCTGTAACCTTGTGCTGTGTCTTTATAATAGTGGTGACAAAGATGGGATCAAATCTGCTAAGGGTGAGGACATCACTCAACTCGTTCTTGGTACTTTCAAAAGTTAAATCTTGCTCTTTTTCCATTGAAAAATCTCTTTCTTTTTTAACAACCTTGCCATTGACTCAGTTGAGCTTCGAAGAAGCCTTGTATAATCCTACAAAGGACATTTATTTATTTAGGAGTTTTATATAGCGCTAGCCAGACCCAAAGGTATCAGAGCGCTTTACAACATAGGTGGAAGGGAAATCACACAAGAAATAACAGTAGTATACATGTTGACTCGTTGGGAGTCGAAATTCTCGGATCAGCATAGACATTGCATAGCAGAAGATCATCGCAAAAAAAAAGTAGTATACATGTAGACTTGTTGCGAGTCAAACAACTCAGATCAAAATACAATTTGAATAACAGGAGATTACGGAGTCTTAGGGTGATATACCTGGACTCGAGGGGAGACCGTTCCGGGGAGGGAGGCATTTGAAGGAGTCAGAAGGGGGTGAGGTAGAAGTCCTAATATTAAGGTGGCTGAGTGCTTCAATAGACAAGAGTCTTTATTCGGGCGGTAGCTATCCATTTGGAAGGGCACGGTTGAAGAAGAAGTCTTTGAGCTGCCTTTTGAATTTTACAAAGGAGGGGTTAGTCCTGATATGGACTGGGATGGAGTTCTAGATTTTCGGTGCATTCCCAGAGAAGGATCGAGATGAGGTTTTTTGTTTGTGAGTTTTCGGGGGGATGAGGAGTAGTTTTGGTGCTCCTGAGGTTCCTTGTCTTGCCGGCTTTCTTGAGTTTGGCGTCCAGGTAGGTGGGTTTCCCAGTATGTAGAGCTTTGTGCGTGAGACAGGCAGTTCTGAAATTGGCCAGTATTTCGATTGGGAGCCAGTTCAGTTCTCTGACTGCTGGTGAAATGTGTTCAAATTTCTTTTCTCCGGTGACCATTCTGGCTGCTACATTGAGAGTTGATCTAAGGGGAGCTAATCAGGATTTTGCTGTTCCTGTGAGGGTTGCATTCCCAAAGTCCAGTCAGGACAACACCAGGGATTGGGTGGCTTGTTTGAGATCACTGGGAGGGATGAAGTGTTTTATTTTGTTGAGCAGTTTAAGGTTGAGGAAGACGCTCTTAGCGGAGTTCTTGATGTGTTTGGCCATTTCTAATTTTGGGTCCAGAGTGATCCCTAGTGATTTTACGGAGTTGGTCAGGGTGAGATTGCAGTTGAGCACATCTATGGCTTTTAGCCATTCTGTGACTTGGGGGTTCTGCTCCTTGTTGGAGATGAGTAGGAATTCCGTCTTGTCTTGGTTAAGTTTCAGGTGGTTGAGTGTTAGCCAGTGTTGGACTTCTCTTAGAGTGTCGTTTAATCTGTGAATGTCATCAATGAAGGAGGTTTCGAGATAGATCTGAGTGTCATCCACATAAAGGTGGAAGGGGATGTTGGTTTTTTTGAGAATGTAAGTGAGGGGTTCCATGTAGATGTTGAAAAGTTGCGGAGAGAGAACTGATCCTTGGGGTACCCCCCTGCTGACAGGGTGTAGGTCTGACAGGAAGTTATTGATGTTTATTCTTTGTGTGCGGTTCTGTAGAAAGGAGGTGAACCACGGTAACACCACCTCATCTGCTCCTACCCTTTCTTGCAGTACCTTAATGAGAAATTTGTGGTCTACCGTGTCGAAGGCTGCCGATAGTCCAAGAGAATGAGTAGACAGCATTGGTCCTTGTCTAGAGACTTGTGGATGTCGTCTATGACATCCAGGATTGCTGTCTCTGTGCTGCAATCTTTTCTGAAGCCAGATTGGTGAGGGTCTAGAAGGTTGTTGGAGTCCATGTGTTGAGTGAGTTGGAGGAGAACATATTTTTCCAAGATTGTAGCTAGGAGAGGGAGATTGGAGACGGGTCTGAAGTTATTGGGATCGTTTGTGTCAGAGCCCGGATTTTTTAGTAGTGGTGTGACTTTGAATCAACTTCCTCTTCCCTTGCAGGTTTCTGTACATTTGCTATGGCTTTAACAGACACTCCTTTGGTTTGGTTTCTTTGGATGCTGACACATGTCCTAAATATTCTCTTTCTTGCTTTAAAAAATAATTTTTCCCCTCCTGAATCAAAAGCCAATATCTCTCAGAATCTGTAATGCTTCTCTCACTCTGTTGGTTTGAAAAATAATTGTGGATTGCCACACACCCAGGAAAATGTTTTGGTAGAGAGGGTCAATCAATTGGATAATCTGCATAAGGATAAATGTAAGAAATACATTGGATATTTCTAAGTGCATGAGAGAGGTGTTAATAGCGTATTGCTGCTGATCACATTCTACCACCAAGATCAAATGTTTTTGTTCCTGAAAGGGGAAGTGGAGGGTATTCAGAATTTATTCCTTTGGTGATGTATTTCAGAGATGACAGGAGTGGGCGTCAGAATTGTAGGTAAAACACAATGACTAAGAATTTTAAGAGGGTACAGGAGAAAAGTAAATTGCAGTATGATGTGAAGAAATGTGTTAAGAAAATAAATGTAAATATGGGAGAAGTAGTAAGAATAGTATTAACGCAACATTTCATGCTCTAAAAAAGGTCAAACTCGAACCTGAAGCTAATGTCAGCCATTCAAGGTTGAAAGGAAAGCTTTAATCACCGGAGACATCAAAGGACCCATAGATCAGAAGGTAACTGCCGGAGTAGAAGATGAAGTGGAAGAACGAGGGCGTTGGCCGCAATGTCAGAGTCCGGTTCGTAGATCGGAGCTCCTGCGGGCCCAGAGAACTAGCTGAGCCATACCCAACTTAGATCCTGTGTTAGAAGCGCTGGGGGTCTCTTGCCCACCGTGAGGACAATTGTAAGTGAGGCCCGAGACAGCACCTAACCTGTGGCTGGCGGGGTAGAAGAGGACGACCCAGTTGGAGAACCGGCGATTGCAGCGGCTGCACCCTTCACAGGAGGTTAGTGGGCGAACACACCCAGACGGTCCCGCAGGGTGTAGTGGACCCCGTCTCTAGCGGGCCCTTGTACATTTCAGAGCAGAGGTCACTGCGGCCCAGGCCCGACTGCTGCACGATCCTGCTTCTGTGTGGGGTTCCCCCACTGAGAGAACTTTTGGGGCAGCAGGCCCAAGGGGATGGAAACATCTAGCCATGCACCCCCGGGCCTTTACAGGTGCTGCACAGTGAGGACCTTGGCCTACCTCACAAGACTGGCAATAGGTGGGTGAAGAGGAGCAGACACCACCAAGGATGGCGCACCTATGAGAGGTGAGCGAAACTGGCTGAAGGCCCAAGTTGGGTGAGCGAGGCAGGAGCATCCGGCACAGTGGTGACATCAGGGTGCATGGGCCTGGGTGGACAAGGATCAAGGCGGGGGCTTCTCTTCCTCTGCCCTGGTCTGAGAGAGCATGGCAAGCCAGAAGTGACCCAGAGCAAATCATGAGGCAACCCGACTGCTCAACAGGGGGCAGATAACACCCGAGGCCCACCGAAGAGCAGGGTGAGTTCACTGGCCCAGGGAGGAACCGCACACCTTGGAACCCCACAGGTGGAACGGTGAGGGAAGAAGAGTCCCGGCCTGTGGCAGGCGACCGCAACACTGTTCTGACAGGGGTTTGGAGAGTGGGGACCCCAGCGAGGACCAGATGGCAGAGGTGATGGGAGCCCCCTGCCCTTCTCCCAATATGATGACACTCCCCCGACAGCCAGTGTGCTAACTCATACGATGCAGTCACCTATAAATAGAGGAAGAAATAAACAGAACCGATAACTCCAGTAGTGCAATGGTGAAACCCAAAGGGCAGAGTGTTCTCCAGACAAATAAAATGGCCCATTATGCGATGCCGAAACCCCCGCAAGTGGAATGGAGTGAGGGGGCAGCGGAGTCATCCGTGAGTGCCATTATGGCAGCCATAAGAGACCTGAAAGGCACCCTAGAACCGAAAATAGACACGGTAAGCATTGAGATGAACCTGATCAGAACAGACTTATCAAAATTAAGGGAGAAAGTCACGACAGCCAAAACGCAGATCACCCAACTTCAATCAACAACAAAGCGCCTGGAGGCACAGGTGCAGACACTAACCCAATGAACCATGAGGATCAGGAGGGCAGAGCCAGAAGAAATAACATCAGAGTGGTGGGGGTCTTGGAGGGCCTTAGTGTCGAGCTCTTCATGAAGATTTCATAGTGAATACACTGCGACTCAAGAGACTGTCTAAGTTCTTCTCCTTCGAGAGGGTGTACTCAAACCGGGGCCCCTCCCAGGAGAAAAAATGCAAAGATCATTAACCATCGGGACCGCAATGCTATCCTACAAGCAGCCAGAGCTACTGGGAGGTCCATTTCAAAAACACCCAAATAAGATTTTTTCCTGACTTCACATTACAAGTACAGCGACAGCACAGGAGCTTCGAGGCTGTGAAGCGGGAACTATGTATGAGGGGAGTCAAATACATGATGCTCCTCCCAGCAAAATTCTGAATTATGACAGAGGGCAGGCAAGACCTGGCAATTTGTCTCCCTGGATGAGGTGTGGGAGTGGCTGGAAGGGCAACATACTGGAGGCTGTAACAGAGGTGGACATGGCCAGGACAACTCAGAACGAGGCCAAAAGAGTAGAGAATGGCCACGCTACAGGAAGCAGCGGGGTTTTGGGGATGGGACCGGATACAGCAAGCAACGCCACAAGCTAAACGCTCAGGGTTTCCGACCTGAGATGAACCAGTGCAGGAGATGGTGGCATAACTTTCAAACTGTAAGCAACTCTCACCGATGGGGAGGGAGCTATACATATCTTGATGGTGAGAGATTCTGTTATACTAGGAAACTACAAAGGTGTTGCATATACAACACAGCATCAGTGAAAAACAAATACTGCTGAGTCACCCCATTACTGTGTTTTGATATAGTTTAATATCTGGGCGACAAGCTCTCTGCAGGGTGACAAGTTGGGGGTATGTACAACCTATTGAGCAGGGTAGCAGGGAGGGGGAAGAGGCCAATAGTTGGGGGAAATGGGTTAACAATTGTAGGGTTTCTATGGTTCAGATTTGTGCTCAGGGGTAGGTGCAGAGAAGTTAAAACAATTCACAGGTAAAAAAGCCATCCAAAGTAGAGGCCACCTTGAGACAGAGAGGGAGGGCAGGGGAGGAAATGGTTTTATCCATGGCGGTCCCTGAGTCCCCACGAGGTGTGCTTTGACAAAGGTGTGACAACAAGCCCCTTTCCACCTGTTATTAACCATGAGGTAATGGCATTGCCCTAATAGAAATACGGAGTAGCTATAAAATTGTATGTATTTTTGTGTATACACATTAGGTGTGCAAGTCACAGCATCCTAAAAACAGGATCAATTAGGAGTGGCATACAAGGGGCTGGCCACCATGTCGTCCTGATGAAGAGCCTGTAGGGGACAACTGGAAACATGTTGACACACATAGAATACTAGGAAGACCAGACTCATCAAGGTCTTGTCTCCTCCTGGTATCAACCCCTGATTTTAACCATACCAGCTAGGTGCGGGAATAAAATAGTAGCTCACTAGTGAGGTATTTTTAATCCTTTCCCTTCCACTCCAACATCACTGCACCTCACATAGTCCTTCACAAAGTGCTCCTGCGTAGTTCCCAAGTCGCAGCACGCCTCAATCCGTAGAGGATTGAGAGGAACCCCAATGATGAAGCATGCCACCTACGGGAAACCATGGTGAGCGAGGGGTCTCTAGAAAAAGAGTATTTTTTCTAGTGGAGTGATCACAACGAACTTCCATTGGATCCTGTTCTCTTCCATTTCCCTAAGGGTTAGGTTTTTTTGATTAAATTCGATTTGTGGAACTAGATACATTAAGGAGGGTGAACCTAACTGAAACATCTACCGCCCTTACTCTTTGGTTATAAAAAAAGAACCAAACATAAATGGGTCCCCCGAATTGTAGATGAAGTAGGGCACAAACACGAGACTGGCAAGGAAATCGCAGAAGCATTCGCTACAGACTATGAGTTGCTCTACTCCTCGTCATCAGTGAAGACAGAGGGAGACTATAAAGAGTTCTTTCGAGACATACAAATGCAGACACTATCCACAGCGGAGAGGGAGATGTTAGAAGGCGACTTGTCAGCTGAAGAACTTAAGACTGTGACACGTGCATTACAATCAGGAAAGGCGGTGGGACCGAATGGCCTACCGGTTGAACTATTCAAATGTCTGCTTGACAAAACAGCGGAGCACCTACTTACAATGTATACTGATGCCAAAGAAGCGGGTGTCCTTCCTCCCGACCAAAGAGGGGCAGTAATTGTAGTGATTCCCAAGGAGGGCAAAACCCCTGAAAAATGTGGGTCATATTGATCAATTTCTTTATTAAATTACCAGGCAAAAGTGTTGGCCAAGGCCCTTCCCATACGCCTAGCCACAGTTATCACCTCGCTCATACATCCATACCAATCAGGATTTATGCACCAAAGAAGCACTAGGCTTAACCTGCATCGATTGTTTGGGGTCCTACATACAGTATCTGCTAATGCGTCAGACTCGACAGCCCTCTTAGTCCTAGATGCCAGAATGGCCTTTGACACTGTAGAATGGAAATACCTCTTTGCTTTCTTGCACCGGCTGGGCTTCGTATCTAATTTTATTGGGTGGGTAAGGCTCCTCTACTGCCAACCCCTTGCAAGGGTGAGAGTCAACACGGCAGTCTCACAAGTATTTACTCTCCAGAAAGGGACCAGGCAGGGCTGCCCACAGTTCCCTCTCCTTTTTGCCCTGGCCCTGGAACCCTTGGCGGCATGGGTAAGACAAGACCCCCTAATTTGGGGTATCCCAGTTGGAGAGGAATGGGAAGAATGAATATCCCTCCATGCAGATGATGTTCTGCTCTATGTCAGAAGGCCAAAGCAGTCCGTAGACAGAATACTTCAGATATTCCGTATCTATGGGGATTATTCGGGGTATCGCATTAACTGGGACAAATCCTTACTATTGCTTCTGGCAGGAGGCACCCCGGAACTTACATCATGATGCAAGGTACCAATCGAGACTGAGTGCTTAAAATATTTAGGGATAAACATAACTAGAAACCCTCAAGAATTTTACCGCAGGAACGCTGAAATACAGCTAAATAGGTGCATCAATAATGCTAAACGCTGAAGGACACTCCCACTCACGCTAATCGGCTGTGCTGCCCTATTTAAGATGATGACCCTCCCTGACTACATTATACAATGCAAAACACTCCCCATGAGCTCCCAGACTTATTCTTTCAACAGATCGAAGCTGAGTTGAGAGCCCTGCTGTGGAGCAGAAGCACCCCTCACACAGCCATGCAGCAATTATAAAAAGGAGTCTACGAGGGGGGTCTAGCGGTGCTAGACATTAAAATGTACTACTGGGCCTCACAGCTGGTGTGCGTCAATGACTGGATGTTCAGCGATAGAGTGGAACCAGCCTATAGGGTAGATAGAGTAGCCATGGTACCCCGAGGGTACCCCCCTCCTATATGACAAGGGAGGGATTAAAGACCTCCCGACACGTAAACAAACTGTAGTAAGGGCATGGCACACAGCAACTAAATCCATGGGATGGGAGGGGAAGTTGGCAGAGATGACCCCACTCTGGGACAGAAAACAGCTTCGAAAAGTGGGTCAACTACGCAACTTCAGTAAATGGAAGTTACTGGGCCTGGAAAGATTGGGGGCGTTTACAAATACTACAACAGGAATTTGAGATATGGTCAAGTAGAATGGTTGAAATATCTCCAACTGGGACATGTCCCTAAAAGCTATAATTGTGAAGGGACGGCCCTGGTGGAAGTGTTCCCTCTAGAGGACAGACTACTGACAAGCCCTCTATCAAGTATGTATAAGAAAATCCTCAACAAGACTCCTGACCATTGGGAGCCTCCTGGGAAAATGACATAGGACAGTTGGACAAAGAAGAATGGACAGAAGCCATACAGGGACCAATGAAGGTAGAAATTCATGCCAGATTCCAACTGATCCAACTAAAGATACTACATACAATATACTACCCCTGGACTATATTACATCCCATAGGAAGCATTGAAAATTGTCAGTGTCAAACAGGATGAGTCAGGAAGGTTCCTTCTTCCATTTGTTGTGGGATTGTCCTGTGATGCAAGTATTTTGGCAAGAGATAGGAAGAATCACTGCGGATGTAGTGGAGGTGGATGTCCCAATTGACCCAAAATGATCTCTGTTGATGATATTGAATGAAGAGGTATGGCCCAAATACATTAAGTTATTGCTTACACTGGCAGCAGTGATTGCTAAACGTAATATCGCTAAGCATTGGGGGCGGTTGTCCCCCTAGGGTGTCAGACTGGCTCTCCGACCTGGACTGGTACCAGCAAGCAGGGCACACAATTTACCTAAGTAGAGGGTGCCCAAAGAAATGGGAGAAAATCTTTTGGTTCTGGCAAGCATTTTGGGGCCCATAGAGGGAGGGTGAGGGTATGGAGGGTAAAGGGGGGGGGGTCCATGAGAGAAGCTTCTGTTTATTCACCTACTGTAATGCCTTAAATTAGTTAACTGCATAACTTGTAGATTCAATTCAACAGTATGTAACTGAAATGTTGATTAACGAGCATGATCAATAAAAAAAGAGTGTAACAAAACCCCAGAAAGGTCAAACTCTATTGAGCTGGAAAGAGTGAAAGCGGTGTCAAGGACATCTTTCAAGCTGAAGTCCGACTAGTAGTAGAACAAGAATAGTGTGGTGCATCTTAAGAACACAGAAAAAGAAGTGATTTACTAGAACAATACATTAAAGATTAAAAGGGTAATGGATTTAGGTGAAGCGTCTACAATAACAAAAAGTATGTTGATCAAGTCTTACGAGGAGATGTCTTTGTGGAGATCACAATGTACCCTACTCAAAATGGTAAAGTTACATGTGTAGATTTACACATTTGTAAATATAGCCTTACAGTTTATACTAACTTTACCACTTATGCAGTGGCGGCTCCTCTGCTAAGGCAGAAGAGCATCGCCCCACTGCTCTATGAGCATTCTAAAGGAAAAATAAAATAATAATAACTGAACATTATTAACATTTTATTTTTACTATATTGGACTGCAGCCAGGTTAAGGCAGGGCATGGCTGGCTCCTTTCAGAGGGAGCTGTGAATTGGGTATCTAGGTGCGTATGACGGGTTGGCCGGCCGTCTTGGGCCAGCCAAACCATCATGCTCACTTAGCATGTTCGCAACTGGGCTGTAATAAACAGCCTGGGTGGAGAACATGCACAGGCTCCTACTTCCTGTTTGAGTGCCGAACCAGAGCCTGGATTGAGGAAGAGCAGAGGACGGACATGAAGCGGTGGCTGGCTATTGGCGATGAGCAGGTAAGTGTTTTTATTCTTTTTTTTTAACCTGCACAATTTTTGAGTGGACAGTTACTAAAAAGGGGCCAATTCCGATCCGGGTCGGAAAGCACTCTGACCGAGCCGGATCCGGAGTGTTTTCCGACCGAGCCGGAGTCCTGCAGTCCGACCGAGAGAGTACGATGCGGCCATATGCTGTCGGACTCGGTTGGGTCGGACTCCCATAGTCAATGGGAGCCGGTCGTACGACACGTACATGGGCTCCCATTGACTGAATGGGTACGTCGCGGACAAGTGCGCCCCCTACAGTGAGTAGGCGTCGGTGCCATCTGCACCGTACATGCCTGTGTTGGGGAGTCCCATGGGTCTCCCCCTGTGTCCAAGTCATAAGGCTGCGGGTGACAGGGTGTCCAACGCGGACCCCAAAGGCAACCACCTGGACGATTTGTGTGCCGGACACTCTGGCTCGCACAGGCTGTCCGACGCGTGCATCGTACTGGCTCGGCCGTGAATCGCATCCATTGCACGCCACGGTTAGCTTCCGACCAAGATGTACGGAGCGGTTCGGACCCAGAAACGACTCAGTTGGTGAATTTCATGTAGCTCGCATCGTACTTGCTCGCTTGTAAAGCTGTACGAGTCGGGCGGAAAACACGCGTACGGCATGTAGTTTTTCTGGCCGGATCGCATTCGGTGCCCTTCCGACCCGGATCAGAATCGTCCCCAAAGTGTACAATTATATGTCCACACTCCATGAAACCAGTGAATGGAGCCAAATCTACAAGTGTAAACTCTATACTAGTAATTTTTCACATGTAGGTGGAGGTCTCTGCAACTAGGGAGAAGATCTTCATATAGTAAAGTACAGGGAAAAGTAGAAAAGTTTATTAAACTTTAAAATCATTTAGTAAACATATTGTAATGTTAAATATTAATGTAAAATATTTGTACACATTTATTAACCTTAGAGCAAATGGCAAAAGGTTACAGTGCTTTTATTTTAACAGTATATTTTAAAAAATGCATTTAAATATATTTAATTGGTGTATAATATTTATTTAAAGATATGTTTAAAAAATCCCACCTACAGTAACATTTTTATTTTTATTTCATCTGTCCATAATGTATACAATTCATTTAATAAATTCATTTTTCAAAGAAAATATAAATGTATATTTAAATGTCTAAACGTTTATTAAAATAAATAATACAGTACTATTTTATTTCTTTACTATACATTATTTTTACATTAAAACCAATTTATATATATTTTTTAAATTCAAAATGAGTTCATTTATATTAATAATATTTACTTTGGGGTTTTATTTTATGCTTCTACCTCCATTATTTTCTATGGAAGGGTGTTGCGGTTACAGTGATCGGCCATGTGTGGTGCAGGATATACAGGTTTGAGCTGGAGTACATTTACAACTGTTTCAGGACCTTTTTGGCTGTAGTAACCTACTTAAACCACTCCTCAATCCTCTCTGAACTTCTCCATCACCTCCCAAACCCCTAACATTTTGTAGTAATTATTCCCCAATTAACAGAAACTCCTTCCTGTCCCTTCACCATTTACCCAAAGCAGCCCTGGCAGGGGTGTCGGACCAGCCTCTTGGAAGTGTGTGGAGTGCATGTTGGAAGCACTGCTGCTTTTGTTACTGGGAGCCAATATTGCTGCATCGCTGCAAAAGGGGCCTCCAGTAACAAAACTGGCCCCCACCACTGCAAAAAATGGCCTTCAGCCTCCTGTGGAATTGCCCAATGCTTGCTACAGCCAGTCCGGCCCTGATGCACATGTGCAGATAAATCCGCAATCAAGCAGAAATCTCTGCATAGAAAAGATAGGAGAGCTGGATGTGGAAATCTTAGCATGTAGAATTGTAAATAGTCATTTATAGTATGTAGTTAGTAGTACTATTACAGCACAACTAAACGCACTATAAACTGCAGTTTTCAAATGGGTCAACATATGTTTAAGGAGACTGCATTTCTCTTTTAGTGGATCGCTTATCTGAATTTGGAGTTTCAATTTCTTTGAAGTTTATTGGTCTGTATTTGTGTATTACGTGTAGAGGAGGTGTGCAATGTCTTGTATGTACGTGTGATCTCATGGTCTTGTCTCATGGCGTATGTCACCTGGCTGTCATGCTGTGTTCAGTGAAGGTTTGGTTTGGAATGTTATGAGTTTGAAGGATGCTGCTTACCTTCAGCTTGTGAGAAGGGATATGGAGCCTGGGGCCTGCTGCGTGAGACCGAGGAGGTGGTGGACAAGCTGTACCCTCATAGCCCAGAAATAAAACGAGTTGAACTTCAGTCACCTTGTACTGTGTTTTCGTAATACTGTTTTTTATGGAAATACATGAAAACGACTCCCCTGAAGGGCAGAAGGAAGCTACTTTCGAAGGAGGGAAACTGGAGGGAACACATCCAATTTGGAAATTAGGGTGGCGGTCCGCTATTGACCTGAATCATGACACCAAGATGCACCGGTATATATATATATATGGTCTAATTAAAGACTTGATCGGCATGTAGGCAAAAATAATTGCTGCCGTGGATAATGCGTGCAAATACAGATTTCCCAGTAGTTTTTTGGCATTCTACTTCACTGAAATTTCCCATGAGAACATTTTGCGCCTTAGAAATCTCCTGGAAATCTATGACTATTTTAGATTTTCAGAAGTAGCCCTTCGATTTTTTGTGACTCACATAAAAGTCGAACATATGCATGAAGCAAAAAAAAACAAGCCTACTCATAAGATTTTAGACTTTTCAAAACAGATCTTTGTCAATCGGTTCTAATTTATTTCAGTTAGCCTTCCATGATAATCTCATATCCTGTTTATTGTTTTCGCCTTAAAGATAGGGTGAGATTCATATATTACAAGGAAGTCAGCGACTTTATGTTGAGTTTTCTAGTGTTATGTGTAATTACTTTTCATTTAGATAATTACCAAACAAATTAAACTCAAATCTAATTTAAAAAATAGTGCCGGCATTCCTGCAATGCCGCACAAAAAACAGTGGGGCATATTCTCAAGGACCTAACGCCGAGTTAGCGGCACTTTATCGCCGCCAAAGTGGCGATAAATTCATCGCACCATTCACAAGCTGGTGCTAACAGCCTACATCAACAGTTTTCCGGCGATAGCAACCGCAAGAAACATTGCCCCAGATGACACCGGAAACTAACGCTAATGAGATGCAGAGTAGGCGTTCCCGTGCAAAAAGCTGTGACAATACCACTTCATAACATTCTTAATGACCAGCCAGATCGGTGATAAGTTCACAAAACATGCGATAAGGCGCGTTAGCAGGAGGGATTTAACACCTGCTCCGACCTGGTGTTAAGTTGGACGACAACCTGCACCATGAAAGGGAGCCCAGCCCAAAGCCACACCTGCAGAACCACAGATGCCATGGAGCCACTGATCATGCAGCTCAGAGCCCCAAAAGGGCCACAACACCCACCTCAACCACCCCCAGCCCCCCCTCTGGGCAAACCCCCCAGGCACCACCCCCACCCCCCAGACAAAGAGATATCACATCAACTGTACGAAATCCTGAACAAAACAATTTGCCTGATGTCGCACAATCACAACAATCAACAATCATGTGTGGCCAGAAAAAGGCGAATCAGTCATTTATCTTTGAATTTCAAAACAAAACAATTTTTTCAAATTGAACTAAATACAACTATGTGGAAGAGTCATGGCGGGTCTGCTATGGACAATCTGTAAGTCACAGCCTGCAAGACAAAATTTAAAGATAAGAAAGTGTGTCATGCGCTTATCCAAGGACAGAGAGAGAGAGAAAGAGTGAGAGCATGAAAGTGAGAGAGAGAGAGTGAAAGGAAGAGAGGGAGAGAGAGAGAGAGAGAGAGAGAGAGAGAGAGAAAGAGAGAGAGAGAAAGAGAAAGAAAAAGAGAGAGAAAGAGAAAGAGAAAGAGAGAGAGAAAGAGAGAGAAAGAGAAAGAGAGAGAGAAAGAGAGAGAAAGAGCGAGACAGCAAAAGGGGGAGAGGGAGAGAGTGTGCGGACACTGCGGACCCAGGCCTCACTGCTCACCTGCTGCCACCGGTGTGTCTCCAGCCACTTGCCGGTACACACTGCAGTCCACCAGGTCCCTTATCTGAAACAGATACCCGAATCATGAATGTCAGAGTGTACATCATTGCACACGCCATCAGCGCTTGCATGCACCTACACACACAGTCTGCTGCACACCAGCCCCTCCCGCCGCCCAGCGGTGATTGGCCGCCCCTGCGAACCAGGCCTCACTGCTCACCTTCCGCCACCAGCGTGTCTCCAAAAGGGCCCACCATGTGCCGGTGCAAGCTCCAAGCCCGGGTCCCGTGACCTTGGCAGCCTCCACATCATGCAGCCCTGCACCGTGGGCCACAAGGTCCCACACCTGATTCTGGGTCTTGATTACACAATGGCAGAGATCATATCAGTGCACATGGCATCATCGCAGGCTGCACACCCACCCAGCTCTTTAGGTGCCACTAACTCTGTGAACTGTGAGGCAACGCCATGTGGCGGTAGGCCCGCGCTGCCCCCTGGCTCAGGCCTACACTGCGGTCCAATCTGGACCGCCAGGACGATGCATCATCGCAGGCTGCACATCCGATCAGCACTTACGGTGCCCCTACCTCAGTGCACCAAAAGTCACCATCCTGTGGCGCTAGGCCCGTCCCGGACGCAGTGTATCCGGTGCCCCCAACTCAGTGCAACACAAGTCATGGACCTTTATATGCCAGGCGGACGCAACCATGTCACCTCCGGCAGTGGGGATGTACTGGGACACGTAGCGACATCGTCCCCCCCTTTATACGTAAGCCGAGTGGGCTGGGTCGGTGTACGCCAGGCCAGCGTAGGGGTGTGAATAATTATCCCTGGGCTCTGGGCGTGGTTCATTTCTGGGCCGGACAGGAAACCAACTGATGCGTGTGTCTCTGTCACCGTGTTGGCGCCACACGGCCCGCAATCGACAATGTTGCAATTTTGCATGCACCCGGAGGGCGGCCGCACATGACAGGATTGTACAAGGAGCAATTGCTCCGAGTCGTGGCATATCATCCACATAACTGCCGCAGGCCTGAGCAGTGCCGGTCATATGAGAGCCATCAACGCACTGTCCGAATATCCCGGGCCCATGCACAACGGTTGTCATTTGGAACTGTACCATGACCGAATGCTTTCTGTTAGTGTCTGATTCACTGGTCTGCATGTTGTGGCCCTTGTCTTGCCCGTACTGACACGCACATGCAAAAAAAGTATACGCAACTTCACTAGTGTTCAATTGTGATGAGTGTTGATTAGAATGACAAATCGTGTGCCTCAATGAGCATTGTCCGTAGACAGTGAGGGACTGACTGAGCATTTCACTGAGGAGTGAGTTTCTGTTGCCAGCTCCAACACTGTGAGCCAGACATTGTGGTTGGGATGGTTGCTGATAGACCTGTACTCCTACGTGTCTTCAGCAATATGAGTATGGTGTCCAACTTCTTGCCTTGTGTATCAATGTGATCCATCACTACAGGCTGTGTCCACCGAGTTGAGTGTGAGTAGGTATGCAAAGAGATTTTCTGTTGTCAAATGTGATGGGGGACACTACTTTAGGCCTGCCAACGACTTAGACATGACATACACAGCCCTATTCCTAACATTGTGTGGGGCAAAGTTGTGAAAGTGCACAAGTGTTGTTTCTGTGCATTGAGGCCACAGCTAGTGCACACATTCCCAGGCATCTCACTGCCTATGTGTGTCACGGTCACACATGAGCATTGCTTTCATTTCCCAGGGTGTACCTTTTTGTTCAATCAATGTCCTTACATTCATCCATACTTTCAAACTTGATTGATTATGGACATGACATGACACATCTGTGTCAATTTGAATGTTTTATTCACATTCGTTGGGGTTGTCAGAGCTGGAGCAGTACGTGGCCATGCAAACATCACATCACATTGTAGACCAGGGTAGGGCCAGCCAGAGTCATTTAGGGATTGACAAGTACATCGGAAGAGGTAGAGGACAGTCTGCAGTGTGATTGCTGTGAGCAAACAGAATATGGCAGTCCATGTCGAGATCCAAGGTGAGTGTCATGAAGTATTTCGGGGGAGAATGGGAGGTGTTGTTACAGGGCATGATGCAGAGGGCAGCACCAAGATGAAACAAGGCACATGGCGGAGAGGATTGCTACTGTCTCCTTCTCACTACACAGGCGGAATCACCCGTATCCTCGTCCTCTCTGTCATCTGTCTGACATGTGGGGGCTGATGTTTGGTCTGCAGCACCGTGTGCCACTGACACATCAGGGGCCGGAGATGTGTGTGTGGAAGTACCAGCAGCATTCATCTGCGACTTCCTCAGTGGCAGCAATGCTATGATGAGGATCTGCAGGGCATGAAAGATACCAACAACTTTTCACTGGTGTGCATCCGTGGCAGCCATTCTTTCCGCATGCATATTCTCCATGTTCTCCATTATCCTCATCATCTGTGCCAACTCCGGGCTGACATCACTGAGGCCAATCTGAGTAGACAGTTATTCTCCTCTCAGAGGCATGACTCCAGCGGTGTCGATCATGGATTGTTGGACATCATGGAGCGAACTGTGTGTGTATGTGTTAGTGAGTGTAAGTGGTCTCTGATGTCACTCAGACACCCACGTATGTTATCCAGTTTGGCTGCCATGTTGTCGAACCCCACCCGCACATGTTCAGCCATCTCCTTCTGGCAGTCTAACACCTGGCCTTGGAATGCCATGTGTTCTTGGGTGAGGTGCTGGGAGCCAGCCATGGTGGTGGGTGCTTCCTGCTGTGTGGTCTGTGCAGGGGGTGGGGTCATCTCAATGCAGTTGACCTGCACTGCTCCTGGGGTTGGGGTGCGGAGGCTGCCCACGAGCTGTTGGAGGGTGTCGGGGCAAATGTCCAGGGGGTCTTCTTCATCATCACTGAAGAGATGTCCGGTCTGCTCTGCAGGAGGTGTTGATTGTCCCTCTACAATGTAAAGGGGAGGTGCTGGTTACCAGTGTGTTCCATGTATGTTGATGCATTGTACATGTTTACATACAGACTGCATGACAATGTACATTGTGACTGTTTGGGAGGAGCTGACTATTTCATGCTGGACAGTGGACATTTGAACTACATCAGGGATGTGAGGTTGTTCGCATACACTCTCATCTCACAGTTTCCTGCTATGCCAGACGTGATTGACCAGTTTCTACGCACAAGCGGAACCAGTTGTGTCCTCTGTTCTGCAGTGAAAGTGTTGCACTTCGTACCACATCGTCGTCAATGTTGATGAGCTGTTGTTGCTATGTGTGTGTGCCGCCCCTGCAGCTGTGATTTTGCTGCCCCTCATCCCTTTGAGGCAGTGTGCCTTTGACTTCTGTGCTTCTACAGTGTTGATATGTTGCAGACTTGGCTGATTTGGGCTTTTGGGCATGGTTTATCTGCAGATGTGTTGTTGCCGTCGGGGGTTGTGTGTGCACGTGGATGTGTCAGGGTGTGACCTGCTCCTTTCCGGATGTGTTCCACACTCAGCCACCTCAGTGTCGTGGCGTGTAGCATGTCATGATTATTGGACTGCCGCCATGCTATTCATCATGCAGTGTCACTTGCATTGTCAGTGTGGCACACAGACACACAGATTTACTGGTTTTCACATGTGTGCATGGGTTGGTTGTGAGATTGGTGCTGTGAGGGGGGGACACCTTTATGCCCATAGTGGACGGGGGCCTACTTGCTGTTTGTATGTGTGCTGCAGTGTGCCAAGGGGATCAGGGACATGCTTAAGAGTCATTGTGGGTGTGCTCTACTTAATTGTGCATGTGTGCCATTGTGCCCATTTCCCGTGTCCCCCAGTCCCTGTTCGGTACTCACCCTGGTGCTGTTGTGTCAGGTCATGTCAAGCAGTGTCCGGACCCCCAACTCCTGCCACCGTCTCCGCACTGATGACTGTGGACACCATTTCCTCCATCTCATCCAGCTCCTCCTGTGGCGCAGGACTGCCACCTCCAGTCTGCATTGCTGCCTGATGGTTGTCAGCGAGTTTCTTCTTGGTTTTGCACTTCACATCATTCCAGCGCCTCTTGATCTCTCCAATAGTCCTCTTCTTCACTCCGACTGCTTTCACCTTGTCAAGGATGGCCTGCCATATTGCATATTGCATTTTTATTTGCCAATGGCACGTTGGAGGTGACGAACAGTTGTTGGTGGTGTTCTATCACCTCCATGATGATGATTTTGTTTTCCTGCGGACTGAACCTTGTCTTCCTCATCTTCTGCTCCTTGCCCTTCTGTGACCCCGAGGTCCCAGGCTGGTTCTCCTGGGGGCTTGTGGGGTTCTTGTCGTCCTCTGTACTTGCTCCGGCTTCCTCCATGGTGCTACGCAGTTTAAATAATTTTTGTTTGTGTTTTTTGGTGCTTTTATAGTGCATTTTGCTGCTTAACGTGTGGGAATTGCAGGCCTGTCGCTTTACGCGTTCTTGTTTCTCATTTTTTAGGCTCTGAGTTAATTTTAACGCGGTCATTTGAAGCGTTATCGTGAGACTATCGCATGGTACCGCAGTGTTGAGAATGCAACGTTAACACAGCGTTATTTTCCCACGATACCCTGCGATGTGAAAAGTTGCGTTAAGCTAATTTTGCCATAATTATCAAACGTTCTTGAGAATATCCCCCATTGTGTATTATTTTGTGAGCACCCGTGTAACCTTTAGTAAAAGTGGGCCTATCAGTATTAGCTCCAGTGCATTTACTCCTTTTCTTAACGATTTGTATTTGCTCATCCTTAGGATAATTGGTGTGGGTGCAATCGATTCTCTCAATAATTGCTGACTAATGTCACAATATTTTACCTCCCATCATGAATGTGCTCAAAGCGCATTTTTCCTTATGGTGTCCCCAGTAGGAGGGCTAGTTCTCACAATTTATCCAATCCCTATAAAATACAAGCCCAATACTGGTATGCAAGTGCCTCCCTCCAAGAGGATTTATAAAGCACACAAACAGAAAGTAAGACGTAAGAAAAGGAGGCACAGAGATTCCCCTGAAAAAGGGGATCTTCAAAAACATTCTGAATTTTAGTGGGGGCTTTTCTAGTCTAGGAAGACATAGAATTTTTTTCTTTCTTACAGAACATATCACCGGAGAAAGGCAACCTCTCAAAAATGCCCTCTTGCTATTTGAGAAAGTGAAATATCGATTTTCAGATACATCGTGACCATGATAACTACCAATTTATCATCAAACTAGGTGAATATTTAATATTATTAACTCCACTGAGAAGATATTTTGAGACACTATTTTATGATCATAATATATTTGCAGCTCGAAATTACGAAGCTGGCGTTGATTTTGTGACAATTCAACTTCAAGAACTGGGTTTCTTTCTCTATAAAACAATAAAATGTTATTTGAAGTGGAAACTTATACAATTAAAAAAACAGGGTCAAGATTTCATAAGCTTGCACGTTTTCACTGATACTGCCATGCAGAAAGGACATATGAACTGAGGGCCGGACCAAAATATGACATTTGAAGTGACCAATCAAAGTTAAAATCGGGAACCAGGCGAGAAGAGATTCAATCTCTCAATTTACAACATGGACCACAACATTATGGCGACTGCAGGCGGTCGAGAACGTTCAGGTTGATAACCAGACATTTAATAATTCAGTAAACAAGCTTAGATCCGACGACAGCTCTAGTTACTGCTGCCTAATGTTCTTAAGAAATGGTTGAAGTGGGTGGAATAGCTTTTAGCAAAAGCTGCTGAATCGGGTAATCCTATTAAGAAGCTTTTCCATATCTCTCCCATCAATCAGCATAAAAAGTCGTAAATCAAGACTGGCAACTGTGATTAAATATGTAGGAAAGGTGAGCTGCTGATAGACCTATTTTTTTTTTTGCACTAGAGACAATCAAAGTAAGCATTTTTTTATTACTTTTACAGTGCGCAATTCGAAGTGAGCCAGCTGAATCTGGCTGAAAGTATGTGGAACGATCAAGATGCCAAATCTGGCTTGTAACTGGCTGCCACTGAGTGTTACTATTTGAATATGACTGTCCAAGAAACCGTATTTTATACTATTTGCATTTCTAATTTTTGGTGCAGTGGCGTGCAGGTGCCTTTTAGGCAACAGATTTGAGTTTATCCAGAAAAGAACCACTCAACGGGAATTAGATGATGCATCACAAATGCTTGCATCACCGAAGGGTGCCCTATCCACTAAAGGATGCAGGATGGATGTATGCTGCTACATGCAACTCTTGGATTGTCCAAAAGAGGCATGAATGACATTTTGTTGAAAACTCTGAATGCATTAGGGTATTTTTGGTGAGAACATGGCTGTGAAAAAGAGGAGCAAAGTACAACGGAGGAGTAACCATCACTGGATATAAGTCGGACAGGAGAGAGATTAAAGGAGAACTGGGAAGACTGGCCATAGTGCAGTCAGCGACACCAGACTTTCTCAGTGCTAGCATGCATGACAAGGACCAGGCAAAGTAAACTGGGGTAGGCAGAACCTCAGATGGTTACAGGCAATCAAAGTGCACCTCTGATGTGCCCAGTGGCAGCATGAGATATTGGCATAATGATGTTGTGAATCCATGCTGCAAAGGCTGAGAATTGTTGTATTATCTGATTGGACAGACATCGATGAAGGCTGCCCAGTCTAACATCAAGTTCTGAACTCTTACATCTACAGAGGAAACATGGATGAATGACTGATTCTGGGTGACTTGGACAGTTGCAGATGGTCAGGTTGTCGGCTCATTACTGACCTGGCTCATTATTCTTGTTTGTTACTGCCTGGGGATACTGATAGTAATTAATGTATTGTGCCACTGGTGTTCTGGAGCTCTTGAGGCTCTTTGCTTTTTGGATAGATATATGATCATTACAGATTGGGAGGCATTAAGGCTAATTACTGCCTGCGGGGGACATCATTTCATATTATGCCTGGTAGCCATTATGGCTCATTAATTCCTTGGACCATTGAGGCTTGCTTCTGTTTGAACAGTGCTACGCAAACAAATGATGGACGGAATGCTGAATAAATCATACATTCACCCCCAGTCAAGAGATCTGGGTTACATCCACCATCTTTTACTCACCATGCTACTCCAGTTTAGAAGACTGATTTGCATATGGCTGGGTCTAAACTGGGGTAGCATGGTGAGCAAAAGAACAATGGATTAACCCAGATCTCTTGACTGGGGGTGAATGAATGATTTATTCAGCATTCCGTGCGTCATTTGTTCACGTAGCCATTCCATTCATAAACTTTATTTCGGCCCCAGAGGCCATAAAAGCAACATAAGTTATTACAATTCACAATTTAAGATATCAAGATCAAATCACAGTTGTGAGATATAATAAAAACATTCATGGGGTACAAAAGAAATATGTTAAAACTTTCAAATTAGTTACAGAATTTCCTACGTTTTATCCACATAGCGTTGAGAAACCGGGAGACTGCAAAAACAATTGGAAGGTGGGTGTCATACTTCAAGACTCTCAAAGCTTTTTCACACTCTCTAAATCCCAGGTTACTACATATGGGCTTGACCCAACGTTTTCTTTGTTGATGGTATATTAGGCAGAAAAAGAAAACATGTTTTTCGTCCTCTAGTCCAAAACCACAGGCCGGGCAGACAGTGATGTTATTAACATCCCACCTGGAGGTAAAAGACCTGAGCGGTAGACTGCCCATTCTCAATTGGCAATACAGCTTCCTAGCAGCCGGAGGGGAGATCAGATCTAAAAATGCCTCTCTCCTGTAGTATTCTTTAATGTGAAGAAACTGGGCAGTCAACCTGCCAGTACCAGAACTCTCGTGCAGGCGCGAGAGGTGGAAGTTTCTGAACTGTTCAGCCAGTTTTGCCTTCGATAAGGCCAGACATGAAGCCTCCGGAGAGGCCCATAAGTCAGGAAGGCCAATCTTGGCACAAGTATCCCTGCCAAATCTCAACCAAGAAATATTCTTGTTTTTGATTAGTGGCCAAACCCCCTTAAATTCATCTCGGTAGGAGCCCAACTCTGCATTGGACCAGAGTCTCTTCTAGTAGATCAATGGACGCAGAGTCACCACCTCTTCCATGGGTATCAACCCAAAATCCAACCTAATAGGGACCAACGGAGAGCTAGGGGGCAAACCCAGCAAACTCCTCATAAAAGAATTTTCAGTCCCAATCAGGCTGTGGATTCTGGAATGACCCCACAGTTCTGCTCCATAAGTGGAGGCTGCTCTTACATAGGATCTGAAGATTTCTATTGCTGGTGCTACTGGCTTGGAAACCGAACCTCTAAAAAGTTTGGAAATTCCCCCAGTAGTTTGGGAAAATTTTAATACAGAGTTAGCGATTTGTCCCCCCCATCCAAAATCTTCTTGTAATATAATCCCCAGATATCCGAACGTTTTTACCCGTTCAAGGGGAATACCATTCAGCACTGGGTTTGGGCGTGTGTGCTTGGGGGGGTTAAGAATCATAAATTTAGTTTTCGCTAAATTAATCTCCAGGCCTCTGTCACCACATAAATCCACAAAACCATCCAGAATGGGCTGGATGCCAGTTGATGTTCGCGACAACAACAAAGTGTCGTCAGCGATCATCAACGCTGGCACCATACCCGTGGCAAGTCTTGGCACATCCGTGTCCCTGATACCTTCCAGATGTTTGATGAGCCCATTAATATATAGGCAGAATAGCGTGGGTGCTAACACGCATCCTTGACGGACTCTACGGTTAACAGGGAAACGATCGGACAACTCTCCATGTTTCCCACATCTGACCTGGGCGAAGTTTTCTGTGTGGAGTCTTCTCAGGGCATCCAAAAGATATAAAGGAACATTAAGTGCCCGGAGAACTCTCCACAAATTTTCTCGCGGTACCAGGTCAAATGCCGACCTCAGGTCGACAAAAATGAGGTAGAGGCTGCCACCCTCTAGGCTCACGGTCGTCCAATGTAAGACCTGAAGTCGGAATATCTGGTCAACAGTAGAGATACCCTTTCTGAAACCCGCCTGCAGGATACTTAGGATGTTATTGTCTGTCTCCCACGTCTGCAATCTATCCAAAATTATACGTCCAAACAGCTTCTGAGTAATGTCAATTAGGCTGATGGGCCTGTAATTTGAGGGTTGTAAAGGGCAGCCTTTTTTGTGTATTGGCACGATCTCCGCACCACGCCAAGATTCTGGGGGTTCCGCGCCCATCAGAATGGAGTTAAACAGAGTGCAGAGATACGGCGCCCATATCTTGGGCTCCGACCGATAAAGGTCGCCAGGGATTTTGTCCAGTCCCGGTGCTTTGTTGGATATCAGCAGATGTATAGCGATTTCCACCTTCTTTATCGTAATCGCCATTGCAGCCTCAGTTCGACACACTGGTCTGGGGGGAGAAGTAGCTATAGATAGTGTACTGCAATTTGTGCCAGAGTAAAGGCCCCCATAATGATCTTCCCATGCAGCTGGGGCTATATTAGGAAATGAAGTAATTCCTGGTTCTTTTCTGCCGTTGCTAACAATGGACCAAAAACCTTTGAAGTCCTTGGACTGCAAGGTTAGTCTTAGCTCCTCCCACATATCATCCTCCCAAGCCTTTCTTGCCCTTACCAATGTTTGTTTATACTGTACCCTGAGTGTTTTAATCCTGTTTTTGTCCATGGCCTTAATGGCCATGAGCAAATCGCACTTCGACTTCCTGCACTCAGCAGTATACCACATTTGCCTTTTAGCCAAGTGGGCCCTCGCATTCCCAGTCGGACAGAACACTTCCGAAAGTTTATTTACTAACTGAGAATGGATGTCTACAGGCCTGGACTCCCTCTCTGTGGAAATACAATTAAGCCCAGCTTCAGCCATTCCACTAAGATGAGGCAGAGCAAGACTATAAATTTCTGCCATTTTATTTGGGCTAGCAATGATGCAGGGCCATCTTACTCTGCGTCTGTTGTTATGCAGGATAAGAGGTTGTGCTATGGGAGATACTGCTGTATCATAACTACTCATGCCCCAGCTACCTGGTTTTAGTGTCATAACTAGGGCGTTATGGTCGCTGTCATCCCGTTCTGACACCCTGAAGTCGAGCACCTTATCCCACGATCTTGTTTCGATAAGGATGTAATCTAAAATAGAAGTTTGCCCAACTCTATTGAAGGTGACACGTCCAGGTCTATCAGAATCAAATCTGCCATTGCATGCCCTCAAGGATAGAGAAAGGGTAAGTGCAAAGATCTGAAGAACCAGGGGGGTCCAGACTTTACCCGTAGGGGTCATGGAATCAGGAATATTCCGGTATTCATTTTCCGCAGTTGGATCATCTAAGTCCGACACACTGAGTGGTTCATATTGGCAATTAAAATCGCCACCCACTATCACAGAGTATCCAGGGTCCAAGGACAAGATGTATTAATTTAGATGTTCAATAACCTTAGACTCCCGGCCACCCTGGGAGGGTCTGGAATAGACATTCAGGAGAGCCAGATGATTGTTTTCGGGCAACTCAAGTAAGATACATTGAATGTCATCTGAGCTGGTATGGAGCTGCCTTGCTGTAGCACCCAGGTGCAAGGCCACCCAGGTGCTAAGGCCCCCTGATGGTCTCCCCCTACCACTTGTTACTGCTAGTGTGTTAAAGGACACAAAACCAGCCCTTTGGAAATTATCTAGAGCCCATGTCTCCTGCATTAAACAGACATCAAAAGTTTCTATGAAAGTGCCCCAGTCTTCACATATCAATTTGCTCTTAAGACCTGCCACATTCCATGAGAGCAGACTGATACTCGACTTTAATTTACTTATGACCGGGATCAAGTCACCAGCAGATCTAATAGTAGCTGGTGAGATAATTGCACTGTCCAAGGCTTCCTGCACGCACCCATTTGCCGACCCGTCCAATACTGCCAACCCCCCCAACACTGGAGATATGTGTGACTCGCTAAGGAGACTCTTAGGATTTTTCCGGGATAGAACCTCCACCGCAACCAAACTGTGCGATGTTTCTAGTGGCCCCAGGTGGGAAGAGTTAGGTTTCCGAACCAGGGTACCTGTGTTAGTGGCCGATAACCCTTTCTTTTCCCCAGTCGGGACAATCAGAACACTATAGTTTGGACGTCAATCCACCTGGTCAAGGACACTAAATCTGTTATTATGGTGAAAAACTTCGAGTGGGGGCGGGCAAGATTGATCATAGACTTGGTTTACATTAAAAGGGCGGAGGAGAGGTCCAACCTTGCCGGTTCTCGAACTGTCCACCCAGCCCCTACGAGAAGCATCAAACCCAAAATTCGGAGGTCCCGGGTAAAAGTAAGTAAGTGGGAGAGCTTTTATAGCTGAATGGGGACTAACATAGCTACCAGACTGCATTGTACAAATGTGCCTAACAGTACTAGGATCTCTGAAATTGATTACAACACAGTCCCCCGGCGCGTCCTTAACTCTTGGGCCTACCCAGTTTATCCGCCTTGCGAATATTATCTCGCTTCTGCACTGGTTCGGAAGGGGTTTATTACGGTTTAACCAATGCATACATTTATTTTTTAAGTCGGAAAAAGCCTCCCTAGATCCATGATTCAGAGTGGGGACACCTACGAGAACCAAGACATATGGTACAGATTCAGGAGGAAGATCCAGGCAAGGTAGTTTAGGATCGAAGAAATGCCCTGCCTGCTTGTGGGAGGTGGGGTCAGGTTCTCTCAACTCAGGCAGTGGGTTAACAGTAACATGAGTCACCCCACTCCTTAAATTCCCTGCTGAAGTTGATGAGATAGGGTCATTGGGGACTACTTGGGTATCAATACCCGCACCGTTACCCTGCAGAGTAAGTTGATCCGTAGTATCTATCAATACATTCGGTAAATTAGAAACAGAGCAAGTTGACTCAACTGCATTTTCTTTAGTCCCCCCCCCAACCCGTGACCCCTTAGCCCCAGACAATACGGCAAACATCGATTCTAAATTAGAAAGTCTATTTTCCATAGAGTCAAGTCTGTTACAAATAGGGCGACAAGTCGCAGTGAGTAACTGTTCCATTTTTGACCAAAAGTCTGTACTGGGTGCTAGACCCGTCATGCCCTCAGATCCTTCAACCCTCAGGTCTGTGATAGCCACGGGGTCAGAATTTCCGGCGTTTGCCCGTTTTTGAATTTTTGATCTTTTGTTGGACAGAACTGTTCCGCCCCGCTTGTGTCTCACAACCTGTTCTATCAGTTTGTCATGGGTTTCCTCAATACGAATGGGTAGGCCAGATCTAGTTGTTCCTACAGGGTTCGCGGATGAGGAAAAATCAAGCCCAGTAGGGTCACCTCGTTCAAGTAAACTACAGGCATTACTATTTACCATTGTAGCAACAATCCCGTTATCTCTCAAAACCGATGAGTTAATGTCCAAAGCTGAGGTAGGCAAATTTGTAACTACAGGTGACTTTACTAGGGCAATATTGCCCAATGAAGAGCGTTTGGTAAACTCTTGGTCGAGGGAGAGTCTTTTTTCCGTTAGTTCAATTTCCTTCTGTAAGACCGAGGTGGCACTAGTGATGAAATTATCCAGAGTTCCAGCCACTCCGGACCCACAGAGAGACTTCCGACCCTTCCTCATACCTGCGTTGGCCATTACCTACTGTTGGAAAATAATGTAGGGGCGACGACAAAAATATTTGCCTAATAGGCCTCTCACACACAATCACTCACCATCCAATGTGAGACGGACAAAACGGTAAATTCACTCACATAGAGCTAGCGTGGGGAGCCAAGAGATGTGCCCCGTCCCGTCCTCAGGCGTGCTCTGACGGGCTCAGACGGGCCCACCCTTTGCCCGGGCTTCGCCCGCGCTGCGTCCCGCGCTGCGTGAATACGCCCACGGGATTAAGTCTTTTCACAGGAGGCGGAGTCAGGAGGAAGAGGCAGCAGCAGGAAGGTGGAGGGCTGCTGGACCTCGCAGTCCTCAGGTCAGGGCTCCTATCACGGCAAATGCAGGCTCCCGAGCGGCCCCCGCGAAGCGGGGGCCGCGAGGCTTAAATCACTGGCCAAGGGCCGAGTCAGGAGGAAGAGGCAGCAGCAGGAAGGTGGAGGGCTGCTGGACCTCGCAGTCCTCAGGTCAGGGCTCCTATCACGGCAAATGCAGGCTCCCGAGCGGCTCCCGCGAAGCGGGGGCCGCGAGGCTTAAATCACTGGCCAAGGGCGGAGCCAGGAGGAAGAGGCAGCAGCAGGAAGGTGGAGGGCTGCTGGACCTCGCAGTCCTCATGTCAGGGCTCCTATCACGGCAAATGCAGGCTCCCAAGCGGCTCCCACGAAGCGGGGGCCGCGAGGCTTAAATCACTGGCCAAAGGCGGAGTCAGGAGGAAGAGGCAGAAGCAGGAAGGTGGAGGGCTGCTGGACCTCGCAGTCCTCAGGTCAGGGCTCCTATCACGGCAAATGCAGGCTCCCGAGCGGCTCCCGCGAAGCGGGGGCCGCAAGGCTTAAATCACTGGCCAAGGGCGGAGTCAGGAGGAAGAGGCAGCAGCAGGAAGGTGGAGGGCTGCTGGACCTCGCAGTCCTCAGGTCAGGGCTCCTATCACGGCAAATGCAGGCTCCCGAGCGGCGCCCGCGAAGCGGGGGCCGCGAGGCTTAAATCACTGGCCAAGGGCGGAGTCAGGAGGAAGAGGCAGCAGCAGGAAGGTGGAGGGCTGCTGGACCTCGCAGTCCTCAGGTCAGGGCTCCTATCACGGCAAATGCAGGCTCCCGAGCGGCTCCCGCAAAGCGGGGGCCGCGAGGCTTAAATCACTGGCCAAGGGCGGAGTCAGGAGGAAGAGGCAGCAGCAGGTAGGTGGAGGGCTGCTGGACCTCGCAGTCCTCAGGTCAGGGCTCCTATCACGGCAAATGCAGGCTCCCGCGTAGCACTTTTCACCCTAAGTGGGATGGGTATGCCCAGACGTGGGTCCCTTGCTCACTGTGCCACTGGATTCAAGCTAGCCTGGCTGATGAAGGGTAATACCCAGAAACCGGTCCCAGGATGCTTGTTTCCGGTCCAGGGAGGACCTGGCTTGGCAGTTCGGTCTGGACTGTTCCCATGAGGCTCAGGGTCAAGACTGATTTGCATATGGCTGGGTCTAAACTGGGGTGGCATGTTGAGCAAAAGAACAATGGATTTAATCCAGAGCTCTTGACTGGGGGTGAATGTATGATTTATTCAGCATTCCATTCATCATTTGTTTGCATAGCACTGCTTCTGTTTGAAGTCATTGAGACTCATTATGGTAAAGAAGCATTGTTGTGTGTTCTTCTTAGCATCTTTGTGGCTCATTATTGTTAGAGGCCACTGAAGCTAATTACTGCCTGAGGCCACTGATGCCCATTTCTGTCTGGGACAACTGTGAGTCTTTATTGCCATTCATTTTCATTGCTTCTTCAGACTATTGAGGCTTTTTACTCTCTCGTCATGGATGTATGAACAGGCGTTTGCCTTAGAAACCCATCCTTGTCTTGGGAGCAATATTGATGCTCATTACTAACTGGGGCCAATAATAACACTTACTAAATACAGGGGAAAATACTGAAGTCTGTTACTCCTTTAAGCAATTGATGTCTATTTATGACTTCGGCCAGTATGTGTGCTTGTTACTTTATGAGAACTGTATTAATACTCATTACTACCTTAGGCCACTAAGGCCAATTACTGCTGAAAGACAATCTTGATGCACATTGGGAACACAAGGTTACAGGACAGGTATTGATATTTTTATGGATTTTAGGTAGTTTGCATGGAGGTCCATTGGGTTTGCAGCATGGCATAGGGGCTGCAGGGATTGCATGGGGTGGTGGGTAGAATATGGTTATGTTTGGGGAAGCATGAAAGTCAGAATGGGAGCATGGGAGGTATGAGGAGGGCAAGTAGATAGCAGATAAAACATAGGGTTGCAGCAAAGGTTTTGGAGTCAGAGGCACAGCATCTCTCCCCCCTCAAACCTCACTCATATCCTCATTCTCTTTTCAAAACAGCACATGCAAACTCATATATCAAACACATCACACAATAGTGTCCCCCACATACACACAAAATGATGTACCTGTCCTATGCGTGTGGCACCATGCACAGCGGTTATCTGGGTTTAATCTGTTCTGTGTGTTTAATGGAAATGTGTTTCACTGCTTTTGCCACCTACCTTGTATCTTTAGTTTGTGTGTCAAGAACTTGCAATGTGTTGCACTAAGGATATGTGGTTCTACACTAGAGCATGTGAGTTGCAGGGAGGGCAGGGGATTTGATTGAAAAACTTCAGGGATGACAGACAGTATGGGAACTGTGGGAAGAATATGCTGTGGAATCACATGGAGATTGTGGGTACTCATTGTTCTTGCGGGCACCTAATTCTATCCCCTCACTCTTCCTTCTAAAATTAACACACGCCACATATATCATCAGTGTTAGACTTGGCATCTATTGAAGTTTTTCCCCTGTCTTTTTGCTTTCTGACCTCCCGGTATTGACTCTGTTTTTGCTGGTTCAGTGTCTCTGCACACTTTTTCACTGCTGTTCAGTGTCAAAGTGCAAGTGCTCCTGTTGTAAATGGGTATTATGGATTGAGGAGTCCATGCTGGTCATTTGATTTACTAGTCAGTCCCTAGTACAGTGCAGTGTGTGTGTCCAGGGCCGGTAAATCAAATGCTGCTAGTGGGCTTGCATCACTGGTTGTGCCACACACATAAGCAGCCCTTCAAAGGTAACTCAGACCTGCCAATGCAGGGTCTGGACGCAGTTTGTAACTGCCATGTCGTCTTGGCAAGTGCACCCACTTCCCAGACCATACCCTTCCCTTTTCTTACATATTAGTAACCCCTAAGGTAGGCCCTAGGTACCCCTGTGGGCAGGATGCAGTTTATGTGAAATGTAGGACATGCCCTGATGTGTGTGGCATGTCCAGGTAGTGAAATACTGCTAATTTTGTGTTTCACTATTGAAAGGCTATCTGGCCCATAGGAAAGCATGGGAGTTAATTTATAACATTTTATAAATTTACCTTCCCATTGGGACCAGATTGGAGAATAAAGTTTAATATGCCTGAACTCAGAATCTAAAGATGTATCTTTTAGTAAAGGTGATTTTTACATTCTGTGTTCGAATATCTCAATTTTAGAAATTAGGTATTTTCTTGCTTAGCCATCCTGTGTGCCTCTGCTAGGGTGTGGATTGACTGTCTGGCTTTGGAGTGACAGGGGCTGGGGAAGTGCAGTGGCCCCGGAAAGTCTGATGGTCAGGGCTGGGCTGAATAGACCTGGGCTGCAAATAGAGTAGTGGGAGGAGATTTGTTTGCACCTGAATGGGCCTAGTCTGCCTTCCACAATGCTGTCTACACCCCCTGCCAGGAAGCTTGGTCAGAGAGAACAGAGCTGGTTTGGACTAAGCATAGACACACTCTGCCTGAGAGGACAAAGGAATTTGGTGTATAAATATTGGGGCCCAGACACCAGAACTTTAGAACTCTTTTGGAACCAAGAAGACTGCCAAGAAGAAGGAGGGACTACCACTGTGCTGTGTGCTTTGCTTTGTTGGCCTGCAGTGGCTGCTTCTCTCTTGGGCAGTGAAAGGACTGGACTGAATTTCTGCAACCTCTTTTTTGTGAGTTTCTCCAAGGGATTGAGGAAGAGCTTGCCCCCGTTCAAGAAGTCTCAGGAACAGCAAAGACTTCAAGTTCTTCTACCATCAGCACTGGGGACTGTGTGTTTTGTGCTGCAACAAAAGAAAAGCAACATGACGTTGTCTACGATGCTGCTGCCGACTCCATCTAGTGAAGGCACAGCAGAGGTCACCGTTGCAATGCCGCACCGCAACCCTGGACTCACCGACGATGCCAACTGATGCTGCCACAGAGCCACTGCTTGTACCATGACCTGTGGGTACTGCACTCCGCACCCCCTCACTTCACACCGTCACCCCGGTATGCCGGACGACGAAGCTCCATGCCGACATCAACGCCACTGCTTGCACCGTGGTACGAGGGCACCGCTCATAAGTTACATGACGCACCGTCCTCATCCTGCACCACAGCCTTGGTCTACCAACGCCATTGCCATCGACTCCAGTTTGTCAGCCGATGACAGCACTTCAGCAACAACGACGCCGCTGCTTGCACCCTGACCTGCCAGTACCGCGATGAGCACCACATCACTACGCACCACAGCCCTGGTCTCACTGACGTTGCTGTAGGACCGTCACTGAGCCACTGCCTGCACCGCAACCTGAGGGCACCGCACGCCACACGGCTGCACTTCGCACTGCAGCCCCGACGCCTGCCGACAACGCGCTCCCGACTTCAACCACGAGGAGTTCGATCTGTGACACGTGTGACTTTATGGGCCCGATGACTTCTGCACCGACCTCCGGAACAGATGCCTGAGGACGCTGGCCTTTCGGGGTTCATCGAGAGGTCGCCGACGCCCTGCATTTCTGAAGGTACTGTTTTGCGGGTCTTCCCGACACCGTAGCTGGCCCGCAATTCCGCAGTCAGCCAGAACTGTTTGGATTTGTTGTTCACGATGCCGGGATAGCCCCAGACGGAGCTAACTACTTCAAGGAACTATATTTCAAGTCTATTTTAAGAGTGTAACTCCCTTTTCCTGACTAGAAGGAAGGGGCCCTACTTGGACGAAGGTGCAAACCCTTGCCAACCAGAGACCCCCATTTCTAAAAATCAGACAGACACACATGGCACATGAGAGCCACTTAAATCTCCTCCGCTCACATGCGAAGCTGGCGCTGCTGATGCAGATGTACCTATTTTATACATGTGAGTGAAAGCTTGCACTGCAGATGCGAAATTTGCTTGTAATGATTCTGTGTATGTGATGGAAGCTGCTGCTTCATTTGTGGTTCCATATAGAATCGCTAATTTCTTTTAATTAGGTGCATTTTCTTTTTGTGTAGCTCAAGTCGCATAGCTTGCATTTCATTTGTCAGAGGCTGTGCAAGGAAAACTTGTTTGCATCAGCAGTACTGGATTTGTCAGAGGCAAACGTTTTGAAATGTTTGGGTGGCAACATTTTAGCACTTAACATTAGAGAGCTCGACAACATTATAATGTGTTATAATTGCTAGCATTTGTGTGTCAATAACTACAGTTTTGTCCAATGCATTCAAATAATTCCGACAGATTTTACTACCTACAAATCACAACACCACAGACACACATTTGTTTACTTAACTTTGCTAACACCACTAAAAAAAATAACTACAGCTGATAACAAACAGTTTAAGTTATCCAGCCACAGAGGTCCATTATTTAATATTATTTTCCACATCATTCGAGAAACATTATTGAGCCGAAGGAGTAGCAGAAATAATTCTCCCAAATGGAAGCAAACGTCCATTTGCAAAACAGACGAGCCCAAGCAAATTCTGCTTGTAAGTGAACAAAAAACCACACAAAACTACTCTGTTTAATTTCCTACGTTTAAAGGCTGCAAGCTGTTTTTAGGTGACAAAGAATGTTCTTCGCCACAGTCTGTTCGCACACACAAATATCTGCCCTTTCCTATGAACTGCAGATCAAAAGTGTTTTGAATAAATAGCATCACACGCGCAGCAGCCGCAACAGCTGCAACAACTGACATTAGCTCTATGAAAGTAATCACACACTCGGGGGTTATTTAGGGAGGGCTCCTCGTTTTGGTGACCCTAAGCACTCGCCTCGAAAAGGGGCACATGCTAGGAAACAAAGAACCGAGGGGTACAGAAGTAGAAGAAAAGACAATGAACAGTAATAGATTCCTAAAAACGGGAAGAGGAGAGTGAGACAGGGAGGTGCAGCCTAGAAGTGGTGGAAGTGGAGAATGACTTACCACTGCAGAGTAGCACATGGACAACACACACTTATTTCTAGAGGAAAAATTGGTTGGGAATCCGTTGGAAAAATAATGGATCCTATTCACACAACCCTTTGCGTGTGTATACCTGATTTACACATACAAATGACTGGATTCATAATTACAAGGTATTCACAAAGTATGTCAGGCTCTTTTAATTGAACTTAATATTACCCCACAAAAGGTGAATTTTACGTGTATTTTACGTGTATTTAAATGCCATTCACGGTTAGAAACTGCGCATTTCAGTTTAGAGTTTATCTGAAAAAATTGGGAACATGCCATGTCATAGGACATTAGACGTATTTTCGGAATAACAAAAAGTTATAAGTCGATTGTTTAAATGAAAGGACCACTTCCTAAAACCCTTTGTGCGTGTAAATCTAATAAACACATTCAAATGGCTGAATTTATAAGTGCCAGTTTTTCACAAAGAATATCTTGCCCATGAAATATTACTCATGCACACCTGGTTAGTCACAGGTAAAATGACCTACAATCTTCTATGTGAACAAATCACACTCAGGGGTTAGGGAGTGGGTGTTTCAGGGTGGGGTATACCTGAAATGTCTGGGTCCACACAGAGTATGTGGGTGTTGAAAAATGTCCCTCTCTGAAGCGTCAACCCAAAATCTTTGCCTTCCTACTCCTCTTTTTATGACCTTCTTTTTGTTGGCTTTAGGACTCTGGGCACTTTACCACTGGTGACTAGTGCTAAAGTGCATGTGCTCTATCCTCTAAACATTGTATAATTGGTATACACCTGTTCAGCATGTCTAATTTATGTGTAAGTCCCTTGTATAATGGGTATACCATATACCAAGGGCCTGTAACTTAAATGCTACTAGTGGGCATGCAGCACTGATTGTGCCACCCATGGAAGTAGACTTTCATACCTGTCTCAGGCATGCCACTGCAGGGCCTGTGTGTTCAGCTCACTGCCACTTCGACTTGGCATTTAAAAGTGCTTGCCAAGCTTGAAACTCCCCTTTTATTACACATACGTCACCCTTCAGGTAGGCCCCAGGTAGCTCTAAGGGCGGGGGGCTGTGGAAATGAAAAGTAGACATTAACTGTGATGTTTTGCATGTCTTGGTAGTGACAAACAGCTCATTTCATTTTCCACTATTATGAGACCTAGTCCTCTCATAGATTGGCATTGGGACTTCCTTAATACACATTTGATCTGTAATTCCCGATTAGGGAAGAGTATCCTTTTCATGTTTCATCTGTTTGGAATGGTAATGACAAATCCTTCTTGCTGGTAAATTTGGATTTGGCAGTACTATTTTAGAAATGTCACTTTTAGAAAATGGACATTTCTCTGTGCTTATAACTCTGGGTGCTTTGCAGCCTGTTTCCAATACACGTCTGGGCTGGATAACAGCTACACTTTGTGCATTCCCTCTAGACAGCCACAACGCAGGAAGGATAGGTGTGTCTGAGTACCCATCTACACACATCTGCCTTTTGAAAGCCTTGCCAGGGCAGGATGGAAGGGAGGGGCTAACACTTCACTTGAATAGGTGGTGTCCTGTCCCCACACAAAGCACTGATTACCCTGCATAGATAGCCTGTAAGACAGGACTGGGTTGAAAGGGATACTTTTGCATTTCAGAGAGCCGCTTTGAAGTTGTAGTGGAGGCGGAGTTTTAGATGACACACATTGCTATGTTAGCATAAGCGTCTTAGATGTTAGAAACGCCTTCTTGCCACTTTTGCTGCTTTTGCACATGACACTGCAGATAGATGTTATTATTTGAAAACTGCTTGCTTGCCTTTTCTTCACATGAGAACTGTCTGTTGTTCACGTCTCTAGACGTGCACTGTGACCTTGGTCTGAACATTGTGTGCAGAAACAGTCTGAGCCACCAAACAATGTATGTTTCTGAGTTCAGGTTGATCGGCCCACGCTCTAGCCATAACACGCACACAGCTGCAAATATCTGAAAGTCAAGAGCTTTTAATATTGCTGCTTGCATGCACTAGACACACATTCTGGAAAAGAACTTTTGCAGGCGCAGAGCAAAGCTGATCCTGTGATGTGATTCACCTAAGCTGATCTTTACGGTATGGGGTTCCCCATTCAAACCTAGAGACCTTCTATTAGTATAATAATACTAGTTTACTAGTGAAGGGAGGGTGGTTGTCTTCCACTGTCATTTGTAATATGATTTCTCCCTTAATTTTCTATGGTATTGTAACAATGCTGATGGTTTTAATTTTAATCATTTGTCTGATTATGTTAGCCAAAGTACTGCATCTTCAGACACGTAGTTTATAAAATAAACATTTTAAACTTTACTGTGTCTCTGAATACTCTTGTTGTGGACTGATATGAGAATAATAACAAACAGGTATCTCTGATTCCCACCATTCCTGAGAGTACTCTAAGTCGCATGTTCTGGGTTGTCTAATCATTGATAGCTTCTATATGGTATGAAGAGCGAATGAGACACTGATGCTGGTCAGATAGGGGTTCTGGGTACGGAGGTGAGTTTTTGGTACACCGCAATTCACTGAGGTCCTGGTTTCCTGCGCATAGTTCTGTGCATGAGCAGAATCCCTGCAACATGGCGCACCTAACGCTTGGTCTTCTAATTTGAGACGCCTTAGTAGTGCTTCTATTGGTCCACGACACCCTCACTCTTGTTTCCTGATAGCGGGAGTGACGGTTTTTAACCTACCTATTGGTACGATAGGTTCAATCAAGCTTGTCAATTAAAAAGGTTTTTATAATTTGAACCCTTGTGCTACTATAATATACATTGTTGTACTTCTCTGTCTCCATATGGCGGTCGATATTGCAGCACATAGCCGGGCACCTCTGCAACGTCATTTGACGCAGTTTGGGGTGACAGACGATGGGATGGCTGTTATTTATGTGGTGAGTGCCGATGCATCATACCCCTATGAGTTGTTTTACTCTTGGGTGACTATGCCAGCGGTAAATGCGGATGATAATACACTTCACACCTATACTCCCATGCGGATCCCAGCAAATTATACGCCATATAGGACGCAGGAGATTCCTATTTCGGCTTGGCAGCAGCGCATTCGGTTTAATGGTGCCCTTTCCCATACGGTTACACTGGTTGGAATGGGCCCTTTATCAATTCCAGGGGCCACTTGGCCGGTACTAGCCGGATTTACACCTCATCCTCGTTATTTGAATGTTGTGGTGGATGAGTTGCGTGTCCTCCATACAGCCCTGATAACTGTATATCGGGCTTTAGTACAATACGTCTCATGCAACGTGCAGGTGGGGGCACCTGTTGTTGTGGGACAGCCAGCTAGCCTGGCCGGGATTGTCATTAGTCCCGTCATGGTTAATTCGGTAATGGGCAAGCGCCCCCAGAATAAGGACGATTTACCTTATTGGCTTGCTGAGAAATTTGACCAGCGGGAAGCAGCATTTCCGCACTCTAATCCTGTGGAGAAACACAGGATCCTCACCATTAGTTTGCAGAAGGACTTAGTCCCAGAGGTGTCAGACTGTGACAACTGGGGTAAGGTTTTTGCAGCGGTTTACTCGAAGTGCTTTGGCACCCCATCTATGGCAGTGCTTCCCTCCATCATCAAACGTGTTCAAGATCAACATGGACCGGAGGCGGCGGTCGAGTTGGGGATGCGGCTTGTCGGTGTGTTCAACGTAGTGGCCTCTCTCATCCTTGGTAATCTCAAGGGAGATGCGGTACACTTTCAAGTGGTGAATAGTTTAGCCCTCGTCGACGAACTCGATAAGCCCCGAGAGTTGCCTAAAATTATTGCGGAGGCTTATAGAACTATTGGCCGCAGTAGTTTGGGGATTAAACCTACTATTGTCATTCCAGACATACAACAGCAAACTAAGGTGAGTTCGTCTGTCAAAGACGATCGTCCAAGTTTTCCTAAACAAAATTGGAGAACGAAGAAACAGGGAAAGCAGCAACAGAAACAGGGGTCTCGTCCTGTGTCACCGGTACAGGCGACTGGTGAACGCACATATGATTTGCGCAAACGCACTAGTATTAGGTCACCTGATAGATTTCAGGTTACTGAACAACGTTCTCCTCGTTCTTCACAGGAAACATCGGCCTCACAGTCCAGTGGCAGAGAACGTGGCAAAGGTCGGGGTGCCCAACAAGGACATGAGCAACCCCGTCAGTCTGGCGGTAAAGGCAAGGAGGGCGAGTTTGCACGTCAGCGTCCCCCGTTTCAGAAGAAGAAAGTTGCTGTGCTAACAGCGAGGTATGCCACAGATAGTGAGAATGCAGCTTTGGAACCTGACATGGGCACTAACGCTGCTCGACAGCGCAGCAGAGGTTACAGTAGTGCGGCAAGCACTGCGTCCATATCTGGAGGCGACAGCAACTGATGAGTTCATAACTGTAGAAACTGCTGATACTAGAGTGGCTCCCCCTGACAGACTATATGACATAGTACTCTTAATTGAAGGTGACATACAAAGTACAATATAAGGGATTGTTTGGGATAATCTGACCTCTTCCTATGATATTCTCTTAGCGGAGGCGGACTGGCCCCCGGCTTTCATTTTGGATGCTTCTAGAGGGGAGGAGGTAATCCTCCCGTCCTTTGCGCACACAGTGCCAAAGGAGCACGCTGAAAGGTTAGCCGAAGAGTGGGCTCAGGTGCTTGCTCCGGCTTTGTACCGTACTCAGGTTGGGTGGGATAAAGTGTCTCCAAGCCATGAGATTCCTTTATGGTCTATGCCCCAGCTACAGCCCCAATATCCCATGCCCCGCGAAGCTAGATCTCACGTCACGGAAATCCTTGAGCAATTGGAATATCAGGGTGTTATTGAAACATGTGTGTCACCAATGAATAATCCTTTATTCACTGTAACGAAACCTGATGGGTCGTACCGCCTGGTTTTGGATTACCGGCATTTGAACTCTCATTGTCGGACGTGTGCTGTACAGAATACCCACAGCTCTGCCCTTGTTGATAGTCACGTGAGAAAAAGTTTTAAGACCACACTTGACATATCCAATGGTTTTTACAGCCATAACCTGTCCTCTATTAGTAGTCAGTGGACAGCGTTTACTTCTCGTGGCAAACAAAAACAGTGTAAGAGATTAGCCATGGACTATAAAAACAGCCCTGGCGTCTTTGCCGCACGTGTTGTCTCTCTATTGGAGAGCATTGACCCTGATGCGTACTCGTATATTGATGATATCTATCTCACTGACGACGAATTATGGCCGCATCTGTGTCACGTTGATCACATCATTGTTATGTTTGCGGACTTCGGTTACAAATTCAACTTTACGAAGTCCCACATTGCAGAGTATACAGTGTTGTTTTTGGGCTACGAGCTCAACAATGAAGGTCGAGGATTAGTTCCTCACTTCCTGGAGAAGTGTGCATGTTTGCGTGCTCCAACAACACTGAAAAAATTACAGTCTTTGCTGGGTTTTCTGAATTTCGGGCGTACTTACATTCCCGATTATGCCCAGCGTATCAAGCCACTATATGCCTTGGTACAACCTACTGTTTCCAAATCGAGCTGGCTGCCAGAGAATTCAGCTATCATGCAATCTTTGCAGGCTGACATTCTTGCTTCGAAATACTTACTGACACGTGATAACCACACTAACCTGGTAATAAGAATTGTTCCGGGCGCAGTGGGTTTCACTTACTTAACGTTCCATGAGGGCGATACAGTCCCCATTGCCTACAAGTCACATCTGTACACTTCGGCTGAACTCCGCTATTCCACAGTTGAAAAAGTTTTGACTGCGGTGCAGATGGCGATTCTTAAAGAACGAGTGCTGTCGCAAGGGAAATGCATGTTGGTGGTTACGCCATATCCTGCTCTGGAAGCAGTGACGAAAGCCAGTGCACCTACTTCTAAAGCTTTGCATCCACGTTGGATACAATGGGCCACTTCTTTGTCATCGCCAGATGTCACCTACATCTTTGATGCATCATTGCAGACTCAGGAGTACTTGCAGTATGAATTTGTTCATCCACCTCCTCTGTCTTTGCGCCCGCTTGAAGATTACCATTGTGTCATATACACTGACGGTTCGGCGCAACCGGCGACGGATTCGAAGCATGCCTATTCAGCGGCCTGCGCAATTGTAGCGGGTACTTTAGTAAATGGAGAATTTAAGTCTGATGTCGTGCATACGCAGTCATTGGGTGATTGTACCGCTCAGTTGGCGGAGCTCCGCGCTCTGGTACTTGTACTGGAGTTTGCTGATCCTCGGGTTACTACTCTTATAGTGAGTGACTCGTTTTACAGTGTTCAGTCTTTTAACGACAATCTATTCTTTTGGTCTCAGAATGAATATCGCGATTCCAAAGGTAGCACAATCAAGCATAAAATGCTTTGGGTTCGGGTGGCAGAACTGCCTCTCGTGAATGTAATTCACACTCAAGGTCACCAACGATTTGGTGTCCATGCTGTCGGCAACAGCTTAGCTGACGAAGCAGCGAAAACAGCAGTGGCAACATATCTAGTGGCAGCAGTTACAAAATCCAAAAGTAAGATCAATGATAACATCTTGGCAGCTATTGCTGCAACAGAGAAGGGAAGTAATTACCCGAGAGGTTTCCCTTCTCGGTACTCTTATCATTTAAGTCCTGATAAAGTCCCCTATGTGAGAATTAACGACTTTGGTGACAGATTGATTCCCAACGCGGATTGCAGATCTTCATTGATGACAGCAGCTCACGAAGGTATGGCCTCTGCCCACGCTGGCGTTTCAGCTACTGTTACTCTGTTACAACAGCGTTACTGGTGGCGCGGGTTGTATAAACAGACTTGCACTTATGTTCTTGATTGTGACATTTGCCAGCAGATTAAACCTTCAACTGCTGCGCGCCCACCACAAACTCAGCTGTACATATCTAATAAACCACTTGGGTGCGTTTATCTAGATCACTGCGGTCCTTTCTCCTCTGATACTGCGTACAAGTATATCTTAGTTGCAGTGGATTCGTGCACACGTTTTCTATGTGTATGGCCACAAAGGAGTGCTGATGCTCAAACAGTCATAAGGGATTTGCGTGTCTTTGTGGGAATTTTTGCATGTGGTACCTTTCATTCTGACCAGGGCCCTGCGTTCGCCTCTAAGGCGTACAAAGAAGCCATGAGATCTTTGGGGGTCCAAGTCAAATTTTCGTCTCCATACCGGCCTGAGGGTAACAGTGTTGTGGAGCGAATGAACCGTGACTTAAAGCAATCCCTGACAGCTAGGGTTTTAGGCACTGGCAGGAATTGGTTAGCCCATCTGTATAACGTACAACGTGCACTTAATAATCTCCCTAGAAGGTCTCTGGGTGGGCGGACCCCATACATGATGCTCTTTGGCATAAAAATGTTTGTCCTGGACCTTGATGGTCTAGACATGGCGGTGTCAGCCGCACCCTTTGACGTAGATGATCACTGTGCTGTATTACAGAATCTACAAGAGACCAGAGACAGTCTTGCAAAGGAACACTTGCCCTCCACATCTGATGCTGCGCTTCAGATTCCGGTAGTCGGCTGTCTACCTCGAGTTGGTGACCTGGTCCGTGAGAAGGTGGAGAACAAGAAGGAGTTCGGTCCCTCTTATCGTGCACCGGTTCCAGTGCTTGGCGTGCAGGGTACAAGAACAGTCATTTTACCTCCTCTTCCTGGTCGCAAAGGATAACAGGTACATCTCGATTGACAATGTCAAACTACAGCGAGTGGCCGATTCTTCTTAGTATGACTCCAGCGGTCTCTTGCACTGCGATGCTGAGAAATTCTGTGTTGGCTCCGGCTTCTACCAACATGCCTGGTATTGCCATCGAGATACATACCGTTACTAATCCTTTGTTGACACCACCGGCTGGTGGTCCGCCTGAAGATACTGAGTATGCATATTCCAAAGATGTTTCATTGCCTGTTTTACACCAACCGCAGTTAACCAGTCACATTTCTCCTTTGACACTAATTAAATAACTTCCAGTGCTCCATCGAAAATTTCTATTTTTGCTGTTTGGTTTAAAAGACATTTTTTAATTCCCCCTTGGACTTACATTTGGCTGGTGCTCATATGTATTTTTTTGTTTATGTCCATTGGCTTTGTAGTAGTATTCTTTCATCTTGTAAATGGACACTACCGGAAGGAAAGATCTACAATTAGACGAATTGATGGAACTTTGGCCCCCCACTCCTCATCACACATCATGAAGAGGGACCAGACGTTTGTGAATATTACTGCCTGGCCTGTGTTAAATGGGATTGTGGGGGATGCTGTTAAATTTCAAATTCATGGACCCACTGAGGTTATTAATGTTCCGAATGTTCTTCGTATTTCTGTGGGTGATGTTGTGAAACAAAACATCCGATCTCATGATTGGGACGTTCAGGCCATAGAGGCACTGTTTTCTGATTTAAAATATTATGCTGCCTTTGATGCTTAAGATTTGTATTTAGACACTGCTAATTATGGGGAACTGTTTTGCTATCAAGATTATGGCAATCATTTCCTACATAAAGCCAATACATTTCGACATTTTGTAAATTATACACAATGGGAACATTGTCCGACGCCAATGCAAGGCAGCGCCAACATATGAACAAATTTGCATATTTTACTGATTTTAGTGTCTCAAAACCTGCCGCCTTTTATTTTAAAATGGCAGCTGAGTCTGCCTCGAAGGTTAGGCTGACACACACAAAATTATTGTATTTCAAATCCTTTATGGATGAATTGGCTATCGGGGGTTATGACCTGTGGAAAGCTACTATTGATCTTAAAACTGTTTGGGTTTCTAAGATGTGGCAGGTACGGGGAACAGAAGCTCTGCATCGTGCCTGCCTCATCCCAAACCACATGTTGTTTTTGAATTCTACTATTTTTCAAACCACCTGCTTTGGATTGGCTACTTCTAAAAAGCTGAATTCCCCCTCTATTCCTGATCTGGGTGCTTATCCTAATTGCGATAATCATACAGATCTGTCCCTTGATGCGTTGCAGTCATACATTACTAATACATCCTTCAATATTTCCAAATTAAATCCAGAAGGATGGTTAAATTGGCAGACGAGCTCCGATTCCTGTCAACATCGTTTCCTGGGTCTGCAACCTGGGTATACGCAGGTTCGTGTAGACCCCCGCTTTGAATCTTCTCATTCTGTTACTACCTACTCTGTGGGGAAGTTATGCCAATCTTGGCTGCAACATTCCACCTTGGCATCTGTTAAACTTCATTTATCTAAATGACATGACAAAATAGATTTGAATGATTTTGTTAAGGGTCCTGTGGGTGCCAGGTCCAAAAGATGGGTGTATGCTGTTTATAACGAAGTTTGGAAATTATCGCAAATTGAAGCGGCTTCCAGATTGAGAGGCATTGATCAAGCCAATTTGGAAAAAGTACTAGCTGTTATCAATAATAGCATTAACATCCTTTCTTCCAGAATTTACACATTAGGTAATATTGTTTCATCTGTTGTTGATGTTGTGCAGGATGATATGTCTGTTTTATATCATGGTCAAAATCAATTGCGTTCTATAATGCAGTTTGCATGGACTTTATAAACATTGAAGGCTGGGCAAGTTCCCTGGGACTACATGAACACATCGTATTTGTTCCTTCCATTTAATTTGACTGCGAAACAACAATTCATGTCCATGAAAGATGCAACATACTCATTACTACATATTGAAAAGTTAGAACCTTTGCCTTTCTCTGTGGCCAAATTGAACTCTGCTGTGTGGCTTATCCACAGGTTAATCACATTGCCCCTCCCTTTGTTTAAGTTCAGTTTGTACATGAAACATTATGCCCTGGTGCATGTAACATACAGGCACCGAATTTAGCTTGCGTCCTGAAAGGGGTTCCAGTGCCAGCTATTAAGCCCTCTTTTACATTATTAGCTAATGGTAGTTATTTGCTTTTAAATACTGAGGCTTGCTGCGGGATGCTAGTTGGAATTCCCTACATTGTGACTGTATTACAACGAGTAGTTTGCTGTAAAAATTTCCTTTTCCCACCCCCACATGGGCAGCTGGATGTCTCCATCTGGCCTTCCATCCCAACCTTGAAAGCAGAGTTCAACAAGATGAGCAGAATAAGGGCTCTATTGTCTCAAAAAGAAGTCGCTCTGACTTCCTCCCGTGAAACATTTGTCCTTCACGTGGCTAACACCCGCACCGAGGTGCATGCGCTTTTAAATACAGATCTGCCCCTTCATTTCGGTGCTCTGATTCACACTATATTCAATGCCTCGTCAACAACCGACTTGGTACATTTTTTTTAAGTTGTGGGCTCCGACCTCGTGACCTCTTTTCAAACTATCTTTGGTGTGATACCTGCATTTTTTCATTCTATTTTTTCCAGCGTCTTTGGCGGGCTCCCGTTGATTCTCGCCCTCACGGCTGGTGTGCTGCTGTTGGTCTGCTTACTGCGCAATGGCTGCACAATTTGTGTCACACGACAGCCTGTCACGGCTGCTCCATCTTCGTAACCGGATGCTTGAATATTATGGAACATTGCCACTGGCCACCTTAAGCATAGCCTAGAGATTGTCCTTCCGGTTTTCATACTTTACTTGCGTACAACCTGTTTTTCATTGCCTAGATTGTCCTTTCGAATGGGCTCTGGATTTGTGCTTGTCAAACTTGGTGTCTCCTGCCCCGGATTATGATCGACTGATGAGTCCCTTAGTGGCTCATGAGTTGGACTGTTCTGGTGTCAGGATTATGGCCTGTGGAGCAGCACATGGAGTCCTGGGGAACTGGGACATTGGTACGGCCGCGTATGACTTCTGGGCAAGAAGTTATCTTGAAGAACACACCAGTTGTCCTCTGATTGTGCTAGAGGCTCCAGTTGTCGAGGAACATGTATGTTCGTTTACCTTATTAGACTGGATGGCGGAAACTTTTTCAGAACATTCTAATGACTTCCTCTTGGAGGCTGTCACTACTTACTGTGCTTACACGTTGATGGATTAACTTGGATGTCATCCAACTTTCCTTTACGAACTACACATTTTTTTTTCCCTCCAGTTCCTTAATTTTTTACGCGTTTAAAAAAAAATTCTTCACTTTTTTTCCCCTTCGAACATTCACTCCCCTTTATATGAATTTCCAATACACGCACTTGGTTCTGCTCTGTCGAACTTGAACTCTGGTTCCTTAATTGTATCCCTAATAGTTCGTGGTCCGATCAAGGGAGGGTGTAGTGGAGGTAGAGTTTTAGATGACACACATTGCTATGTTAGCATAAGCGTCTTAGATGTTAGAAACGCCATCTTGCCACTTTTGCTGCTTTTGCACACGACACTGCAGATAAATGTTATTATTTGAAAACTGCTTGCTTGCCTTTTCTTCACATGAGAACTGTCTGTTGTTCACGTCCCTAGACGTGCACTGCGACCTTGGTCTGAACATTGTGTGCAGAAACAGTCTGAGCCACCAAACAATGTATGTTTTTGAGTTCAGGTTGATCGGCCCACGCTCTAGCCATAACACGCACACAGCTGCAAATATCTGAAAGTCGAAAGCTTTTAATATTGCCGCTTGCATGCACTAGACACACATTCTGCAGAAGAACTTTTGCAGGCGCAGAGCAAAGCTGATCCTGTGAAGTGATTCACCTAAGCTGATCTTTACGGTATGGGGTTCCCCATTCAAACCTAGAGACCTTCTATTAGTATAATAATACTAGTTTACTAGTGAAGGGAGGGTGGTTGTCTTCCACTGTCATTTGTAATATGATTTCTCCCTTCATTTTCTATGGTATCGTAACAATGCTGATGGTTTTAATTTTAATCATTTGTCTGTTTATGTTTGCCAAAGTGCTGCATCTTCAGACACGTAGTTTAGAAAATAAACATTTTAAACTTTACTGTGTCTCTGAATACTCTTGTTGTGGACTGATATGAGAATAATAACGAACAGGTATATCTGATTCCCACCATTCCTGAGAGTACTCTAAGTCATATGTTCTGGGTTGTCTAATCATTGGTAGCTTCTATATGGTATGAAAAATGAATGAGATACTGATGCTGGTCGGATAGGGGTTCTGGGTACTGAGGTGAGTTTTTGGTACACCGCAATTCACTGAGGTCCTGGTTTCCTGCGCATAGTTCTGTGCATGAGCAGAATCCCTGCAACAAAGTCACCCCCACATCAATGGTATTTTGGGGTAGAAGTACTGGGTCTGTGACCCCCTAAAATCAGACACTACTGGACTTGTAGCCAAAGCTCTGCCAGAAGAACTGCTGTGCTGCTTAAAGGACTCAACTGGACTGCTGATCTGTAAGGCCTGTTTTTCTGTCTGTTGGCCTGCTGCCTTCTGCACTCTGACTCTGTTGAAGGAGAGATGGACTCTGCCTCCACTTCAAGTGATCTCCAAGAGCTTGTTGGCTTGCCTCCTGGTCCTTGAGACTCAGAGATATCAAAGTCTCTAGCCCTGCTCATGTGCTTAGCTCACTGGAAGTGGCCTTGATACAACATGGATTTTGACGCATCTCCTTTCAGTGTGTAGCAGAACAGGTGCATCAACCTGGTTACGGGAGTAAAAGCGGCGCTTTACCTCAGAACCAGTGCATTACCTCCAGAAATCGACGCAAAAGACAGTGTATCGCCGCCTATGCAGCTTGGTGAAATCAAAGCAACCCCTCAACTTCGTGGCAAAATCCAGTGCATCGCAAAACGCCTCTCGACTCCGGCACTCCTCTTCAGAAATGACGCATCGCCTTCACTGACTGAGGAAGATCGACGAATCCTGCACCTGCGGGCTTCAACATCCACGCATCTGGCTATTTGCAACCAGGAAAGGTACTTTGTCCCCCGGGGCCTGGATGAATTCTTTAGCCAGCCGGTGCTCCATTGCGGTCGGCCCGAACTTTGACTTTGCCCTTTTTTTAGCACTACTTGCTTCTAAGCCCTTTACTGCATTTATTCCTGAAAAATTCAATATCTCAACTTCTATACATTGTATATTTGTCATTTTGTTCTTGTTTTGGTCATAATATAATAATCTATTTTCTTAAACCTGTGTGAAGTCTTTTTGTGGTGTAGTCATTGTGTTACTGTGTGAGTGCGTTGCACAAATACTTTACACATTGCCTATTTAGATGAGCCTGACTGCTCTGTGCCAAGCTACCTGAGGGCGAGCACAGGTTATCTTTTAGTGCATATCTAGCTTACCCTGACTAGAGTGCTGGTTCCTGCCTGGCCTGGGTGTATATCTCTGCCAACCAGGAATCCCATTTCGAACAGTGGGCATTCTGAAACTTCACACTACCCAATCCCATCTTCTAATTGGTTGGAGACTTGCTTCATCCAAGGGCACGAGTTAATCATTTTCCAGGATGGGAAATGGAAAACAAAAGATGTGGTATTTCATCAGGTGTAACTATACCAGATGTACAATTACAGTGGAAGAAATGCCAGCACACAGATGTAAGCGGAAAATCACTAAAGATTCAATGAAGTGCCATTGGAAACCCATGACCAGTGCAACATTCATAGCAGACTTCATGATGGTGAATTGCAAAAATCCAAATTATGCACCCACTTGAGATTGTAAATCTGTGGTTAGAGTTTTATAACCTCATTCACGAATTGGGCCAATGCGTACAAATCACATGTGCATAGTTGCCATCAGTATTATGCAACCTAATAAATACATATTAACTGGATTAGCATTTTTCATTCCACATATATCTCCCAACACAGTTTCCAGCTGTAGCTGACTGAAATTGTTTTGTGAAAATACTAGTACAAACTATGATCATACTTTCTTAATAGGGCTCGGAGAGGTGGGCATAATGTTCCCTGCACTACTTTCCAATATAAGCCAAAATACATCAGATCTTTATTATTACTGTTATGGGCAAGCCAGAATTGATCCCAAATTACCTGCAGGAAACTTTCAGAATGAATGATCCCAAAAAAGCTTTAGGATCTGCTGAACAAAACTTTGCAACACAATTACCTTCAAACTCAGTGTCAGAGGTGCAGACATTTGTGATACCTCAGTTCTAAGATACCTCATGAAGTACAAAGCATTAGCAGAGGGACTGGGTTTGGCCAAAAAATGTAAAAACACAGTTCTGTTGCTTAATACTGCCAGTACGCTCATCTTACATTTTTTGTTCTCTGGGCTATAGTTTTCCATTTCAATTTCTAGACTTGAAGATTTCGTTTTTGGAGGACAGGATGTGGCATCACAAACATGACGAAGTACCCTGTTCGCCAGACCCTCAACCTCCCTGTAGGGAAATGTGAAGAGTGTAATATGTTAGTTATTACCATTGTTAAGTATGGGGAAGGGTCATGCCTGCCTCAAGGCTAATCCTTGAATGTGTGATTAGGCCCCTCCCTCAACAATGGCAGTAAATAGCTGAATATACTCTGCACATATGCATATATGTTATGCCATGGCACATTATTTATATTAAATAATAATAATGAAATATCATAACTATTTGGAGAGTTATTTCTCTGTGTTAAATGCAGTCTGTGAGGCAGAACAACTGCTTTGTCACTTTTGTAGTACAGTGGTAATAAACTCTAATTTGACCTTTGACATGGTAGTAATTCATTTGTAAAGTTGCTATCAATTTTGTTATTGGGACACATTTATTTTATAATAAATATAGATATATTGATTTAAATAGATGAAGATAAAGAATAGATATAGCTACATATATAGATATTGATATATATGTATATAATACTGAGTGGCGGTAGCCACTCTGCAGTTATAGTTAGGGTTATACAGAGATAGGTATTCTTCAGATTTTTTTCCCTTAATAACTTTGTACCTGATTGACGAATGTCCGCAAAACTTTGCAGACCTATTGCACCCATTCGATTGGTGGAGGATTGAAAGTTTTGAGGCGGTTGGTCAAGGGGGTGCAAAGAAACAAGTGAGGTCCCAAAACACACAGAAAATCCAATGCATTTTTCATAAACTTTTTTATTTCACACAGTATGAAAACGGCTGAATGAATTTAAATTAAGTTTGGCAGGATTTGAGATTATGGTGGGCAGACGATTCTTTTGGGTACTACAGGTAAGTAGCATAAGTAATTCTTTAAGTTATAAGGCACTTTAACTTAGTGACATCTGTTGACATTGTATTTGCGTGAAAGTTCATGATATTTTGCTGTATTTTGTGGCAGTATCACTGTACATAGTGATGACAAGTCACAAGGTGATTGGCTAATGACTATCTTAACAAAAGTTAAAGGCAGCCTTGTTGCTTTTAGGTACAGTTTGCTCGTGTTCTGCATTACACCCTCAGATCTATGTAAAGTATTAGGTTTGGTATCTTTCCCCTAACTTTACCATTTGATTGAAGTGGTAATAGGCTGGGAAAAATATTTATATGTTTCTGTATATTTAAAAAAAAAAAAAAAAGTGTACCTCGGTACTACCTCGGGAGTACCGCAGTACTTAAAAAAAGATGTTTTAAAAAAGTGTTACATAATTAGAAAATCACTGTAATACAATATATTTTACAAATATAGTGAACTAAAGTGTGTTTTCTGTTTTTTTACATATTTAAAAATGCACAAAAAGTTCAACAGAGGAGCACGTTAATACCTATAAATTACTCCGCTACTTCAACTTTATACCCTGGACTACTATAAAAATATATAGAAATATATAGAAATTTATAAATATATGTCTACCTATTACCACGTAAATAAAGAGGTAACAGGTAGTTTACAACAATAAAACATAACACATACCTATATGTAAGACCCTAAACCAGTACACTGCGAAACACAGACCACAGAACACAGCAAAACTGTGATAAAAACTAAATGGCTGCCTTTTACCTTTGGTAAACACAGCCATTAGCCAATCACATAATTACTTCTCAGCCCCATGTACTGCTGTACACTGCAAACTTACCATGGAATACCGCGGCGCAATACATAACTATGTTTCTAATAACTTCTAAGTTTGACACTACTTACATTACTCACGTATACTACCAAAATGAACATTTACACTTCATAATGTATATTCCTGCCACATAACATTGACATCAGTTCACACACTTTCACACTTAGAGGCCCATTAGGATGTAGGGCGGATCGCCTCCGCCCGCATGGCGTAGGCGATCCGCCCTACATCATTCCCCTCCCACCCCATTTACCCCCCGCCATATTAGTATGGCGGGGGGTACCGCGGCGGACGGGAAGACTGTCCGCCGCTTTTCCGCCCGGTCGACAAGTCGACCGGGCGGAAAAGGGTTTAATATGGTGGCAGTGTCTGCTAGACACCGCCATCCAGATTACCGTGGGTGCGGAAAGGCATGCAGAATTCACTTCCGGGGGCCCGTTGCAGTCCCCCAGGGTATTGGGGGTGCACAGGGGGGGTACCTATGGTACCCCCCTGCATTGTCATGGACATGGTGGCAGGCACCTCGCGGTGCCTGTCACCTTGTGCATGACAAGGCATGCAGTGCATTCCCAGCATTGTGGCGGGCGGTGCTCACAGCACCGCCCGCCACAATGCTGGGAATGGAAGATGCCACCGCCACAGTGGCGGTGGCATCCTAATCGCCGGTGCGGGTCCGCCACACCACTGGCAGCCGGTCCCAGCACCCCTAGGGTGGCGGGTGGACAGAAGTCCACCCGCCATCCTAATGGGCCTCTAAGACTGTTAACACACTCTACACTCTACTCAAAATCAGTTCCATTGTTGGAAGCAGATGGGACTTTTCTATGCTGAGAAGGAACCCTCACTCCTGCTCTGTCTAACACACAAGGCTGGCATCTTACTGTGCCTTGGAAAAAGAAGATGTCATAATGACTCAATCATTCAAGTAAAGAAATACCTTATATCCTATGGAATGCAGAAAAGCACTAACAGGCTAGAAGGAGCTCAGTGCACACGAAAAGGAAGCACCTGAAATTGATTGCAAACCTCTCCCACAGTGAATCTCAGGCCTGTTTGGTAGCTTGAGGGGACTGCAACGTGAAATACCTGCTCTTTAGATGAAAAGACACAAAAACGTCTTGTGGCTCTACCAAAGGCAATGTTGTGATCTTGGAGTTTCTTGTTAGGATAATTTATTTCAGGATAGGCCAACAATTTCCATTTGGCTTTTTCACAATAAAAAGAGTCACATAGATGCCTATGCTCCTCTTCTTTTCTGAAACGAGTCTGATAGCTTTCAACTGAAGCAAGTTTCTATTCCCTGAAAAAGCACACCCTTCTTTATTTGTGAATGAGGAAGGGGTGTTGGATAAAAAATGTATTAGTTTGGTATGGCTTTGAATTCTGTAACACAGTCTTGCTGCACCAAATGAAGAGCTCATCTGCCTGATATAAACTGCTTCCAATAGACAGTAATACTTTTGAGGCAACTGGGGTAGAGTTACCGGCTGGTTGAGATAAGAACCAGATCTATTCTTAGTAATAGGCCCCCTGGCTACGGTCGCTGCCTCAAAAGAGCTATCTGGATGCCTGTTGAGTCCTTCTACCAAAAATGTGAGAACCACCACCCCTCTACTTCTTATTGTCTTCTGATGAAAGGAAGTAGTGTCTTACAATCTTCAACTGATTTCTTTATCAAAGACTCAAACGGGGGCCCAATAGCATTTGTCCCAATAAAGACATATGAAAGGGGGGATTTTTTTTTGCAGTATTTAGCTTCCGATTGCACGCCACAAATGGGTATCAGGTGATATATCTGTCTCGGATAGCTCATCAAAATATCTGGAAAACTGACCAGCTCATTGAATGCATGCACTGTGGCTGGACCTTCTATCTTCAGAAGAGTGTCAAATAAAGTCTGAAAGTTTTTACGAAGTTATTGACCCAAATAAGTTTCATAGCTTTCAGCCCAAATTATGAGATTAACCTTTGAATAGATTCCTTTGAATACCAAATTGTTTTTTGTCTGTAGAATCAACAGGAGGAACATCCTTAAAAGAAAGGCCGACTGAGAAGCCCTTCTGGCCAGCACAGAGTACACCTTAGTTACAGAAGGAACATTAAATCCCACCAAAAGATATTTACATTCCAGAAACCTTGGAAAAGCAGGCTTTTCTATGTCTTGCCATTCTCTCTCCATGATCTTACAAATGCCCACATGCAGTGGTACAATGCTAGAGTTGTTGCAATGGAATCGTGCAAAGAAATCTTCTTCCTACATCCAACTCGTGTAATTCATATGATGAAGGACTCGTGTCTAAGCTCAGGCAAAATGCCCATTGTGCTGGCGTATTATAATGTAATTTCAGTAATTTGATCAAATCTTTGTTATGTGAGCTTCCCGTAATTACTCTGTTATATCAAGTCCTGTAATTACATGCTATTCATTTCATTACTGTTGTTTGAAGTGCATTGTTTCTGGTGCTCTTTTAGTGCCTAATGCTCCTTGCATCCAAAATCAACAGATTTAGTAGTAAAATATAGTGCTTTTGCAAATTTTATATAATTTTACCGACATTTTGCACATTTATTCAAGTGCAAAGTACGCACATTTCTCACTCACCTGCTTCTGACAACTGAGCGAATTGAATAAATTGTGGGTTTAGCTCTTCCCCCAAACATTTTCATTCATATTACCAGTAAGGGAATATTTTTAAGACCAGAAGCCACTATTCCATCAATATAAGTTTGCAAGTTTGCTGGTGTCATAGGTATTGAGGGAAATGAAGCATTGACATCTTCCTGTCCCTTTGCTTGGTAGAGTGCATTCCACCTTCCATCACCTCAGTCATTAGTCTCTTGAAATCAAAAACACAGAAAAATGGAAGCAAAAGATACCCTTTCTAATTCTGGCATCCCTCTCTGAATTGATACAAGAGGCTTCATCGCAGAAATACACAATGATGTAGTCTTGTATAAAAATGTTTACCTATTGCTTTAGCAGCAGATTTGTTTGCAAAATATAAAACTTTGGCAGAGTTTAAATAAGGTGAGCAGCACATCGCCTGGGGTAAATGTGCCCCTTCCTGTACCTGGGGCAAGCAGGGTATAGGAGAATGTACTGAAGCACTGTACTAGTGGAAGGCCACACCGTCTTTCTATGTCCTAGAGCAAAAGAGAGACAGAAATCCTGCATCTGCTAGAAAATGGCAACAGGTGAAAGCTATTCACACAAGGTCTCACATACAGGTTTTGTTACATATGTTACAAGTGGAGATAGCCCAAAGAGAATATGATGTTAAAGTTCAACAGGAAATTATAGCCTGCAGGGAGAAACAAAAAGGCAAAGGGGCGAAAGGGCAAGTGACTTGACTGTCTCAGATGACAACTTCATCTCAGGCTTAAGGACAGGATGAAGTGGAATGTGTTAAATGAAGAAATATATTTAATCAGATGGTGCAGATAAGAAGGAAACAAGGTGAATGAGTTGAGAATTATAGCAGGAATGATTGCGATTGATATTCGATCTTGGCGGCCCTGATATAAGATGCCTAAGGTTTAAATTTTTCAGGTAAAATCAATTATAAATGAGAAAACACCATCAAAGGGAGTATTTGGTTTTCAGTAGAAATAGAAAAACTCTGGATTTTGGTGTTTTTACTGTTGGGGCATCCTCTGTTGTCAAACATTATAAATGCAGTCTTTGAATCTAAGCACCATTCTGTGATGCATTCTCCTGCTGTGCCAGGCAAAGCGACTTAGTAGTCCCTGGTCCCTGTACCCCTAGAACCTAATTCCACTCCCATATTGGGAGTAAAGCGTACGTATGGCTTCAGCTCACTGTTACTGTGTAGTGGCCAGCAGGTTTGCAGCTGAACTCTCAGTAGTGCCTTAGTCCAGGACAAGGAGCACCTCCATGAATCTGTCTTCCTACATTGATGGTGAGATAGAGCTGTTCTTTCTGAAAGCTCAGTTATGAGGACCATGGCAACAAAAATCTCTATTCATATGGGTACCTCCACAATCTATGTCCTCTGATAAAACACTTGTGGTGATATAACAACCATGCCTATGGGACCTGTGAAGGTACTGGGTTATTCTTAAGACCCAGCGGTGCCAGGGAACAACACCTGAAACCTTCGTGGGTTACCTGTTCTGGCGTACCAAACACAGAGACACGGGACACTTCCAGCGACGTCAGAGATCAGCGTTTATTTACTGCAGGGATACAGAGGTCACAAGAAGTACACAACGTGTAGGTTCTCGGAGACTGCTTCAAATTCGTAGAAGTGGATCGCTCCTTTTATACAAGTTTTTGCCATAGCACAGTATGGCGAACAAAGGTTACAACTCAGTTCCCACAATAAACTTCAAAAGGGTCGCGTTCATGTTTCAGGAGGCCGGAACATAACTACAACAGTCTTGCCGGTTCCCAACTGTAAAAACATATTCCCTCCGCAATAAACACATTCCATCCTAACCATAAACACATTAAGAGGAAGGACGAAAAACAGATGCAAGGAAAGGACAAGAATACACAACAGGTTAGAAAAGAGTGTCAGGGGCAATAAAGGAAACTCGATAGAAGGGTCAAAGACCTCGTGTCTAATGTATGCGTGGCTGAAACAATAGACCGGAGCGGCAAGATGAGCCTTGAGCGGGGCCATCTGTCTTACTCGTGTCATTTCCCTCATCGTAAAAGTCACCTCAAAGAAACACGTGTCCTTCATGCAAGCTTGAAAGTCCCAGGGTCACGAAGCGGACAAAAACCCGTTCGCTGGCTACCTGAGGGCAAGAAACAAAATGGATACTGTATCTAAAATGGAACCCGAGGGTTCGGATGAACAAACCCAAAAATGAGACAAACCATACGTGGCTGCATAGCGAAACTGCGTACACCCACTATACTCGTCATTTGCGGTTCGTAGATACCAAACTCATCCATATTCGTCACCACTCAAAAAGTGCCGTCCCGTCTCATACGGAACCTCAGACGCTCCTTTTGCCCTCATGTAGGCAAGCACTAGTCAAGATCGGAATCTATATCAATATTCATCAGATCGTTCAGCTGCTGCTGGAACATCATCCTATTCATCAACGTCTCCTTGGTAACAGATGGCCGCCTTATACACGTCGCAGCACATAGGCCACATAAGGCAGGACCACACTGTACACAAAGACAACACGTGAACAGAAACGTTACAACAGCCCCTACGATCATTAGAATCTTCCAACCCCAGGTTGACATCAGGCCCCAAAACCATCCCAGGAGCGTCCAATTACCTTCGTCCACGTGTATGGACTCGGAAATCTTGTGCAACTTCGAGATGGCTTGGTAAACAGTTGGAGCATTGTCAGGAATAAAAATGCAACAACTCGAATGGATAATTTTACACACACCCCCTCTATCTGCAAGAACAACGTCTAGAACCATACGGTTCTGCAACGTCATGAGTCTATCCGCCTGTAGTTCAGCTGTTAGATTACCAAGGGCATTTGCAGTAATATTAGCAGTCGACTCTACCACACGGGTCAACTGTCTTAGGTTCCTACTATTAACCATAGGTCCCCAAAACGGCAAGAAACCCTTAAAGAAGTCTCCTGCTTCTTGACCAGCAGTGTCTTCTTTGCTAATAACGCCTCTCACGACTCTAGTTTTGTGGTAGTCCGAAGCAACTGTGAAAGTCGGAGGTAAAAGATTCGCAATATAACAGGTACCCGAAAAGTCGCGGGGTAACCATGTATACGCGCGTTCATAACATACAAAATAGGTGCCCTTAGCAGTCAGAAAAACAGGGGAGGAGAGCATCGGTAGGACATACGTATCAGTGCAAGCACTGTTCCCAAGTTGTGCTCTTGGATTTCGACCCAAACCTTTCAAGCAGAAATTACCAAGGTGCGGTACAATCCATATTGGGGACGAGCTCTTAAGCTGTCTATCACCCACTGACGTACTATACTCAGCCTCACTCAGATCCTTATAGGCCTGCACTTCTTCATCTGGAATGAGTGATGCATCAAAAACATCTCTATCCAGATCTGCTATGGCTATCGCCAAAGGCTTGTGGTACGGCCCAGGACCAAAATTGACAGACCGTGGCTCTCGACTGGGGTAGGAATCTAGTGCACTACGGAACATAGTTTGGAATGCTCGAGCTGAACCCTGGGAGCTGTATGGAAGGACCAAATACGGAATACCCCTATCCATGGTGTGTGGCATTAACCCACATACCCAACAATTGGTAGTATTCACCACCAACTGATGCTGATGTAGAAGTTGAACAAAGGAATTATTCATGAATTCCGCACGCCTAACCTGCTCATGTTGAGGCAAAGGATGAAAGGAATGTGGGGAGACAGTGGTGAGGGAACTTAGGTTAGGAGAAAAAGTAGGTGAAGCAGAAGGCAAGAACAACGGCACTCCGAAATACACTCCACCCACCAATAACATAGATAAGGCCAGAAACAGTAGAAACACCTGAAACAAAAAACATTTTGTTCGTACAACCCTCCATAATTCTGATCTCTGTGCCAACACCCTTTCTTCTTCCAACAGCTTAGAGAATGCCATCCTCTACAAACCGTCCGTGACGTACTTGACGCACTTCGTTCTGAGTAGCGATTATCAATCTCCAGGAGTTCCCAGAGATCGACAAAAGTAACCAACCTAGCGTCAGAAACCTGCTAAACAGAAAGGAGTACCCGCACGGCCCTACGGTGACCCGGATGGCGAGGTTTCCACGAAACGTTCAAATTTATTACAAGTCTCTTAGCAGTGGAAAAGCACAAAAAACTCAAAAAGAAAGGATGTAATTGTCCATGATATTCGTAACGTCAAAAACCACTGTACTGTTACTTTTTATTAGTCCTTGAACGAAGAAAGTATCGACTTCTTCCAGGTCGAGTTTGCTCTACAAACAATTGTTCAGCTGACGCAACAGTGTTCGATGAAGTGGACAACAAGTCAGACCTTGGGTTCTCTACTACTGATGACTCCACATGTGGATCTAGCAGTGACGAATCCTCCTCCACAAGTTGAGCGTCGCTAAATGGCACAAAGTGCAAAGGAGTCTCAGTTTCTGTGGCCGAAATCCCAGTCCTCACCCAACCGTCAGTTGGTAAGGGGATCGGTACCTTCTTTGTGTGGCTGGCATGCACCCAGTTTTTCCGACCCTCCAGTCGAACCGCTGTCCTCGTCGTCAATAAGACTTGAAAAGGTCCAACGAATCTTGGCTCCAAGTTACGCTTTCGACCAAAATTTCGGGTAACCACCCAGTCTCCTGGCCGGAGCTGGTGTCCAGGACCCTCTGTCTGCGCCGGTAGAGCTTCAAGGACCTGTTGATGGATTAACCGTAGTTTAGTGGTCAACTCATGCAAGTAATCAATTAACATTGGATACTCAAGACTATCAAAAGCCCTAGGCCTCGGGACTCCCCAAATATTCGCAGGGCGACCGAACACAATCTCATATGGGCTAAGCCCTACTCGAGAGTGTACGGTTGCTCTGGTCGATAGGAGAGCCAGAGGCAAGGCATCAGGCCATGACAGACCAGTCGTAGCTTGAACCTTAGCGAGTTTCAGCTTCAGGGTACCATTGTACCCTTCAACCAAACCCGCTGCCTGAGGATGATTAGCACTGTGGAATTTCTGTCGAATTCCCAGGCCCTTACACACACTCTGCATTACACTTCCCACAAACTCGCTTCCATTATCTGACCACACAATCCGTGGCATTCCGTACCTAGGAAAGTACTCCTTCAGCAAGATTTTTGCTGTGGACAGGGCAGTATTATCCTTAAGAGGATAGGCCTCAATCCATCTGGAGAACGCGCAAACCACAACCAAAACATACTTCAGGTTATTGCATCTCTCCATATGGATAAAGTCCAGCTGGATAACCTCAAAGGGACAAGCAGGAGGGGCGAAATGACCAGGCGGAGTGGGGGTGCCCTTGCCAGGATTGTGCATCAAACACACCATACAGTTCTTAACCACTCTTTCGGCACACTTAGCAATACCCTCATTCCTCCATACAGGGGACAAGAACTTACATATTCCTTTCGCACTAATATGTGACAACCCATGAGCCATCGTCACAACAGCTAATACATACGCATCTGGTAACATCCACCTCTGACATTCCGTCAGGTCAACCCAACATCCATGCATATCCAATTTCCCTGTACTTTCTTTCCACTTGGTCTTTTCAGCTTCAGTAGCTTCGTTCTGAATTGCTTTCACACTCTCAACAGTATTTTCACACATACCAGTCTCCGTCGGCCACCTCACTGAACTCGTAACATACATTCGAGTCGCAATATTCTTAGCCGTTTCCTTAGCAATTTCATACGCAAATGCATTACCACGACCAACATCATCCGTCACTTTCCGATGTGCACTGCATTTAACGATCGCCACTTGTTTAGGCAACGTAAGTGCATCCAAAAGATCATTCACGAGATGCCCGTGTTGGATCTTCGTACCATGCGATGTCATAAATCCTCTTTCTCTCCACAATCTTCCAAAGTTATGCGCAACACCAAATGCATACTGACTGTCAGTAAACACATTCACTCGCTTTCCCTTCGACAGAACACACGCTCTTGTCAATGCAATTAACTCTGCCGCTTGCGCGGAATTCTGGTTCAATCTCGCAGTTTCCACAACCGTGCTCAACGTCACCACAGCATACGCAGTCGTCACATCGCCATTCGGCAATTTGAAGCAAGAACCATCCACATACAAAGTACCATCGGGATCTGCCAAGGGAGTGTTTTTCAGGTCCACACGACCTTTTGTTTCTTCCTCAGTCCGTAAATAACAATCATGTGGCAGTACATCATCTGATTCCATATTAATCGGCAACAATGTCGCCGGATTCAGTACATTACAACGTTTGATCTGTATATGACTTGCCAAAAGGGTCAGCTCGTACCCAGACAACCTTGCACTCGTCAGATGTTGAGTCTTTGTCCGATTCAAGAGCGTATCAACTGCATGCGGGACCATTACTATGAGCATATTATCCATGACCAAACCTGCGGATTGTCGAATAGACGCCGCAGCTGCCGCTGTCGCCCTCAAGCAACTCGGCAACGCTCTAGCTACCGGGTCTAAGGTCGAGGAAAAATATGCACACGGACGCTGCTTATCACCAAATTGTTGCGTTAAAACACTCAACGCACAACCGTCCCTCTCATGGACATATAATGTGAAAGGCTTACTGTAATCAGGAGTACCTAACACAGGAGCCGAACACAGTGCATTACGTAATTCAGAAAAACTTTTCTGACATTCCTCCGTCCAAGGCAAAGGAGTCGAAACGTCCTTGCACGTGAGAGCTACCAATGGCTTCGCTAACAGTGAAAAGTTCGGGATCCACTGTCTGCAGTATGACGTGATACCTAGAAAGGCACGCACATCTCTCTGAGTTGTTGGCACAGTCATTCGAGCAATTGCTGCAATTCGTTCAGGGGTCAACCTTCTTCCCGCCTTTGACAATAAGTGACCGAGATAGGTAACTTCTTGACAACAATATTGCAGTTTGGAAGGTGACACTTTATGATGTAAAGCACAGAGATGCTGTAACAGAGACACTGTAGCGGCTCTACAGAGCTGTTCAGTGTCAGCAGCGACCAACAAATCATCAACGTACTGAATCAAGGCTGCACCAGCCGGTAACACAAACGCATCAAGTTGACTCTTAAGAGCTTGGCTGTAAATTGATGGACTCTCACAGTAGCCCTGTGGTGCGCGTTTGAATCTGAAGCTGCGACCACCTAATGAGAAACCGAACAAATCTCTGCTTTCCTCAGCAATCGGAATGCTAAAGAACGCATTCTTCAGATCGATCACCGAGAACCATGATGCAGTGGCTGGAATCAGAGTCAGTAAAGCTGTAATGTCTGGCACCACAGGAAACTGCGGAACAACGACTTTATTTACCTCCCGTAAGTCGATAACTAGACGGTACACAGGAGGCTTGGAGGGATCCGTTCGTTTCAGAATAGGCAACACGGGACTATTGCACACATTACCCTGTGTCTCCTCAATAACATCTTTACCGATCAGATCGTAAATGATCGCCAACAGTGCCCTTTCACCATCAAGGGAAATACGATACTGAGGTATACGTGGCAAACGCGCACCAACTTTCAGTAGGACAACATAAGGTGGTATATCCAACAGGCCCACGTCATTGGGACCTGTCGCCCACAAGGAGTCCGGAAGAGATCTCAATGCCGATGGGAGCTTGTCGATCGATAAATACATAGGGGAAATCACACTCTTACCCAACGTAAGCTCCACACCCGTAGGAGAACAGTACAAAGTCGCATGTAACCTTTTCAACAAATCTAAGCCCAAAAGATTCTCACCACAACCAGTAGTCAAAATCAAAGGAGCTTCTAGCTCATGAGACCCAATTGTAAGGGGCAAAGGGCTAGAAACTGGATTGCTAACGGGGGCGCCAGAAAATCCAACGGAAACATTCGTTAAGCCAGACAAAGGCGCGCCAGGGAGTTTCGAATGCATGATGGAACTTTTTGCTGCACCAGTGTCCAACAGAAAAGGCTCAACGACGCCCAAAGTGGCTACTGCAACATAAGGCCCTCTCTGATCAACCGGAACTGATACTTCTCCCTTCCTTTGTCTATGGCTGTCCTAGTAGATACCATCCGCATCAACATCATACTCAACATAGCAATCATCCACATGATACTGTGCAGACCGACCGGACGATGGTTCGCGCCGATCGAAACAATTGTGCGAGTCCGAAGACGTGGCAAAGCGTTCGGCCTGATTCTGGGTAACTCCGCGACCTCTACCACGGGAAGCCTGTTGAGGACCACTACGTCCTCCTCGAGCCGACACACCATTGGTCCTATCACGGAGAACCGGACAATCGAACTTCAGATGGCCCTCCCCACGACAATATGCGCATTGATTATATCCCAGCACAAAGCGAGGTGCGGGCGAAGCATTTCGCGTCTGCGATCTGGAGAACTGTGGTTGTGATCTGTTTAGCTGCTGTGTATCACTGAAATTCGAACGCGGAGGATAGGCTTGCTGCAATAAGACCTTAGTTTTAAGATCCTTCGTTTTCTTATCTGCACGCTCACTCTCCTCCTTTTCTCTATTTTCGTAATATTGGGCCGTAGCCAATATTTGGGCAGTGGTAGAAACAGCCCACGAACTCTCAGAATTCTTCAACTTGTTGCTAAGGTCGGGCAACAAGTTCGATACAAACTTATCAACGAACAGCCGCTGACCACCCTCAGAACCCATGTCCTGACCACTATGATCAACAAACGCTTCCTCAAACCTCGTAAAGAAATCAGAAACGCTTTCATCCCTCTTTTGCTTGCACGCTGACAATTTGTCCCAATTGACGCGCATCGCTGGCATAAGTGTTTTCATGAGGGTAATTATCCTCTGAGGCAAAGCCACAATAATCTGTTCAGGTTTAGCCCCACCGACCTGCCGGGCATCTGCCACTGTAAGGGCAGCCCAGTCACCGCCTAGCTCGGCTGCGTGATTCTCGTGACGAATTTTCGCCCAAATCGGCTGAGGCACCACATTGCCAAACAACATGTCAATATCGGCTAGGTTCATAACAGTAGCATCCACTAATTGGGACAGCTCCTTGTAATAACCCGCAGGATTCTTACGGGGATCAGGCAAGGATTGCTTCACTTGTAAAACTTCCGACCGTTTCCAAGGGAGGTGTATCCACACTCTCTGGAAATGGCCTGGGACAGGAGGGTTAGCAGCAGGATCACCTGGCATCCATACCGGGGGAACTTCCCGCATGGGATATTGACCAGGTTGTGCCATCCATTCCGCAGTCTCGTCCTTAAACAACGCACGAGGTTGCACCGTACATCGAAAGGATAACAAGCGTTCTAGAGCCTCTCGAACTTTGTCACCCACGATTACACCCGTGGCAAACCGAAGCTGTAGCTCGGAAACCTCAGGTGGTATATCATCAGCTATATCATCGTCCCACTCCTCTTTCAATGACTTACACAATTCTTCGAACACAAATCGTTGCGTGGGCACATTAAACTGAGAAAACGTTTCAAACACTACACGTGGGGTGTATTTAACAGGGTTACGAATCCATCTACGTGCCGTTTTCACCAACGATTCACGTTCTCTACCATCAGGAAGCTGACTGCGTCTTTGAGCGACATCTGAAAGAGAAGAGCCAAGTATCGGCCCAAAAAGCGGAGAATAAAGAGAAGCAACAGCAGTCAAGAGACGACTACGAACAGAGGGAGAAGAGGAAGAAGATGCAGGCGTAGCAACAATAGGGGTGGAAACAGTAGAAGTAGACGCAGCAGCAGGAACAACGGGAATGACAGGCTGAGGAGGGACTTGGAAAGGCGCAGTAGGGAGAGAAGCCGGAACAAGAGGATGTACGATCTGTGGCCCAAGGGGATTCGGGAGTACGGGAGGAACGGCGGGCTGACCAGCAGCCACCAAAACAGCGGGTTGAGGAAGAGGTGGACGAACGGGACCCATAACATCGGGAGCATAGGGAGGTGGCGATTTCATCAGATAAGACAAGAGCGAATCCTCCATCGCTTCTTCTCCTGTCTTGTCAATATTAGAAGGTAGCACCGGATAACATTTATCCACTGCCATATGGTGAAGCCGAGCACTAACTTCCTGCTCTTTCTCATCTTTGTCTAACTGATATTGTTCTGCATTGCGCATCACCGTGATAACACCTTCTCTTTTATTTTTCTTATTCTGTTTGATTTCTTTCTGCTTGGCCTCTTTCCGCCATAACCGGAAGGAATCAAACATGGCCGGCCTAGCTTTCTTTTTAAATAATTTAGCTTCCAAGTTATCTAAAACGGTAGTCTCGAAACTACCATGAGATGGCCAACTAAGGACGCCATCATTTTTAGTGTAGCGGACCCAATATTCATTATATACGATAGGACCCACGCCATGACGACTATAGAGCTTGTAAATTGGAGTTCCAACCGGAGGTATCGGACATGAATCCTCCAGCCGGGAATCCATGCTGCAACATTTGAGAAACCCAAACAAAGTACTACGGCCAGGCATCGTGCACACTAACCGAGTATACAAACTTCAAGGGCTATCGAATTACGATGTCCTCGCAAAAAAATGCAAGACCCTCGGTTTTTGGCAATTGCAATCGTCAAATAAAACCCAACAACTAAGAACCACGAATGCTATGGAACCATGCAAACAACAAAGCAACACTGGGAGCGACCCACAAATACTTAACTGAGAGAACAATGGCGTCACCAGGAAGGCCCGTTGAGCGTCTCGCCGTACAAAGGACTACGCCAGGCGCCAAAACAGGTCGACAGTCAGGGCATCGGTCCGTCGCAGCCGTCAGGAGGCGGGGATCTTCGCGGGAAGAGGCGTCGGGCCACTTATTTCGACAACTGGATCGATGAAGCGGGGTGCACCTTCCCTCGGCGATTTCACACGAAGTTCCTCACGATCGTCGGGCTTTGGACCGGTACCGTTGATGTCGCCCCACGTTGGGCGCCAACTGAAGGTACTGGGTTATTCTTAAGACCCAGCGGTGCCAGGGAACAACACCTGAAACCTTCGTGGGTTACCTGTTCTGGCGTACCAAACACAGAGACACGGGACACTTCCAGCGACGTCAGAGATCAGCGTTTATTTACTGCAGGGATACAGAGGTCACAAGAAGTACACAACGTGTAGGTTCTCGGAGACTGCTTCAAATTCGTAGAAGTGGATCGCTCCTTTTATACAAGTTTTTGCCATAGCACAGTATGGCGAACAAAGGTTACAACTCAGTTCCCACAATAAACTTCAAAAGGGTCGCGTTCATGTTTCAGGAGGCCGGAACATAACTACAACAGTCTTGCCGGTTCCCAACTGTAAAAACATATTCCCTCCGCAATAAACACATTCCATCCTAACCATAAACACATTAAGAGGAAGGACGAAAAACAGATGCAAGGAAAGGACAAGAATACACAACAGGTTAGAAAAGAGTGTCAGGGGCAATAAAGGAAACTCGATAGAAGGGTCAAAGACCTCGTGTCTAATGTATGCGTGGCTGAAACAATAGACCGGAGCGGCAAGATGAGCCTTGAGCGGGGCCATCTGCCTTACTCGTGTCATTTCCCTCATCGTAAAAGTCACCTCAAAGAAACACGTGTCCTTCATGCAAGCTTGAAAGTCCCAGGGTCACGAAGCGGACAAAAACCCGTTCGCTGGCTACCTGAGGGCAAGAAACAAAATGGATACTGTATCTAAAATGGAACCCGAGGGTTCGGATGAACAAACCCAAAAATGAGACAAACCATACGTGGCTGCATAGCGAAACTGCGTACACCCACTATACTCGTCATTTGCGGTTCGTAGATACCAAACTCATCCATATTCGTCACCACTCAAAAAGTGCCGTCCCGTCTCATACGGAACCTCACCTGCATCGCGTCAGTCCCCATGTGCTAAGCATGCTTATGAGCTGATTTTGGAGAAACTGCACTGCTTTCAGTGCATACATTTATTTATTTTATTTTATTTTGAAAGTTTTATACAGAGCGAACAAGACCCTTGCAGATATCAGAGCGCTTTACATTAACTCTGAAAAAATGTATGAGTTGTTGTATAATCTGTATAGACCACAGCTAGCAGTTTCCTAGTATGTACCGGATTGGCAAAGGTGCATGAACATGTTTTGAGCTGCACACTGATAGATAGAGCCCCAACATCACCAAGTTCAGCTTTCATTCCTATTGATTTCATAGCAAAAAGAAGCTTGTAACATATGGTAAAAAACAGGCTTTACACTTGGAAATATCATCTGTGCAAAACACTATGGAAAATGGATAATGCACTATAATAGTGCACACTGTACAGAACACAAGTGTTAAGTCCCTTGTGCACCTGTCACGAATGACTATGAGCAACACAGTTCCATCGCTGATATAAAAACAGAAGAATTACCAACATGCTTGGAAAATATCGATACTTAGACGTCCTTGAATAAACACAAAATGCCACGGGAATGTTCCAACAGTGTAAAATTAAATTGAACTGAACTTGGAAATGACCCAAGACATCCTGAAGGTAATGAAGCTTCTTTAGTAGAAAGGCTGGTTCTTAGCACATCAGCACAATTTGCTGTCATCAAAGTCCATGTAGCTAGCAATGTGCATATAATAATTTTGTTGAATACTTTCCCCATACGATCGGGTAGAGGAGGAATAGGCCCAGATCATGTAGACAAAATATATTAGCCCAGTTCCTTAAGGGTATCTCAAGGAACAGGACAGAGAAACAATGACTTACAATAATTAAGGAGCATCTTACTATATGTAAATATTTCATGTTCTGAATAGGAAATTTGTATTCAGCCAATCTTTACTATTTGCCTGAAATACAGAGCAAACAGAAGGCTTGTTAAATGATCATCATTAACCTTTTATTTGCTACAATTGAACCTTGTTGGGGTTCAAAGATATCTCCCTTTATGCACATCTTTGACATGGTGTGGAACTGGATGGCTGTAAAGATGAATATGAGTTCTAGGAAATTAGACACTAAGGCAGTTAAGAGAAATGAAAAATGTTTACTCACAAGAGCAAATTTGATTAACGGGTACAAAGAAGAAAGTTAGCGGAAGGAAAGAAAGTATAAAAATTGATAATAGGAATGAATGAGTTAAAAAAAAATATGAAGGCAAATGTATATATGAGCACTGTAAAAACACCATCTGAGTGATTATGTATAGAGCAAAAAAATACTGGATAAACAATGAGAAATGCTGATTTTTCTAGTTTTTTAAAAACATTGGAAGGCACTAAATAAATCCCACCAAAAATCACAGCAAATATAAACTGAAAACAGGAAGCCTAAAGATGATCTTCTTTGGCTTTATCAGGCCATTGTTTAAGTTGGCTGTACTAGCCATATTGTGATGTGCAAACACAATACAATAAGTGGCAGCTCTATTCTTCTATGAAGCTATCAGTGAGGTACACCAGGTATGATGATGATCACCATGTATAAAGCTTGAAAGTGAAAATACATATATTTAACATGACATATGACATTTAAGCAAATGATCACCTCTCTCAACTTTACAATTTCTTAAGAACTACGGGCCATGGGAGTGCAGTCAGTATCTGCAATTGTTGTTTTTTCACTGCCAGAGAACTTCCATATTACAGAAGGGGCTATGGGAGCTTGTGCAGCTCCGACTGTAATATTTACTTCACAGTTTACATTTCACAACCATGGAATGTTAAAGTGTTTGTCACACATTTGCCTGGGTCCATGGGCCCCTGTAGATAAAGAAAGGCTCTTACCTGCCTTTGCATCTGCGTGGAAATATTTGGCACAAATTCTACACACTTAATTACCACCTACACACTCTTTTCTATGGCCTATGACCACCATCTCTAAGATGATTGTATTGTTGTATGCAGAAAAAGGAGACACTGCAATTGGCTCTCAGATCATAAGGCATAAAGTGATAAACTTCACAATAATGTTATGACAGTGTAAGTTTTCTTAGGTATCAAATGGCGATGTGGTATGAAGTTAAAGCAACAATGGTAGCATAGTGCTGTGGCTCTGAGGGGTGCAGAGAATGTGAGGTAAAGCGAGGGCTTTTTATAGTATATAGTGCGGGAGGGCGTGCGGTGAAAGAAAGGAACTACTACAGAGATTTCTCAACAACCTGGATAAAAACCCATGGGAGATCAAAACTACGTCAAATTTCTCTAAAAAGGAGATCAACTTCCTGGATCTGACGCTATATGTTAAAGAAAATACATAGCAAACTCCATAGGAAGGAAACAGCAGCCAACTCGATTCTAACGGCAGACAGCTGCCACCCTAATCACAATATAAGGAATATCCCAAAAGGGGAGCTCATATGAACCCGTAGGAACTGCTGCAAAGATCATGTATTTATGGACAAAGGGAACTAAATAGTATCCAGACTGGAACAACGAGGATACAACTGTAACACTCTGAAAAACACCCTGATGACAGTATCCAGAATAGGACGGAAGAACACTCTGAAACCCAAAAACAAAAAAGAGGGGAACACCGGAATCCGTTTTATCACCAATTACCACAATGGACTAGAGCACATAAGAAAAATTCTGAAACATCATTGGCACCTCCTACAACACAACCCAAATTTGAATGAACACCGTAAGAACTACCCAGAAATGACCTTCCAAAGAGCACCAAACCTGAAGGAAATGTGCAGTTCGGAATTTACTGACAACAGAAAACAAAAAAACACATTCCTGGACAGACCTCCAGGATTTTACACTCGCCGCAATTGCAGCATATGCAAACTTAGCATCAACAAAACCACTACGGTACCAATGCCACAAGGGAAAAACTTTTCCATCAAGGAGTGGATAGATTGCAACAGCAAATTTCTCATCTATGTAATCTTCTGCCCCTACAACCGACCCTACATTGGGAGCACCATTCGACCATTACGAACTCGTATCCAAGAACACTACAGGAATATACACAAATAAAACGCTGGCCATCCTCTTACTGAACACTTTCAGCTTGCACATCCGCACAAGAAAGAGTTCTCCTTCTTTGGTTTAGAGCTAGTATGACCAGCCAACCAAGGGGGCAACCGGGAACTCAAACTCAGGAGTAGGGAAAGCAAACTTATCCTCAAATTCAACACGGTGAAACTCGGTCTGAATAAAGAGGCAGAAATGCACGTCTGGCTGGGTGATGAATGATTGTCACCTACGAGATTCGGAATCCTGCCAACATTCATTATACAGCAAACAGAGACTATGTATGGCTGGCTTTGACTAATTAGACAATAGGATTGATCATGCGGGATGGGGTACATATTAACAATACTATTTTCAATACTACTGCCCAGTGGATCCTAACACCCACCATGATCATGTCCTCTCTAATCCCAACCTCATTCTCTTTTCATCACTACCCACCACTCACCTTTCTCTGCCCTCGTTCAACCAAAACTATTCCCTTCCTCCAGTATTAAGTGAATCCATGCTATATTTCCCACGTCCACCCAGTGACAACCACTTTCTCCCCCATTCTCGTTTTCCTGCACACCTCCATAAACCCTCTTTATTTACTCTGAACGTCGAATTGCATCGACATATGACAACCCTAGAATATACTACATGTGGACTATGTCATCATGCCTTCAATACTGATATGCGGGGACACCTCCATGCTATATTTCCCACGTCCACCCAGTGACGACCACTCCCCCATTCTCGTTTTCCTGCACACCTCCATAAACCTTCTTTATTTTATCTGAATTGCATCAATATATATATATTAATTATCAAATGGCTCCTGTGATTGTATTAAAATAATCTATGATTCGTCAAAGTATGAAAGAGTGATGATCTTCGTATTTGCTAACCAAACCTATGGCTCTACATCGCGAGTCAGCGCTCTTTCTGATCCAGTCCGTGGTTTCACAGTTACAGCAGTTACAGCAGCTGAGAACGACGAGGAAGACGATGGCCGTGCTCCCGCTCCGCATAACGCCTAACGGCCTAGGCCTCGGTTACCTGCCTCACTCCCGCCGCATTAGCTCGTCTCTTGCCTCATTAGCGGTTGCCGGCAGGTGGCAGGTGAGGGGCCGTGAACTGCTGTGATCCGGTAGCGGTAGCGGTAACGACTGTAGCGGTGCCTGCAGTGATCTGCAGTGAACCGCCCCCAGTGACGAGCGGAGCAGGGGGGAGAGGTAAGATTTCGGCGGAGCAGGCAGGCTGGCAAGCGTGAGGCCAGTGTGGTTCTCAAACCCACATCCACTCCCAACGTGAATCCCAAGCTGAGCTGACTTGTGAGAGCCCTCAGGCACTGATACCGCAGTACGTCTGCGTAGAGGAAAACAGAGGTGAGCGGTGAAAGTCTAGCCTGAGAGCCTAGCCTGAGAGCCTGGCGCCCAGCATACAGAAACTAGTACCATAAGAAATGTGCGGTGAAAAAGAGGGATAAAGAGGGTGAGCGGTGAGAGCCTGAGTTAATGAGGGGAAGCTGACCTGAGCAGAGGAGAGCGGTGATTCCCCTCAATCGTGCTTTGTACCCTGCTTCCTGTGTCCTGCTCTCCTCAGCATCCAGCACCCAGCACCCAATATCCAACACCCTTTAGCCATCGACTCGCAGCAAAGGAACCTAATACTAAAAACACAACGAAAGAAAGAAGCGAGAAGCAAAAAAACCACTGCCAGTGGTAAGACTGTATAAGACGTACAGTCTTTTTTACGCCATACAATGAGGTCCGGTCGTCAGCGTGGGACACTGCCACGAC